>NW_028274948.1:0-300000 GCF_037043125.1 Eumetopias jubatus | reverse complement strand
AGACTTAAGTGTACAGCTCGTTCCTTACGCTTCCTCCCATTTCCAGACACACACCTCCCTAGGGGACAACTTGTTAGTTGGTGGTCGCATTCGACCCACATTTTCCTTCACCATTCAGCCTATGGCATTGTCCTTACGCTTTCACACGAAGTCCTGAAAACGCTTCTCCCTTCCCGAAGCAAGATCTGGGTTGACAGGAGCTTGAGACACAACTCCTCTCTCAAACAGTGGTAGACGGCCCAGCATTTGTGCCTTCACTTTGAACGTCGGAAAGTTCTTCCAACTTCTTCCCCGGAGGCGGTAGTGGAAAGACTAGTTCCCTACAGTTTGGTTTCGTGAGAGGTGAGTGTAAGACGCCTACCTTATATAGCAACGCACATGTCTCCAAAGGCTTCTTTCTTCAAGCACCACGATGTTAGCGCGAAAGCCTGTTTGACATGGCCTTGTTTCTCAGAATTCAGTGTCAGGCTACTACTGCTACTGAGGCTAGCCCACGTACATTGCAAGACCCATCCACCTCCATGACACAGGACGTAATGGAGAGAAACCCTCCGCACAACGTGTTCCTCACTGTGCGGTATCGCGCGTTCCATCTCTTTTCGTTCACACGAGGTTTAAGGAGCGGCTTCGCATCCTTACGAGAAGAGATGGTAGTCGAAGGACGGGAACCCTCGAGACTTGTTCTTAGAGTTAAACAAACGCATGCCATCTTCCTTATGCTTCCGCAGTCATCCATTTCCATACACATCCTTCTTCGTGTAACGACGGCAGGCACCTTCGAAGCGGAGAGCGAAGTCTCGTCTACGTCCCTTATGCCTTCACACCCACTACGGAAAACAGTTTCCTCCTACGGAAACGATACGGCAGTTGAGGGAAGCCTTCTTCACAAGTGGTTTCTCGAGCACCGTCACAGGGCACATTCTAGATGCCTTCACCATGTCACGCGAAAGTGCTTCCCCGACTTACGTGTATGGCTTTCCTGACGGGTCTCCTTCTCACGCTTCAAACCATGACCTTTTCCATCTGCTCTCTCTCATACTCTTGGAAACGCTTCTCACGGAACAGGATTCCAATCGCGACAGACATTTACACTAGTTACTTCCGTGGCACAGGCACGGGGCACATTCCTTGCGATTTCCCACTTCCATTGCAAAAGTCTACCAGTTTCAGGGAAGGTGATAGTAGACGCACGGTTTCTCTGCAGTGGTGTTTCTGCAGTAGGATACCACACAGACATTATGTGACTATGGATTCCTCGGGAACCCAGATGGAAGCTCGAAGTCGCGATCGACACAGACGTGGTTCGCCGAGATTCGTGTATGCCTTTCCTTTGGCGAAGTCACATACTTTCGCAAACCCTTCTATCTTCGTGACACATGCTGTTCGTTGAGAAAAGCCCTCCATCAGAAGTTGTGCCGCGAGTGAGGTATATCACCCTTCCTTGCCCTCCGTTTCCTTTCACACTTGGCTTCAAGCCGCTTCGTTCCTTAGCAAAGAAGAAGGGCAGTCGAAGGACCGCACCTCCACAGCGTTGTTTCTTGGAGTTAAGTGTATAGCACGTCCGTTACGCTTCCTCCCACTTCCAGACACACACCTCTCTAGGGGACAACGAGTGTGTTGGTGGTCACGTTCGACCCACATTTCTCTTCACAATTCAGCGTGTGGCATTTTCCTTGTGTTTCCACACAAAGTACCGACAGCGCTTCTATCTTCCCGAAACAAGATCTGAGTTGGGAGAAGCTTTCGACACAAGTTCTTTCCCAAGCAGGGCTCTATGGCACAGTAACTTGCGCCTTCACGTTTAACGTGGGACATTTCCTCCGTCTTCTTCCCTGTAGATGGTAGTGGGAAGACTATTGCTCTACCGTTTTGTTTCTTGAGAGGTGAGTGCAAGACCCTCACACACATATCTCAAAAGGCTTCGCGCTTCGCGAACCAAGGGGTTAGCACCAAATCATGTTTGACGCGGCCTCGTTTCTCTGAGTTCAGTGGAAGGCTCTGCTGACGCTAGCTCACGTACATTTGAAGGCCCTTCCAAATTCGTGACCCGAGACTTTGGTGGAGAGAAGCCCTCCACACAACGTGTTCCCCACTGTGGTGTATCTCGCATTCCGTCTCTTTTCTCTCGCCCTAAGCTTTAACACGGCGCTTCCATCCGTAGGGAAAGAGCTGGTCGTCGACGGACGGCAACCCTCTAGATTTGTCCTTAGAGTTAAACACCCGTAGGCAATCTTCCCTATGCTTCCTCACATCATACATTTCCATACTCACCCTTCTTCGTGGAACGACGGGCGGCACATTCGAAACGGACAGCTCACTCTAGGGCACGTCCCTCGTGCCTTCACGCCCACGGCGGAAAACACTTTTATCTTCCTGAAACCATATGATAGCTGAGGGAAGACTTCTTCACAAGGGGTTTGTCAAGCACCGTCCCAGGACACATTCTTTATGCCTTCACACGTTCGCGCCAGAATGCCGCTCATACGTAGGCGTACGGCTTTCCAGGGTTTCCTTCTCAGACTTAAAGGCGTGACCTTTTCCCTCTGCTCTCTCTCGCACTCTTGAAAACATTTCTCACGGAACAAGGTTTGAACCGGGAGAGACAATCTCCACTCCTTATTTCCGTGGCGCAGGCATGGGGCACATGCCTTGCGCTGTCACACTTACCTTGGAATAGACTACCATTTTCAGGGAAGAGGTTGGGAGAAACACGGTTTCTCTGCAGTGGTGTTTCTTCAGACCGACGTGCACGCCGCCTGTTTAGGGTTCCACACGTTCATGTTGTGACTAGGTTTTCCCCGTGAAGCCAGATGGAAGCTCGAAGGCGCGGTTTGACACAGACTTGTTTCGCACAGTGTAGTCTGTGGCTTTCCTTTGGCGAACTCACGTACGTTTGAAAACCCTTCTAGCGTCGTGAGCCGTGGTGTTCATTGAGAGAAGCCCTCCATACAAAGTGGTTCCACGAGTAAGGTATAGCAGGCTTTTCCTCTGCTTCCGTTCACACTCGGCGTCAAGCTGCTTCGATCCTTAGGAAAGGAGGCGGGGAGTCGAAGGACCGCTCCTCCACAGCATTGTCTCTTAGACTTAAGTGTACAGCTCGTTCCTTACGCTTCCTCCCATTTCCAGACACACACCTCCCTAGGGGACAACTTGTTAGTTGGTGGTCGCATTCGACCCACATTTTCCTTCACCATTCAGCCTATGGCATTGTCCTTACGCTTTCACACGAAGTCCTGAAAACGCTTCTCCCTTCCCGAAGCAAGATCTGGGTTGACAGGAGCTTGAGACACAACTCCTCTCTCAAACAGTGGTAGACGGCCCAGCATTTGTGCCTTCACTTTGAACGTCGGAAAGTTCTTCCAACTTCTTCCCCGGAGGCGGTAGTGGAAAGACTAGTTCCCTACAGTTTGGTTTCGTGAGAGGTGAGTGTAAGACGCCTACCTTATATAGCAACGCACATGTCTCCAAAGGCTTCTTTCTTCAAGCACCACGATGTTAGCGCGAAAGCCTGTTTGACATGGCCTTGTTTCTCAGAATTCAGTGTCAGGCTACTACTGCTACTGAGGCTAGCCCACGTACATTGCAAGACCCATCCACCTCCATGACACAGGACGTAATGGAGAGAAACCCTCCGCACAACGTGTTCCTCACTGTGCGGTATCGCGCGTTCCATCTCTTTTCGTTCACACGAGGTTTAAGGAGCGGCTTCGCATCCTTACGAGAAGAGATGGTAGTCGAAGGACGGGAACCCTCGAGACTTGTTCTTAGAGTTAAACAAACGCATGCCATCTTCCTTATGCTTCCGCAGTCATCCATTTCCATACACATCCTTCTTCGTGTAACGACGGCAGGCACCTTCGAAGCGGAGAGCGAAGTCTCGTCTACGTCCCTTATGCCTTCACACCCACTACGGAAAACAGTTTCCTCCTACGGAAACGATACGGCAGTTGAGGGAAGCCTTCTTCACAAGTGGTTTCTCGAGCACCGTCACAGGGCACATTCTAGATGCCTTCACCATGTCACGCGAAAGTGCTTCCCCGACTTACGTGTATGGCTTTCCTGACGGGTCTCCTTCTCACGCTTCAAACCATGACCTTTTCCATCTGCTCTCTCTCATACTCTTGGAAACGCTTCTCACGGAACAGGATTCCAATCGCGACAGACATTTACACTAGTTACTTCCGTGGCACAGGCACGGGGCACATTCCTTGCGATTTCCCACTTCCATTGCAAAAGTCTACCAGTTTCAGGGAAGGTGATAGTAGACGCACGGTTTCTCTGCAGTGGTGTTTCTGCAGTAGGATACCACACAGACATTATGTGACTATGGATTCCTCGGGAACCCAGATGGAAGCTCGAAGTCGCGATCGACACAGACGTGGTTCGCCGAGATTCGTGTATGCCTTTCCTTTGGCGAAGTCACATACTTTCGCAAACCCTTCTATCTTCGTGACACATGCTGTTCGTTGAGAAAAGCCCTCCATCAGAAGTTGTGCCGCGAGTGAGGTATATCACCCTTCCTTGCCCTCCGTTTCCTTTCACACTTGGCTTCAAGCCGCTTCGTTCCTTAGCAAAGAAGAAGGGCAGTCGAAGGACCGCACCTCCACAGCGTTGTTTCTTGGAGTTAAGTGTATAGCACGTCCGTTACGCTTCCTCCCACTTCCAGACACACACCTCTCTAGGGGACAACGAGTGTGTTGGTGGTCACGTTCGACCCACATTTCTCTTCACAATTCAGCGTGTGGCATTTTCCTTGTGTTTCCACACAAAGTACCGACAGCGCTTCTATCTTCCCGAAACAAGATCTGAGTTGGGAGAAGCTTTCGACACAAGTTCTTTCCCAAGCAGGGCTCTATGGCACAGTAACTTGCGCCTTCACGTTTAACGTGGGACATTTCCTCCGTCTTCTTCCCTGTAGATGGTAGTGGGAAGACTATTGCTCTACCGTTTTGTTTCTTGAGAGGTGAGTGCAAGACCCTCACACACATATCTCAAAAGGCTTCGCGCTTCGCGAACCAAGGGGTTAGCACCAAATCATGTTTGACGCGGCCTCGTTTCTCTGAGTTCAGTGGAAGGCTCTGCTGACGCTAGCTCACGTACATTTGAAGGCCCTTCCAAATTCGTGACCCGAGACTTTGGTGGAGAGAAGCCCTCCACACAACGTGTTCCCCACTGTGGTGTATCTCGCATTCCGTCTCTTTTCTCTCGCCCTAAGCTTTAACACGGCGCTTCCATCCGTAGGGAAAGAGCTGGTCGTCGACGGACGGCAACCCTCTAGATTTGTCCGTAGAGTTAAACACCCGTAGGCAATCTTCCCTATGCTTCCTCACATCATACATTTCCATACTCACCCTTCTTCGTGGAACGACGGGCGGCACATTCGAAACGGACAGCTCACTCTAGGGCACGTCCCTCGTGCCTTCACGCCCACGGCGGAAAACACTTTTATCTTCCTGAAACCATATGATAGCTGAGGGAAGACTTCTTCACAAGGGGTTTGTCAAGCACCGTCCCAGGACACATTCTTTATGCCTTCACACGTTCGCGCCAGAATGCCGCTCATACGTAGGCGTACGGCTTTCCAGGGTTTCCTTCTCAGACTTAAAGGCGTGACCTTTCCCCTCTGCTCTCTCTCGCACTCTTGAAAACATTTCTCACGGAACAAGGTTTGAACCGGGAGAGACAATCTCCACTCCTTATTTCCGTGGCGCAGGCATGGGGCACATGCCTTGCGCTGTCACACTTACCTTGGAATAGACTACCATTTTCAGGGAAGAGGTTGGGAGAAACACGGTTTCTCTGCAGTGGTGTTTCTTCAGACCGACGTGCACGCCGCCTGTTTAGGGTTCCACACGTTCATGTTGTGACTAGGTTTTCCCCGTGAAGCCAGATGGAAGCTCGAAGGCGCGGTTTGACACAGACTTGTTTCGCACAGTGTAGTCTGTGGCTTTCCTTTGGCGAACTCACGTACGTTTGAAAACCCTTCTAGCGTCGTGAGCCGTGGTGTTCATTGAGAGAAGCCCTCCATACAAAGTGGTTCCACGAGTAAGGTATAGCAGGCTTTTCCTCTGCTTCCGTTCACACTCGGCGTCAAGCTGCTTCGATCCTTAGGAAAGGAGGCGGGGAGTCGAAGGACCGCTCCTCCACAGCATTGTCTCTTAGACTTAAGTGTACAGCTCGTTCCTTACGCTTCCTCCCATTTCCAGACACACACCTCCCTAGGGGACAACTTGTTAGTTGGTGGTCGCATTCGACCCACATTTTCCTTCACCATTCAGCCTATGGCATTGTCCTTACGCTTTCACACGAAGTCCTGAAAACGCTTCTCCCTTCCCGAAGCAAGATCTGGGTTGACAGGAGCTTGAGACACAACTCCTCTCTCAAACAGTGGTAGACGGCCCAGCATTTGTGCCTTCACTTTGAACGTCGGAAAGTTCTTCCAACTTCTTCCCCGGAGGCGGTAGTGGAAAGACTAGTTCCCTACAGTTTGGTTTCGTGAGAGGTGAGTGTAAGACGCCTACCTTATATAGCAACGCACATGTCTCCAAAGGCTTCTTTCTTCAAGCACCACGATGTTAGCGCGAAAGCCTGTTTGACATGGCCTTGTTTCTCAGAATTCAGTGTCAGGCTACTACTGCTACTGAGGCTAGCCCACGTACATTGCAAGACCCATCCACCTCCATGACACAGGACGTAATGGAGAGAAACCCTCCGCACAACGTGTTCCTCACTGTGCGGTATCGCGCGTTCCATCTCTTTTCGTTCACACGAGGTTTAAGGAGCGGCTTCGCATCCTTACGAGAAGAGATGGTAGTCGAAGGACGGGAACCCTCGAGACTTGTTCTTAGAGTTAAACAAACGCATGCCATCTTCCTTATGCTTCCGCAGTCATCCATTTCCATACACATCCTTCTTCGTGTAACGACGGCAGGCACCTTCGAAGCGGAGAGCGAAGTCTCGTCTACGTCCCTTATGCCTTCACACCCACTACGGAAAACAGTTTCCTCCTACGGAAACGATACGGCAGTTGAGGGAAGCCTTCTTCACAAGTGGTTTCTCGAGCACCGTCACAGGGCACATTCTAGATGCCTTCACCATGTCACGCGAAAGTGCTTCCCCGACTTACGTGTATGGCTTTCCTGACGGGTCTCCTTCTCACGCTTCAAACCATGACCTTTTCCATCTGCTCTCTCTCATACTCTTGGAAACGCTTCTCACGGAACAGGATTCCAATCGCGACAGACATTTACACTAGTTACTTCCGTGGCACAGGCACGGGGCACATTCCTTGCGATTTCCCACTTCCATTGCAAAAGTCTACCAGTTTCAGGGAAGGTGATAGTAGACGCACGGTTTCTCTGCAGTGGTGTTTCTGCAGTAGGATACCACACAGACATTATGTGACTATGGATTCCTCGGGAACCCAGATGGAAGCTCGAAGTCGCGATCGACACAGACGTGGTTCGCCGAGATTCGTGTATGCCTTTCCTTTGGCGAAGTCACATACTTTCGCAAACCCTTCTATCTTCGTGACACATGCTGTTCGTTGAGAAAAGCCCTCCATCAGAAGTTGTGCCGCGAGTGAGGTATATCACCCTTCCTTGCCCTCCGTTTCCTTTCACACTTGGCTTCAAGCCGCTTCGTTCCTTAGCAAAGAAGAAGGGCAGTCGAAGGACCGCACCTCCACAGCGTTGTTTCTTGGAGTTAAGTGTATAGCACGTCCGTTACGCTTCCTCCCACTTCCAGACACACACCTCTCTAGGGGACAACGAGTGTGTTGGTGGTCACGTTCGACCCACATTTCTCTTCACAATTCAGCGTGTGGCATTTTCCTTGTGTTTCCACACAAAGTACCGACAGCGCTTCTATCTTCCCGAAACAAGATCTGAGTTGGGAGAAGCTTTCGACACAAGTTCTTTCCCAAGCAGGGCTCTATGGCACAGTAACTTGCGCCTTCACGTTTAACGTGGGACATTTCCTCCGTCTTCTTCCCTGTAGATGGTAGTGGGAAGACTATTGCTCTACCGTTTTGTTTCTTGAGAGGTGAGTGCAAGACCCTCACACACATATCTCAAAAGGCTTCGCGCTTCGCGAACCAAGGGGTTAGCACCAAATCATGTTTGACGCGGCCTCGATTCTCTGAGTTCAGTGGAAGGCTCTGCTGACGCTAGCTCACGTACATTTGAAGGCCCTTCCAAATTCGTGACCCGAGACTTTGGTGGAGAGAAGCCCTCCACACAACGTGTTCCCCACTGTGGTGTATCTCGCATTCCGTCTCTTTTCTCTCGCCCTAAGCTTTAACACGGCGCTTCCATCCGTAGGGAAAGAGCTGGTCGTCGACGGACGGCAACCCTCTAGATTTGTCCGTAGAGTTAAACACCCGTAGGCAATCTTCCCTATGCTTCCTCACATCATACATTTCCATACTCACCCTTCTTCGTGGAACGACGGGCGGCACATTCGAAACGGACAGCTCACTCTAGGGCACGTCCCTCGTGCCTTCACGCCCACGGCGGAAAACACTTTTATCTTCCTGAAACCATATGATAGCTGAGGGAAGACTTCTTCACAAGGGGTTTGTCAAGCACCGTCCCAGGACACATTCTTTATGCCTTCACACGTTCGCGCCAGAATGCCGCTCATACGTAGGCGTACGGCTTTCCAGGGTTTCCTTCTCAGACTTAAAGGCGTGACCTTTTCCCTCTGCTCTCTCTCGCACTCTTGAAAACATTTCTCACGGAACAAGGTTTGAACCGGGAGAGACAATCTCCACTCCTTATTTCCGTGGCGCAGGCATGGGGCACATGCCTTGCGCTGTCACACTTACCTTGGAATAGACTACCATTTTCAGGGAAGAGGTTGGGAGAAACACGGTTTCTCTGCAGTGGTGTTTCTTCAGACCGACGTGCACGCCGCCTGTTTAGGGTTCCACACGTTCATGTTGTGACTAGGTTTTCCCCGTGAAGCCAGATGGAAGCTCGAAGGCGCGGTTTGACACAGACTTGTTTCGCACAGTGTAGTCTGTGGCTTTCCTTTGGCGAACTCACGTACGTTTGAAAACCCTTCTAGCGTCGTGAGCCGTGGTGTTCATTGAGAGAAGCCCTCCATACAAAGTGGTTCCACGAGTAAGGTATAGCAGGCTTTTCCTCTGCTTCCGTTCACACTCGGCGTCAAGCTGCTTCGATCCTTAGGAAAGGAGGCGGGGAGTCGAAGGACCGCTCCTCCACAGCATTGTCTCTTAGACTTAAGTGTACAGCTCGTTCCTTACGCTTCCTCCCATTTCCAGACACACACCTCCCTAGGGGACAACTTGTTAGTTGGTGGTCGCATTCGACCCACATTTTCCTTCACCATTCAGCCTATGGCATTGTCCTTACGCTTTCACACGAAGTCCTGAAAACGCTTCTCCCTTCCCGAAGCAAGATCTGGGTTGACAGGAGCTTGAGACACAACTCCTCTCTCAAACAGTGGTAGACGGCCCAGCATTTGTGCCTTCACTTTGAACGTCGGAAAGTTCTTCCAACTTCTTCCCCGGAGGCGGTAGTGGAAAGACTAGTTCCCTACAGTTTGGTTTCGTGAGAGGTGAGTGTAAGACGCCTACCTTATATAGCAACGCACATGTCTCCAAAGGCTTCTTTCTTCAAGCACCACGATGTTAGCGCGAAAGCCTGTTTGACATGGCCTTGTTTCTCAGAATTCAGTGTCAGGCTACTACTGCTACTGAGGCTAGCCCACGTACATTGCAAGACCCATCCACCTCCATGACACAGGACGTAATGGAGAGAAACCCTCCGCACAACGTGTTCCTCACTGTGCGGTATCGCGCGTTCCATCTCTTTTCGTTCACACGAGGTTTAAGGAGCGGCTTCGCATCCTTACGAGAAGAGATGGTAGTCGAAGGACGGGAACGCTCGAGACTTGTTCTTAGAGTTAAACAAACGCATGCCATCTTCCTTATGCTTCCGCAGTCATCCATTTCCATACACATCCTTCTTCGTGTAACGACGGCAGGCACCTTCGAAGCGGAGAGCGAAGTCTCGTCTACGTCCCTTATGCCTTCACACCCACTACGGAAAACAGTTTCCTCCTACGGAAACGATACGGCAGTTGAGGGAAGCCTTCTTCACAAGTGGTTTCTCGAGCACCGTCACAGGGCACATTCTAGATGCCTTCACCATGTCACGCGAAAGTGCTTCCCCGACTTACGTGTATGGCTTTCCTGACGGGTCTCCTTCTCACGCTTCAAACCATGACCTTTTCCATCTGCTCTCTCTCATACTCTTGGAAACGCTTCTCACGGAACAGGATTCCAATCGCGACAGACATTTACACTAGTTACTTCCGTGGCACAGGCACGGGGCACATTCCTTGCGATTTCCCACTTCCATTGCAAAAGTCTACCAGTTTCAGGGAAGGTGATAGTAGACGCACGGTTTCTCTGCAGTGGTGTTTCTGCAGTAGGATACCACACAGACATTATGTGACTATGGATTCCTCGGGAACCCAGATGGAAGCTCGAAGTCGCGATCGACACAGACGTGGTTCGCCGAGATTCGTGTATGCCTTTCCTTTGGCGAAGTCACATACTTTCGCAAACCCTTCTATCTTCGTGACACATGCTGTTCGTTGAGAAAAGCCCTCCATCAGAAGTTGTGCCGCGAGTGAGGTATATCACCCTTCCTTGCCCTCCGTTTCCTTTCACACTTGGCTTCAAGCCGCTTCGTTCCTTAGCAAAGAAGAAGGGCAGTCGAAGGACCGCACCTCCACAGCGTTGTTTCTTGGAGTTAAGTGTATAGCACGTCCGTTACGCTTCCTCCCACTTCCAGACACACACCTCTCTAGGGGACAACGAGTGTGTTGGTGGTCACGTTCGACCCACATTTCTCTTCACAATTCAGCGTGTGGCATTTTCCTTGTGTTTCCACACAAAGTACCGACAGCGCTTCTATCTTCCCGAAACAAGATCTGAGTTGGGAGAAGCTTTCGACACAAGTTCTTTCCCAAGCAGGGCTCTATGGCACAGTAACTTGCGCCTTCACGTTTAACGTGGGACATTTCCTCCGTCTTCTTCCCTGTAGATGGTAGTGGGAAGACTATTGCTCTACCGTTTTGTTTCTTGAGAGGTGAGTGCAAGACCCTCACACACATATCTCAAAAGGCTTCGCGCTTCGCGAACCAAGGGGTTAGCACCAAATCATGTTTGACGCGGCCTCGTTTCTCTGAGTTCAGTGGAAGGCTCTGCTGACGCTAGCTCACGTACATTTGAAGGCCCTTCCAAATTCGTGACCCGAGACTTTGGTGGAGAGAAGCCCTCCACACAACGTGTTCCCCACTGTGGTGTATCTCGCATTCCGTCTCTTTTCTCTCGCCCTAAGCTTTAACACGGCGCTTCCATCCGTAGGGAAAGAGCTGGTCGTCGACGGACGGCAACCCTCTAGATTTGTCCGTAGAGTTAAACACCCGTAGGCAATCTTCCCTATGCTTCCTCACATCATACATTTCCATACTCACCCTTCTTCGTGGAACGACGGGCGGCACATTCGAAACGGACAGCTCACTCTAGGGCACGTCCCTCGTGCCTTCACGCCCACGGCGGAAAACACTTTTATCTTCCTGAAACCATATGATAGCTGAGGGAAGACTTCTTCACAAGGGGTTTGTCAAGCACCGTCCCAGGACACATTCTTTATGCCTTCACACGTTCGCGCCAGAATGCCGCTCATACGTAGGCGTACGGCTTTCCAGGGTTTCCTTCTCAGACTTAAAGGCGTGACCTTTTCCCTCTGCTCTCTCTCGCACTCTTGAAAACATTTCTCACGGAACAAGGTTTGAACCGGGAGAGACAATCTCCACTCCTTATTTCCGTGGCGCAGGCATGGGGCACATGCCTTGCGCTGTCACACTTACCTTGGAATAGACTACCATTTTCAGGGAAGAGGTTGGGAGAAACACGGTTTCTCTGCAGTGGTGTTTCTTCAGACCGACGTGCACGCCGCCTGTTTAGGGTTCCACACGTTCATGTTGTGACTAGGTTTTCCCCGTGAAGCCAGATGGAAGCTCGAAGGCGCGGTTTGACACAGACTTGTTTCGCACAGTGTAGTCTGTGGCTTTCCTTTGGCGAACTCACGTACGTTTGAAAACCCTTCTAGCGTCGTGAGCCGTGGTGTTCATTGAGAGAAGCCCTCCATACAAAGTGGTTCCACGAGTAAGGTATAGCAGGCTTTTCCTCTGCTTCCGTTCACACTCGGCGTCAAGCTGCTTCGATCCTTAGGAAAGGAGGCGGGGAGTCGAAGGACCGCTCCTCCACAGCATTGTCTCTTAGACTTAAGTGTACAGCTCGTTCCTTACGCTTCCTCCCATTTCCAGACACACACCTCCCTAGGGGACAACTTGTTAGTTGGTGGTCGCATTCGACCCACATTTTCCTTCACCATTCAGCCTATGGCATTGTCCTTACGCTTTCACACGAAGTCCTGAAAACGCTTCTCCCTTCCCGAAGCAAGATCTGGGTTGACAGGAGCTTGAGACACAACTCCTCTCTCAAACAGTGGTAGACGGCCCAGCATTTGTGCCTTCACTTTGAACGTCGGAAAGTTCTTCCAACTTCTTCCCCGGAGGCGGTAGTGGAAAGACTAGTTCCCTACAGTTTGGTTTCGTGAGAGGTGAGTGTAAGACGCCTACCTTATATAGCAACGCACATGTCTCCAAAGGCTTCTTTCTTCAAGCACCACGATGTTAGCGCGAAAGCCTGTTTGACATGGCCTTGTTTCTCAGAATTCAGTGTCAGGCTACTACTGCTACTGAGGCTAGCCCACGTACATTGCAAGACCCATCCACCTCCATGACACAGGACGTAATGGAGAGAAACCCTCCGCACAACGTGTTCCTCACTGTGCGGTATCGCGCGTTCCATCTCTTTTCGTTCACACGAGGTTTAAGGAGCGGCTTCGCATCCTTACGAGAAGAGATGGTAGTCGAAGGACGGGAACCCTCGAGACTTGTTCTTAGAGTTAAACAAACGCATGCCATCTTCCTTATGCTTCCGCAGTCATCCATTTCCATACACATCCTTCTTCGTGTAACGACGGCAGGCACCTTCGAAGCGGAGAGCGAAGTCTCGTCTACGTCCCTTATGCCTTCACACCCACTACGGAAAACAGTTTCCTCCTACGGAAACGATACGGCAGTTGAGGGAAGCCTTCTTCACAAGTGGTTTCTCGAGCACCGTCACAGGGCACATTCTAGATGCCTTCACCATGTCACGCGAAAGTGCTTCCCCGACTTACGTGTATGGCTTTCCTGACGGGTCTCCTTCTCACGCTTCAAACCATGACCTTTTCCATCTGCTCTCTCTCATACTCTTGGAAACGCTTCTCACGGAACAGGATTCGAATCGCGACAGACATTTACACTAGTTACTTCCGTGGCACAGGCACGGGGCACATTCCTTGCGATTTCCCACTTCCATTGCAAAAGTCTACCAGTTTCAGGGAAGGTGATAGTAGACGCACGGTTTCTCTGCAGTGGTGTTTCTGCAGTAGGATACCACACAGACATTATGTGACTATGGATTCCTCGGGAACCCAGATGGAAGCTCGAAGTCGCGATCGACACAGACGTGGTTCGCCGAGATTCGTGTATGCCTTTCCTTTGGCGAAGTCACATACTTTCGCAAACCCTTCTATCTTCGTGACACATGCTGTTCGTTGAGAAAAGCCCTCCATCAGAAGTTGTGCCGCGAGTGAGGTATATCACCCTTCCTTGCCCTCCGTTTCCTTTCACACTTGGCTTCAAGCCGCTTCGTTCCTTAGCAAAGAAGAAGGGCAGTCGAAGGACCGCACCTCCACAGCGTTGTTTCTTGGAGTTAAGTGTATAGCACGTCCGTTACGCTTCCTCCCACTTCCAGACACACACCTCTCTAGGGGACAACGAGTGTGTTGGTGGTCACGTTCGACCCACATTTCTCTTCACAATTCAGCGTGTGGCATTTTCCTTGTGTTTCCACACAAAGTACCGACAGCGCTTCTATCTTCCCGAAACAAGATCTGAGTTGGGAGAAGCTTTCGACACAAGTTCTTTCCCAAGCAGGGCTCTATGGCACAGTAACTTGCGCCTTCACGTTTAACGTGGGACATTTCCTCCGTCTTCTTCCCTGTAGATGGTAGTGGGAAGACTATTGCTCTACCGTTTTGTTTCTTGAGAGGTGAGTGCAAGACCCTCACACACATATCTCAAAAGGCTTCGCGCTTCGCGAACCAAGGGGTTAGCACCAAATCATGTTTGACGCGGCCTCGATTCTCTGAGTTCAGTGGAAGGCTCTGCTGACGCTAGCTCACGTACATTTGAAGGCCCTTCCAAATTCGTGACCCGAGACTTTGGTGGAGAGAAGCCCTCCACACAACGTGTTCCCCACTGTGGTGTATCTCGCATTCCGTCTCTTTTCTCTCGCCCTAAGCTTTAACACGGCGCTTCCATCCGTAGGGAAAGAGCTGGTCGTCGACGGACGGCAACCCTCTAGATTTGTCCGTAGAGTTAAACACCCGTAGGCAATCTTCCCTATGCTTCCTCACATCATACATTTCCATACTCACCCTTCTTCGTGGAACGACGGGCGGCACATTCGAAACGGACAGCTCACTCTAGGGCACGTCCCTCGTGCCTTCACGCCCACGGCGGAAAACACTTTTATCTTCCTGAAACCATATGATAGCTGAGGGAAGACTTCTTCACAAGGGGTTTGTCAAGCACCGTCCCAGGACACATTCTTTATGCCTTCACACGTTCGCGCCAGAATGCCGCTCATACGTAGGCGTACGGCTTTCCAGGGTTTCCTTCTCAGACTTAAAGGCGTGACCTTTTCCCTCTGCTCTCTCTCGCACTCTTGAAAACATTTCTCACGGAACAAGGTTTGAACCGGGAGAGACAATCTCCACTCCTTATTTCCGTGGCGCAGGCATGGGGCACATGCCTTGCGCTGTCACACTTACCTTGGAATAGACTACCATTTTCAGGGAAGAGGTTGGGAGAAACACGGTTTCTCTGCAGTGGTGTTTCTTCAGACCGACGTGCACGCCGCCTGTTTAGGGTTCCACACGTTCATGTTGTGACTAGGTTTTCCCCGTGAAGCCAGATGGAAGCTCGAAGGCGCGGTTTGACACAGACTTGTTTCGCACAGTGTAGTCTGTGGCTTTCCTTTGGCGAACTCACGTACGTTTGAAAACCCTTCTAGCGTCGTGAGCCGTGGTGTTCATTGAGAGAAGCCCTCCATACAAAGTGGTTCCACGAGTAAGGTATAGCAGGCTTTTCCTCTGCTTCCGTTCACACTCGGCGTCAAGCTGCTTCGATCCTTAGGAAAGGAGGCGGGGAGTCGAAGGACCGCTCCTCCACAGCATTGTCTCTTAGACTTAAGTGTACAGCTCGTTCCTTACGCTTCCTCCCATTTCCAGACACACACCTCCCTAGGGGACAACTTGTTAGTTGGTGGTCGCATTCGACCCACATTTTCCTTCACCATTCAGCCTATGGCATTGTCCTTACGCTTTCACACGAAGTCCTGAAAACGCTTCTCCCTTCCCGAAGCAAGATCTGGGTTGACAGGAGCTTGAGACACAACTCCTCTCTCAAACAGTGGTAGACGGCCCAGCATTTGTGCCTTCACTTTGAACGTCGGAAAGTTCTTCCAACTTCTTCCCCGGAGGCGGTAGTGGAAAGACTAGTTCCCTACAGTTTGGTTTCGTGAGAGGTGAGTGTAAGACGCCTACCTTATATAGCAACGCACATGTCTCCAAAGGCTTCTTTCTTCAAGCACCACGATGTTAGCGCGAAAGCCTGTTTGACATGGCCTTGTTTCTCAGAATTCAGTGTCAGGCTACTACTGCTACTGAGGCTAGCCCACGTACATTGCAAGACCCATCCACCTCCATGACACAGGACGTAATGGAGAGAAACCCTCCGCACAACGTGTTCCTCACTGTGCGGTATCGCGCGTTCCATCTCTTTTCGTTCACACGAGGTTTAAGGAGCGGCTTCGCATCCTTACGAGAAGAGATGGTAGTCGAAGGACGGGAACGCTCGAGACTTGTTCTTAGAGTTAAACAAACGCATGCCATCTTCCTTATGCTTCCGCAGTCATCCATTTCCATACACATCCTTCTTCGTGTAACGACGGCAGGCACCTTCGAAGCGGAGAGCGAAGTCTCGTCTACGTCCCTTATGCCTTCACACCCACTACGGAAAACAGTTTCCTCCTACGGAAACGATACGGCAGTTGAGGGAAGCCTTCTTCACAAGTGGTTTCTCGAGCACCGTCACAGGGCACATTCTAGATGCCTTCACCATGTCACGCGAAAGTGCTTCCCCGACTTACGTGTATGGCTTTCCTGACGGGTCTCCTTCTCACGCTTCAAACCATGACCTTTTCCATCTGCTCTCTCTCATACTCTTGGAAACGCTTCTCACGGAACAGGATTCGAATCGCGACAGACATTTACACTAGTTACTTCCGTGGCACAGGCACGGGGCACATTCCTTGCGATTTCCCACTTCCATTGCAAAAGTCTACCAGTTTCAGGGAAGGTGATAGTAGACGCACGGTTTCTCTGCAGTGGTGTTTCTGCAGTAGGATACCACACAGACATTATGTGACTATGGATTCCTCGGGAACCCAGATGGAAGCTCGAAGTCGCGATCGACACAGACGTGGTTCGCCGAGATTCGTGTATGCCTTTCCTTTGGCGAAGTCACATACTTTCGCAAACCCTTCTATCTTCGTGACACATGCTGTTCGTTGAGAAAAGCCCTCCATCAGAAGTTGTGCCGCGAGTGAGGTATATCACCCTTCCTTGCCCTCCGTTTCCTTTCACACTTGGCTTCAAGCCGCTTCGTTCCTTAGCAAAGAAGAAGGGCAGTCGAAGGACCGCACCTCCACAGCGTTGTTTCTTGGAGTTAAGTGTATAGCACGTCCGTTACGCTTCCTCCCACTTCCAGACACACACCTCTCTAGGGGACAACGAGTGTGTTGGTGGTCACGTTCGACCCACATTTCTCTTCACAATTCAGCGTGTGGCATTTTCCTTGTGTTTCCACACAAAGTACCGACAGCGCTTCTATCTTCCCGAAACAAGATCTGAGTTGGGAGAAGCTTTCGACACAAGTTCTTTCCCAAGCAGGGCTCTATGGCACAGTAACTTGCGCCTTCACGTTTAACGTGGGACATTTCCTCCGTCTTCTTCCCTGTAGATGGTAGTGGGAAGACTATTGCTCTACCGTTTTGTTTCTTGAGAGGTGAGTGCAAGACCCTCACACACATATCTCAAAAGGCTTCGCGCTTCGCGAACCAAGGGGTTAGCACCAAATCATGTTTGACGCGGCCTCGTTTCTCTGAGTTCAGTGGAAGGCTCTGCTGACGCTAGCTCACGTACATTTGAAGGCCCTTCCAAATTCGTGACCCGAGACTTTGGTGGAGAGAAGCCCTCCACACAACGTGTTCCCCACTGTGGTGTATCTCGCATTCCGTCTCTTTTCTCTCGCCCTAAGCTTTAACACGGCGCTTCCATCCGTAGGGAAAGAGCTGGTCGTCGACGGACGGCAACCCTCTAGATTTGTCCGTAGAGTTAAACACCCGTAGGCAATCTTCCCTATGCTTCCTCACATCATACGTTTCCATACTCACCCTTCTTCGTGGAACGACGGGCGGCACATTCGAAACGGACAGCTCACTCTAGGGCACGTCCCTCGTGCCTTCACGCCCACGGCGGAAAACACTTTTATCTTCCTGAAACCATATGATAGCTGAGGGAAGACTTCTTCACAAGGGGTTTGTCAAGCACCGTCCCAGGACACATTCTTTATGCCTTCACACGTTCGCGCCAGAATGCCGCTCATACGTAGGCGTACGGCTTTCCAGGGTTTCCTTCTCAGACTTAAAGGCGTGACCTTTTCCCTCTGCTCTCTCTCGCACTCTTGAAAACATTTCTCACGGAACAAGGTTTGAACCGGGAGAGACAATCTCCACTCCTTATTTCCGTGGCGCAGGCATGGGGCACATGCCTTGCGCTGTCACACTTACCTTGGAATAGACTACCATTTTCAGGGAAGAGGTTGGGAGAAACACGGTTTCTCTGCAGTGGTGTTTCTTCAGACCGACGTGCACGCCGCCTGTTTAGGGTTCCACACGTTCATGTTGTGACTAGGTTTTCCCCGTGAAGCCAGATGGAAGCTCGAAGGCGCGGTTTGACACAGACTTGTTTCGCACAGTGTAGTCTGTGGCTTTCCTTTGGCGAACTCACGTACGTTTGAAAACCCTTCTAGCGTCGTGAGCCGTGGTGTTCATTGAGAGAAGCCCTCCATACAAAGTGGTTCCACGAGTAAGGTATAGCAGGCTTTTCCTCTGCTTCCGTTCACACTCGGCGTCAAGCTGCTTCGATCCTTAGGAAAGGAGGCGGGGAGTCGAAGGACCGCTCCTCCACAGCATTGTCTCTTAGACTTAAGTGTACAGCTCGTTCCTTACGCTTCCTCCCATTTCCAGACACACACCTCCCTAGGGGACAACTTGTTAGTTGGTGGTCGCATTCGACCCACATTTTCCTTCACCATTCAGCCTATGGCATTGTCCTTACGCTTTCACACGAAGTCCTGAAAACGCTTCTCCCTTCCCGAAGCAAGATCTGGGTTGACAGGAGCTTGAGACACAACTCCTCTCTCAAACAGTGGTAGACGGCCCAGCATTTGTGCCTTCACTTTGAACGTCGGAAAGTTCTTCCAACTTCTTCCCCGGAGGCGGTAGTGGAAAGACTAGTTCCCTACAGTTTGGTTTCGTGAGAGGTGAGTGTAAGACGCCTACCTTATATAGCAACGCACATGTCTCCAAAGGCTTCTTTCTTCAAGCACCACGATGTTAGCGCGAAAGCCTGTTTGACATGGCCTTGTTTCTCAGAATTCAGTGTCAGGCTACTACTGCTACTGAGGCTAGCCCACGTACATTGCAAGACCCATCCACCTCCATGACACAGGACGTAATGGAGAGAAACCCTCCGCACAACGTGTTCCTCACTGTGCGGTATCGCGCGTTCCATCTCTTTTCGTTCACACGAGGTTTAAGGAGCGGCTTCGCATCCTTACGAGAAGAGATGGTAGTCGAAGGACGGGAACGCTCGAGACTTGTTCTTAGAGTTAAACAAACGCATGCCATCTTCCTTATGCTTCCGCAGTCATCCATTTCCATACACATCCTTCTTCGTGTAACGACGGCAGGCACCTTCGAAGCGGAGAGCGAAGTCTCGTCTACGTCCCTTATGCCTTCACACCCACTACGGAAAACAGTTTCCTCCTACGGAAACGATACGGCAGTTGAGGGAAGCCTTCTTCACAAGTGGTTTCTCGAGCACCGTCACAGGGCACATTCTAGATGCCTTCACCATGTCACGCGAAAGTGCTTCCCCGACTTACGTGTATGGCTTTCCTGACGGGTCTCCTTCTCACGCTTCAAACCATGACCTTTTCCATCTGCTCTCTCTCATACTCTTGGAAACGCTTCTCACGGAACAGGATTCGAATCGCGACAGACATTTACACTAGTTACTTCCGTGGCACAGGCACGGGGCACATTCCTTGCGATTTCCCACTTCCATTGCAAAAGTCTACCAGTTTCAGGGAAGGTGATAGTAGACGCACGGTTTCTCTGCAGTGGTGTTTCTGCAGTAGGATACCACACAGACATTATGTGACTATGGATTCCTCGGGAACCCAGATGGAAGCTCGAAGTCGCGATCGACACAGACGTGGTTCGCCGAGATTCGTGTATGCCTTTCCTTTGGCGAAGTCACATACTTTCGCAAACCCTTCTATCTTCGTGACACATGCTGTTCGTTGAGAAAAGCCCTCCATCAGAAGTTGTGCCGCGAGTGAGGTATATCACCCTTCCTTGCCCTCCGTTTCCTTTCACACTTGGCTTCAAGCCGCTTCGTTCCTTAGCAAAGAAGAAGGGCAGTCGAAGGACCGCACCTCCACAGCGTTGTTTCTTGGAGTTAAGTGTATAGCACGTCCGTTACGCTTCCTCCCACTTCCAGACACACACCTCTCTAGGGGACAACGAGTGTGTTGGTGGTCACGTTCGACCCACATTTCTCTTCACAATTCAGCGTGTGGCATTTTCCTTGTGTTTCCACACAAAGTACCGACAGCGCTTCTATCTTCCCGAAACAAGATCTGAGTTGGGAGAAGCTTTCGACACAAGTTCTTTCCCAAGCAGGGCTCTATGGCACAGTAACTTGCGCCTTCACGTTTAACGTGGGACATTTCCTCCGTCTTCTTCCCTGTAGATGGTAGTGGGAAGACTATTGCTCTACCGTTTTGTTTCTTGAGAGGTGAGTGCAAGACCCTCACACACATATCTCAAAAGGCTTCGCGCTTCGCGAACCAAGGGGTTAGCACCAAATCATGTTTGACGCGGCCTCGTTTCTCTGAGTTCAGTGGAAGGCTCTGCTGACGCTAGCTCACGTACATTTGAAGGCCCTTCCAAATTCGTGACCCGAGACTTTGGTGGAGAGAAGCCCTCCACACAACGTGTTCCCCACTGTGGTGTATCTCGCATTCCGTCTCTTTTCTCTCGCCCTAAGCTTTAACACGGCGCTTCCATCCGTAGGGAAAGAGCTGGTCGTCGACGGACGGCAACCCTCTAGATTTGTCCGTAGAGTTAAACACCCGTAGGCAATCTTCCCTATGCTTCCTCACATCATACATTTCCATACTCACCCTTCTTCGTGGAACGACGGGCGGCACATTCGAAACGGACAGCTCACTCTAGGGCACGTCCCTCGTGCCTTCACGCCCACGGCGGAAAACACTTTTATCTTCCTGAAACCATATGATAGCTGAGGGAAGACTTCTTCACAAGGGGTTTGTCAAGCACCGTCCCAGGACACATTCTTTATGCCTTCACACGTTCGCGCCAGAATGCCGCTCATACGTAGGCGTACGGCTTTCCAGGGTTTCCTTCTCAGACTTAAAGGCGTGACCTTTTCCCTCTGCTCTCTCTCGCACTCTTGAAAACATTTCTCACGGAACAAGGTTTGAACCGGGAGAGACAATCTCCACTCCTTATTTCCGTGGCGCAGGCATGGGGCACATGCCTTGCGCTGTCACACTTACCTTGGAATAGACTACCATTTTCAGGGAAGAGGTTGGGAGAAACACGGTTTCTCTGCAGTGGTGTTTCTTCAGACCGACGTGCACGCCGCCTGTTTAGGGTTCCACACGTTCATGTTGTGACTAGGTTTTCCCCGTGAAGCCAGATGGAAGCTCGAAGGCGCGGTTTGACACAGACTTGTTTCGCACAGTGTAGTCTGTGGCTTTCCTTTGGCGAACTCACGTACGTTTGAAAACCCTTCTAGCGTCGTGAGCCGTGGTGTTCATTGAGAGAAGCCCTCCATACAAAGTGGTTCCACGAGTAAGGTATAGCAGGCTTTTCCTCTGCTTCCGTTCACACTCGGCGTCAAGCTGCTTCGATCCTTAGGAAAGGAGGCGGGGAGTCGAAGGACCGCTCCTCCACAGCATTGTCTCTTAGACTTAAGTGTACAGCTCGTTCCTTACGCTTCCTCCCATTTCCAGACACACACCTCCCTAGGGGACAACTTGTTAGTTGGTGGTCGCATTCGACCCACATTTTCCTTCACCATTCAGCCTATGGCATTGTCCTTACGCTTTCACACGAAGTCCTGAAAACGCTTCTCCCTTCCCGAAGCAAGATCTGGGTTGACAGGAGCTTGAGACACAACTCCTCTCTCAAACAGTGGTAGACGGCCCAGCATTTGTGCCTTCACTTTGAACGTCGGAAAGTTCTTCCAACTTCTTCCCCGGAGGCGGTAGTGGAAAGACTAGTTCCCTACAGTTTGGTTTCGTGAGAGGTGAGTGTAAGACGCCTACCTTATATAGCAACGCACATGTCTCCAAAGGCTTCTTTCTTCAAGCACCACGATGTTAGCGCGAAAGCCTGTTTGACATGGCCTTGTTTCTCAGAATTCAGTGTCAGGCTACTACTGCTACTGAGGCTAGCCCACGTACATTGCAAGACCCATCCACCTCCATGACACAGGACGTAATGGAGAGAAACCCTCCGCACAACGTGTTCCTCACTGTGCGGTATCGCGCGTTCCATCTCTTTTCGTTCACACGAGGTTTAAGGAGCGGCTTCGCATCCTTACGAGAAGAGATGGTAGTCGAAGGACGGGAACGCTCGAGACTTGTTCTTAGAGTTAAACAAACGCATGCCATCTTCCTTATGCTTCCGCAGTCATCCATTTCCATACACATCCTTCTTCGTGTAACGACGGCAGGCACCTTCGAAGCGGAGAGCGAAGTCTCGTCTACGTCCCTTATGCCTTCACACCCACTACGGAAAACAGTTTCCTCCTACGGAAACGATACGGCAGTTGAGGGAAGCCTTCTTCACAAGTGGTTTCTCGAGCACCGTCACAGGGCACATTCTAGATGCCTTCACCATGTCACGCGAAAGTGCTTCCCCGACTTACGTGTATGGCTTTCCTGACGGGTCTCCTTCTCACGCTTCAAACCATGACCTTTTCCATCTGCTCTCTCTCATACTCTTGGAAACGCTTCTCACGGAACAGGATTCCAATCGCGACAGACATTTACACTAGTTACTTCCGTGGCACAGGCACGGGGCACATTCCTTGCGATTTCCCACTTCCATTGCAAAAGTCTACCAGTTTCAGGGAAGGTGATAGTAGACGCACGGTTTCTCTGCAGTGGTGTTTCTGCAGTAGGATACCACACAGACATTATGTGACTATGGATTCCTCGGGAACCCAGATGGAAGCTCGAAGTCGCGATCGACACAGACGTGGTTCGCCGAGATTCGTGTATGCCTTTCCTTTGGCGAAGTCACATACTTTCGCAAACCCTTCTATCTTCGTGACACATGCTGTTCGTTGAGAAAAGCCCTCCATCAGAAGTTGTGCCGCGAGTGAGGTATATCACCCTTCCTTGCCCTCCGTTTCCTTTCACACTTGGCTTCAAGCCGCTTCGTTCCTTAGCAAAGAAGAAGGGCAGTCGAAGGACCGCACCTCCACAGCGTTGTTTCTTGGAGTTAAGTGTATAGCACGTCCGTTACGCTTCCTCCCACTTCCAGACACACACCTCTCTAGGGGACAACGAGTGTGTTGGTGGTCACGTTCGACCCACATTTCTCTTCACAATTCAGCGTGTGGCATTTTCCTTGTGTTTCCACACAAAGTACCGACAGCGCTTCTATCTTCCCGAAACAAGATCTGAGTTGGGAGAAGCTTTCGACACAAGTTCTTTCCCAAGCAGGGCTCTATGGCACAGTAACTTGCGCCTTCACGTTTAACGTGGGACATTTCCTCCGTCTTCTTCCCTGTAGATGGTAGTGGGAAGACTATTGCTCTACCGTTTTGTTTCTTGAGAGGTGAGTGCAAGACCCTCACACACATATCTCAAAAGGCTTCGCGCTTCGCGAACCAAGGGGTTAGCACCAAATCATGTTTGACGCGGCCTCGTTTCTCTGAGTTCAGTGGAAGGCTCTGCTGACGCTAGCTCATGTACATTTGAAGGCCCTTCCAAATTCGTGACCCGAGACTTTGGTGGAGAGAAGCCCTCCACACAACGTGTTCCCCACTGTGGTGTATCTCGCATTCCGTCTCTTTTCTCTCGCCCTAAGCTTTAACACGGCGCTTCCATCCGTAGGGAAAGAGCTGGTCGTCGACGGACGGCAACCCTCTAGATTTGTCCGTAGAGTTAAACACCCGTAGGCAATCTTCCCTATGCTTCCTCACATCATACATTTCCATACTCACCCTTCTTCGTGGAACGACGGGCGGCACATTCGAAACGGACAGCTCACTCTAGGGCACGTCCCTCGTGCCTTCACGCCCACGGCGGAAAACACTTTTATCTTCCTGAAACCATATGATAGCTGAGGGAAGACTTCTTCACAAGGGGTTTGTCAAGCACCGTCCCAGGACACATTCTTTATGCCTTCACACGTTCGCGCCAGAATGCCGCTCATACGTAGGCGTACGGCTTTCCAGGGTTTCCTTCTCAGACTTAAAGGCGTGACCTTTTCCCTCTGCTCTCTCTCGCACTCTTGAAAACATTTCTCACGGAACAAGGTTTGAACCGGGAGAGACAATCTCCACTCCTTATTTCCGTGGCGCAGGCATGGGGCACATGCCTTGCGCTGTCACACTTACCTTGGAATAGACTACCATTTTCAGGGAAGAGGTTGGGAGAAACACGGTTTCTCTGCAGTGGTGTTTCTTCAGACCGACGTGCACGCCGCCTGTTTAGGGTTCCACACGTTCATGTTGTGACTAGGTTTTCCCCGTGAAGCCAGATGGAAGCTCGAAGGCGCGGTTTGACACAGACTTGTTTCGCACAGTGTAGTCTGTGGCTTTCCTTTGGCGAACTCACGTACGTTTGAAAACCCTTCTAGCGTCGTGAGCCGTGGTGTTCATTGAGAGAAGCCCTCCATACAAAGTGGTTCCACGAGTAAGGTATAGCAGGCTTTTCCTCTGCTTCCGTTCACACTCGGCGTCAAGCTGCTTCGATCCTTAGGAAAGGAGGCGGGGAGTCGAAGGACCGCTCCTCCACAGCATTGTCTCTTAGACTTAAGTGTACAGCTCGTTCCTTACGCTTCCTCCCATTTCCAGACACACACCTCCCTAGGGGACAACTTGTTAGTTGGTGGTCGCATTCGACCCACATTTTCCTTCACCATTCAGCCTATGGCATTGTCCTTACGCTTTCACACGAAGTCCTGAAAACGCTTCTCCCTTCCCGAAGCAAGATCTGGGTTGACAGGAGCTTGAGACACAACTCCTCTCTCAAACAGTGGTAGACGGCCCAGCATTTGTGCCTTCACTTTGAACGTCGGAAAGTTCTTCCAACTTCTTCCCCGGAGGCGGTAGTGGAAAGACTAGTTCCCTACAGTTTGGTTTCGTGAGAGGTGAGTGTAAGACGCCTACCTTATATAGCAACGCACATGTCTCCAAAGGCTTCTTTCTTCAAGCACCACGATGTTAGCGCGAAAGCCTGTTTGACATGGCCTTGTTTCTCAGAATTCAGTGTCAGGCTACTACTGCTACTGAGGCTAGCCCACGTACATTGCAAGACCCATCCACCTCCATGACACAGGACGTAATGGAGAGAAACCCTCCGCACAACGTGTTCCTCACTGTGCGGTATCGCGCGTTCCATCTCTTTTCGTTCACACGAGGTTTAAGGAGCGGCTTCGCATCCTTACGAGAAGAGATGGTAGTCGAAGGACGGGAACCCTCGAGACTTGTTCTTAGAGTTAAACAAACGCATGCCATCTTCCTTATGCTTCCGCAGTCATCCATTTCCATACACATCCTTCTTCGTGTAACGACGGCAGGCACCTTCGAAGCGGAGAGCGAAGTCTCGTCTACGTCCCTTATGCCTTCACACCCACTACGGAAAACAGTTTCCTCCTACGGAAACGATACGGCAGTTGAGGGAAGCCTTCTTCACAAGTGGTTTCTCGAGCACCGTCACAGGGCACATTCTAGATGCCTTCACCATGTCACGCGAAAGTGCTTCCCCGACTTACGTGTATGGCTTTCCTGACGGGTCTCCTTCTCACGCTTCAAACCATGACCTTTTCCATCTGCTCTCTCTCATACTCTTGGAAACGCTTCTCACGGAACAGGATTCGAATCGCGACAGACATTTACACTAGTTACTTCCGTGGCACAGGCACGGGGCACATTCCTTGCGATTTCCCACTTCCATTGCAAAAGTCTACCAGTTTCAGGGAAGGTGATAGTAGACGCACGGTTTCTCTGCAGTGGTGTTTCTGCAGTAGGATACCACACAGACATTATGTGACTATGGATTCCTCGGGAACCCAGATGGAAGCTCGAAGTCGCGATCGACACAGACGTGGTTCGCCGAGATTCGTGTATGCCTTTCCTTTGGCGAAGTCACATACTTTCGCAAACCCTTCTATCTTCGTGACACATGCTGTTCGTTGAGAAAAGCCCTCCATCAGAAGTTGTGCCGCGAGTGAGGTATATCACCCTTCCTTGCCCTCCGTTTCCTTTCACACTTGGCTTCAAGCCGCTTCGTTCCTTAGCAAAGAAGAAGGGCAGTCGAAGGACCGCACCTCCACAGCGTTGTTTCTTGGAGTTAAGTGTATAGCACGTCCGTTACGCTTCCTCCCACTTCCAGACACACACCTCTCTAGGGGACAACGAGTGTGTTGGTGGTCACGTTCGACCCACATTTCTCTTCACAATTCAGCGTGTGGCATTTTCCTTGTGTTTCCACACAAAGTACCGACAGCGCTTCTATCTTCCCGAAACAAGATCTGAGTTGGGAGAAGCTTTCGACACAAGTTCTTTCCCAAGCAGGGCTCTATGGCACAGTAACTTGCGCCTTCACGTTTAACGTGGGACATTTCCTCCGTCTTCTTCCCTGTAGATGGTAGTGGGAAGACTATTGCTCTACCGTTTTGTTTCTTGAGAGGTGAGTGCAAGACCCTCACACACATATCTCAAAAGGCTTCGCGCTTCGCGAACCAAGGGGTTAGCACCAAATCATGTTTGACGCGGCCTCGTTTCTCTGAGTTCAGTGGAAGGCTCTGCTGACGCTAGCTCACGTACATTTGAAGGCCCTTCCAAATTCGTGACCCGAGACTTTGGTGGAGAGAAGCCCTCCACACAACGTGTTCCCCACTGTGGTGTATCTCGCATTCCGTCTCTTTTCTCTCGCCCTAAGCTTTAACACGGCGCTTCCATCCGTAGGGAAAGAGCTGGTCGTCGACGGACGGCAACCCTCTAGATTTGTCCGTAGAGTTAAACACCCGTAGGCAATCTTCCCTATGCTTCCTCACATCATACATTTCCATACTCACCCTTCTTCGTGGAACGACGGGCGGCACATTCGAAACGGACAGCTCACTCTAGGGCACGTCCCTCGTGCCTTCACGCCCACGGCGGAAAACACTTTTATCTTCCTGAAACCATATGATAGCTGAGGGAAGACTTCTTCACAAGGGGTTTGTCAAGCACCGTCCCAGGACACATTCTTTATGCCTTCACACGTTCGCGCCAGAATGCCGCTCATACGTAGGCGTACGGCTTTCCAGGGTTTCCTTCTCAGACTTAAAGGCGTGACCTTTCCCCTCTGCTCTCTCTCGCACTCTTGAAAACATTTCTCACGGAACAAGGTTTGAACCGGGAGAGACAATCTCCACTCCTTATTTCCGTGGCGCAGGCATGGGGCACATGCCTTGCGCTGTCACACTTACCTTGGAATAGACTACCATTTTCAGGGAAGAGGTTGGGAGAAACACGGTTTCTCTGCAGTGGTGTTTCTTCAGACCGACGTGCACGCCGCCTGTTTAGGGTTCCACACGTTCATGTTGTGACTAGGTTTTCCCCGTGAAGCCAGATGGAAGCTCGAAGGCGCGGTTTGACACAGACTTGTTTCGCACAGTGTAGTCTGTGGCTTTCCTTTGGCGAACTCACGTACGTTTGAAAACCCTTCTAGCGTCGTGAGCCGTGGTGTTCATTGAGAGAAGCCCTCCATACAAAGTGGTTCCACGAGTAAGGTATAGCAGGCTTTTCCTCTGCTTCCGTTCACACTCGGCGTCAAGCTGCTTCGATCCTTAGGAAAGGAGGCGGGGAGTCGAAGGACCGCTCCTCCACAGCATTGTCTCTTAGACTTAAGTGTACAGCTCGTTCCTTACGCTTCCTCCCATTTCCAGACACACACCTCCCTAGGGGACAACTTGTTAGTTGGTGGTCGCATTCGACCCACATTTTCCTTCACCATTCAGCCTATGGCATTGTCCTTACGCTTTCACACGAAGTCCTGAAAACGCTTCTCCCTTCCCGAAGCAAGATCTGGGTTGACAGGAGCTTGAGACACAACTCCTCTCTCAAACAGTGGTAGACGGCCCAGCATTTGTGCCTTCACTTTGAACGTCGGAAAGTTCTTCCAACTTCTTCCCCGGAGGCGGTAGTGGAAAGACTAGTTCCCTACAGTTTGGTTTCGTGAGAGGTGAGTGTAAGACGCCTACCTTATATAGCAACGCACATGTCTCCAAAGGCTTCTTTCTTCAAGCACCACGATGTTAGCGCGAAAGCCTGTTTGACATGGCCTTGTTTCTCAGAATTCAGTGTCAGGCTACTACTGCTACTGAGGCTAGCCCACGTACATTGCAAGACCCATCCACCTCCATGACACAGGACGTAATGGAGAGAAACCCTCCGCACAACGTGTTCCTCACTGTGCGGTATCGCGCGTTCCATCTCTTTTCGTTCACACGAGGTTTAAGGAGCGGCTTCGCATCCTTACGAGAAGAGATGGTAGTCGAAGGACGGGAACCCTCGAGACTTGTTCTTAGAGTTAAACAAACGCATGCCATCTTCCTTATGCTTCCGCAGTCATCCATTTCCATACACATCCTTCTTCGTGTAACGACGGCAGGCACCTTCGAAGCGGAGAGCGAAGTCTCGTCTACGTCCCTTATGCCTTCACACCCACTACGGAAAACAGTTTCCTCCTACGGAAACGATACGGCAGTTGAGGGAAGCCTTCTTCACAAGTGGTTTCTCGAGCACCGTCACAGGGCACATTCTAGATGCCTTCACCATGTCACGCGAAAGTGCTTCCCCGACTTACGTGTATGGCTTTCCTGACGGGTCTCCTTCTCACGCTTCAAACCATGACCTTTTCCATCTGCTCTCTCTCATACTCTTGGAAACGCTTCTCACGGAACAGGATTCCAATCGCGACAGACATTTACACTAGTTACTTCCGTGGCACAGGCACGGGGCACATTCCTTGCGATTTCCCACTTCCATTGCAAAAGTCTACCAGTTTCAGGGAAGGTGATAGTAGACGCACGGTTTCTCTGCAGTGGTGTTTCTGCAGTAGGATACCACACAGACATTATGTGACTATGGATTCCTCGGGAACCCAGATGGAAGCTCGAAGTCGCGATCGACACAGACGTGGTTCGCCGAGATTCGTGTATGCCTTTCCTTTGGCGAAGTCACATACTTTCGCAAACCCTTCTATCTTCGTGACACATGCTGTTCGTTGAGAAAAGCCCTCCATCAGAAGTTGTGCCGCGAGTGAGGTATATCACCCTTCCTTGCCCTCCGTTTCCTTTCACACTTGGCTTCAAGCCGCTTCGTTCCTTAGCAAAGAAGAAGGGCAGTCGAAGGACCGCACCTCCACAGCGTTGTTTCTTGGAGTTAAGTGTATAGCACGTCCGTTACGCTTCCTCCCACTTCCAGACACACACCTCTCTAGGGGACAACGAGTGTGTTGGTGGTCACGTTCGACCCACATTTCTCTTCACAATTCAGCGTGTGGCATTTTCCTTGTGTTTCCACACAAAGTACCGACAGCGCTTCTATCTTCCCGAAACAAGATCTGAGTTGGGAGAAGCTTTCGACACAAGTTCTTTCCCAAGCAGGGCTCTATGGCACAGTAACTTGCGCCTTCACGTTTAACGTGGGACATTTCCTCCGTCTTCTTCCCTGTAGATGGTAGTGGGAAGACTATTGCTCTACCGTTTTGTTTCTTGAGAGGTGAGTGCAAGACCCTCACACACATATCTCAAAAGGCTTCGCGCTTCGCGAACCAAGGGGTTAGCACCAAATCATGTTTGACGCGGCCTCGATTCTCTGAGTTCAGTGGAAGGCTCTGCTGACGCTAGCTCACGTACATTTGAAGGCCCTTCCAAATTCGTGACCCGAGACTTTGGTGGAGAGAAGCCCTCCACACAACGTGTTCCCCACTGTGGTGTATCTCGCATTCCGTCTCTTTTCTCTCGCCCTAAGCTTTAACACGGCGCTTCCATCCGTAGGGAAAGAGCTGGTCGTCGACGGACGGCAACCCTCTAGATTTGTCCGTAGAGTTAAACACCCGTAGGCAATCTTCCCTATGCTTCCTCACATCATACATTTCCATACTCACCCTTCTTCGTGGAACGACGGGCGGCACATTCGAAACGGACAGCTCACTCTAGGGCACGTCCCTCGTGCCTTCACGCCCACGGCGGAAAACACTTTTATCTTCCTGAAACCATATGATAGCTGAGGGAAGACTTCTTCACAAGGGGTTTGTCAAGCACCGTCCCAGGACACATTCTTTATGCCTTCACACGTTCGCGCCAGAATGCCGCTCATACGTAGGCGTACGGCTTTCCAGGGTTTCCTTCTCAGACTTAAAGGCGTGACCTTTTCCCTCTGCTCTCTCTCGCACTCTTGAAAACATTTCTCACGGAACAAGGTTTGAACCGGGAGAGACAATCTCCACTCCTTATTTCCGTGGCGCAGGCATGGGGCACATGCCTTGCGCTGTCACACTTACCTTGGAATAGACTACCATTTTCAGGGAAGAGGTTGGGAGAAACACGGTTTCTCTGCAGTGGTGTTTCTTCAGACCGACGTGCACGCCGCCTGTTTAGGGTTCCACACGTTCATGTTGTGACTAGGTTTTCCCCGTGAAGCCAGATGGAAGCTCGAAGGCGCGGTTTGACACAGACTTGTTTCGCACAGTGTAGTCTGTGGCTTTCCTTTGGCGAACTCACGTACGTTTGAAAACCCTTCTAGCGTCGTGAGCCGTGGTGTTCATTGAGAGAAGCCCTCCATACAAAGTGGTTCCACGAGTAAGGTATAGCAGGCTTTTCCTCTGCTTCCGTTCACACTCGGCGTCAAGCTGCTTCGATCCTTAGGAAAGGAGGCGGGGAGTCGAAGGACCGCTCCTCCACAGCATTGTCTCTTAGACTTAAGTGTACAGCTCGTTCCTTACGCTTCCTCCCATTTCCAGACACACACCTCCCTAGGGGACAACTTGTTAGTTGGTGGTCGCATTCGACCCACATTTTCCTTCACCATTCAGCCTATGGCATTGTCCTTACGCTTTCACACGAAGTCCTGAAAACGCTTCTCCCTTCCCGAAGCAAGATCTGGGTTGACAGGAGCTTGAGACACAACTCCTCTCTCAAACAGTGGTAGACGGCCCAGCATTTGTGCCTTCACTTTGAACGTCGGAAAGTTCTTCCAACTTCTTCCCCGGAGGCGGTAGTGGAAAGACTAGTTCCCTACAGTTTGGTTTCGTGAGAGGTGAGTGTAAGACGCCTACCTTATATAGCAACGCACATGTCTCCAAAGGCTTCTTTCTTCAAGCACCACGATGTTAGCGCGAAAGCCTGTTTGACATGGCCTTGTTTCTCAGAATTCAGTGTCAGGCTACTACTGCTACTGAGGCTAGCCCACGTACATTGCAAGACCCATCCACCTCCATGACACAGGACGTAATGGAGAGAAACCCTCCGCACAACGTGTTCCTCACTGTGCGGTATCGCGCGTTCCATCTCTTTTCGTTCACACGAGGTTTAAGGAGCGGCTTCGCATCCTTACGAGAAGAGATGGTAGTCGAAGGACGGGAACCCTCGAGACTTGTTCTTAGAGTTAAACAAACGCATGCCATCTTCCTTATGCTTCCGCAGTCATCCATTTCCATACACATCCTTCTTCGTGTAACGACGGCAGGCACCTTCGAAGCGGAGAGCGAAGTCTCGTCTACGTCCCTTATGCCTTCACACCCACTACGGAAAACAGTTTCCTCCTACGGAAACGATACGGCAGTTGAGGGAAGCCTTCTTCACAAGTGGTTTCTCGAGCACCGTCACAGGGCACATTCTAGATGCCTTCACCATGTCACGCGAAAGTGCTTCCCCGACTTACGTGTATGGCTTTCCTGACGGGTCTCCTTCTCACGCTTCAAACCATGACCTTTTCCATCTGCTCTCTCTCATACTCTTGGAAACGCTTCTCACGGAACAGGATTCGAATCGCGACAGACATTTACACTAGTTACTTCCGTGGCACAGGCACGGGGCACATTCCTTGCGATTTCCCACTTCCATTGCAAAAGTCTACCAGTTTCAGGGAAGGTGATAGTAGACGCACGGTTTCTCTGCAGTGGTGTTTCTGCAGTAGGATACCACACAGACATTATGTGACTATGGATTCCTCGGGAACCCAGATGGAAGCTCGAAGTCGCGATCGACACAGACGTGGTTCGCCGAGATTCGTGTATGCCTTTCCTTTGGCGAAGTCACATACTTTCGCAAACCCTTCTATCTTCGTGACACATGCTGTTCGTTGAGAAAAGCCCTCCATCAGAAGTTGTGCCGCGAGTGAGGTATATCACCCTTCCTTGCCCTCCGTTTCCTTTCACACTTGGCTTCAAGCCGCTTCGTTCCTTAGCAAAGAAGAAGGGCAGTCGAAGGACCGCACCTCCACAGCGTTGTTTCTTGGAGTTAAGTGTATAGCACGTCCGTTACGCTTCCTCCCACTTCCAGACACACACCTCTCTAGGGGACAACGAGTGTGTTGGTGGTCACGTTCGACCCACATTTCTCTTCACAATTCAGCGTGTGGCATTTTCCTTGTGTTTCCACACAAAGTACCGACAGCGCTTCTATCTTCCCGAAACAAGATCTGAGTTGGGAGAAGCTTTCGACACAAGTTCTTTCCCAAGCAGGGCTCTATGGCACAGTAACTTGCGCCTTCACGTTTAACGTGGGACATTTCCTCCGTCTTCTTCCCTGTAGATGGTAGTGGGAAGACTATTGCTCTACCGTTTTGTTTCTTGAGAGGTGAGTGCAAGACCCTCACACACATATCTCAAAAGGCTTCGCGCTTCGCGAACCAAGGGGTTAGCACCAAATCATGTTTGACGCGGCCTCGTTTCTCTGAGTTCAGTGGAAGGCTCTGCTGACGCTAGCTCACGTACATTTGAAGGCCCTTCCAAATTCGTGACCCGAGACTTTGGTGGAGAGAAGCCCTCCACACAACGTGTTCCCCACTGTGGTGTATCTCGCATTCCGTCTCTTTTCTCTCGCCCTAAGCTTTAACACGGCGCTTCCATCCGTAGGGAAAGAGCTGGTCGTCGACGGACGGCAACCCTCTAGATTTGTCCGTAGAGTTAAACACCCGTAGGCAATCTTCCCTATGCTTCCTCACATCATACATTTCCATACTCACCCTTCTTCGTGGAACGACGGGCGGCACATTCGAAACGGACAGCTCACTCTAGGGCACGTCCCTCGTGCCTTCACGCCCACGGCGGAAAACACTTTTATCTTCCTGAAACCATATGATAGCTGAGGGAAGACTTCTTCACAAGGGGTTTGTCAAGCACCGTCCCAGGACACATTCTTTATGCCTTCACACGTTCGCGCCAGAATGCCGCTCATACGTAGGCGTACGGCTTTCCAGGGTTTCCTTCTCAGACTTAAAGGCGTGACCTTTTCCCTCTGCTCTCTCTCGCACTCTTGAAAACATTTCTCACGGAACAAGGTTTGAACCGGGAGAGACAATCTCCACTCCTTATTTCCGTGGCGCAGGCATGGGGCACATGCCTTGCGCTGTCACACTTACCTTGGAATAGACTACCATTTTCAGGGAAGAGGTTGGGAGAAACACGGTTTCTCTGCAGTGGTGTTTCTTCAGACCGACGTGCACGCCGCCTGTTTAGGGTTCCACACGTTCATGTTGTGACTAGGTTTTCCCCGTGAAGCCAGATGGAAGCTCGAAGGCGCGGTTTGACACAGACTTGTTTCGCACAGTGTAGTCTGTGGCTTTCCTTTGGCGAACTCACGTACGTTTGAAAACCCTTCTAGCGTCGTGAGCCGTGGTGTTCATTGAGAGAAGCCCTCCATACAAAGTGGTTCCACGAGTAAGGTATAGCAGGCTTTTCCTCTGCTTCCGTTCACACTCGGCGTCAAGCTGCTTCGATCCTTAGGAAAGGAGGCGGGGAGTCGAAGGACCGCTCCTCCACAGCATTGTCTCTTAGACTTAAGTGTACAGCTCGTTCCTTACGCTTCCTCCCATTTCCAGACACACACCTCCCTAGGGGACAACTTGTTAGTTGGTGGTCGCATTCGACCCACATTTTCCTTCACCATTCAGCCTATGGCATTGTCCTTACGCTTTCACACGAAGTCCTGAAAACGCTTCTCCCTTCCCGAAGCAAGATCTGGGTTGACAGGAGCTTGAGACACAACTCCTCTCTCAAACAGTGGTAGACGGCCCAGCATTTGTGCCTTCACTTTGAACGTCGGAAAGTTCTTCCAACTTCTTCCCCGGAGGCGGTAGTGGAAAGACTAGTTCCCTACAGTTTGGTTTCGTGAGAGGTGAGTGTAAGACGCCTACCTTATATAGCAACGCACATGTCTCCAAAGGCTTCTTTCTTCAAGCACCACGATGTTAGCGCGAAAGCCTGTTTGACATGGCCTTGTTTCTCAGAATTCAGTGTCAGGCTACTACTGCTACTGAGGCTAGCCCACGTACATTGCAAGACCCATCCACCTCCATGACACAGGACGTAATGGAGAGAAACCCTCCGCACAACGTGTTCCTCACTGTGCGGTATCGCGCGTTCCATCTCTTTTCGTTCACACGAGGTTTAAGGAGCGGCTTCGCATCCTTACGAGAAGAGATGGTAGTCGAAGGACGGGAACCCTCGAGACTTGTTCTTAGAGTTAAACAAACGCATGCCATCTTCCTTATGCTTCCGCAGTCATCCATTTCCATACACATCCTTCTTCGTGTAACGACGGCAGGCACCTTCGAAGCGGAGAGCGAAGTCTCGTCTACGTCCCTTATGCCTTCACACCCACTACGGAAAACAGTTTCCTCCTACGGAAACGATACGGCAGTTGAGGGAAGCCTTCTTCACAAGTGGTTTCTCGAGCACCGTCACAGGGCACATTCTAGATGCCTTCACCATGTCACGCGAAAGTGCTTCCCCGACTTACGTGTATGGCTTTCCTGACGGGTCTCCTTCTCACGCTTCAAACCATGACCTTTTCCATCTGCTCTCTCTCATACTCTTGGAAACGCTTCTCACGGAACAGGATTCGAATCGCGACAGACATTTACACTAGTTACTTCCGTGGCACAGGCACGGGGCACATTCCTTGCGATTTCCCACTTCCATTGCAAAAGTCTACCAGTTTCAGGGAAGGTGATAGTAGACGCACGGTTTCTCTGCAGTGGTGTTTCTGCAGTAGGATACCACACAGACATTATGTGACTATGGATTCCTCGGGAACCCAGATGGAAGCTCGAAGTCGCGATCGACACAGACGTGGTTCGCCGAGATTCGTGTATGCCTTTCCTTTGGCGAAGTCACATACTTTCGCAAACCCTTCTATCTTCGTGACACATGCTGTTCGTTGAGAAAAGCCCTCCATCAGAAGTTGTGCCGCGAGTGAGGTATATCACCCTTCCTTGCCCTCCGTTTCCTTTCACACTTGGCTTCAAGCCGCTTCGTTCCTTAGCAAAGAAGAAGGGCAGTCGAAGGACCGCACCTCCACAGCGTTGTTTCTTGGAGTTAAGTGTATAGCACGTCCGTTACGCTTCCTCCCACTTCCAGACACACACCTCTCTAGGGGACAACGAGTGTGTTGGTGGTCACGTTCGACCCACATTTCTCTTCACAATTCAGCGTGTGGCATTTTCCTTGTGTTTCCACACAAAGTACCGACAGCGCTTCTATCTTCCCGAAACAAGATCTGAGTTGGGAGAAGCTTTCGACACAAGTTCTTTCCCAAGCAGGGCTCTATGGCACAGTAACTTGCGCCTTCACGTTTAACGTGGGACATTTCCTCCGTCTTCTTCCCTGTAGATGGTAGTGGGAAGACTATTGCTCTACCGTTTTGTTTCTTGAGAGGTGAGTGCAAGACCCTCACACACATATCTCAAAAGGCTTCGCGCTTCGCGAACCAAGGGGTTAGCACCAAATCATGTTTGACGCGGCCTCGTTTCTCTGAGTTCAGTGGAAGGCTCTGCTGACGCTAGCTCACGTACATTTGAAGGCCCTTCCAAATTCGTGACCCGAGACTTTGGTGGAGAGAAGCCCTCCACACAACGTGTTCCCCACTGTGGTGTATCTCGCACTCCGTCTCTTTTCTCTCGCCCTAAGCTTTAACACGGCGCTTCCATCCGTAGGGAAAGAGCTGGTCGTCGACGGACGGCAACCCTCTAGATTTGTCCTTAGAGTTAAACACCCGTAGGCAATCTTCCCTATGCTTCCTCACATCATACATTTCCATACTCACCCTTCTTCGTGGAACGACGGGCGGCACATTCGAAACGGACAGCTCACTCTAGGGCACGTCCCTCGTGCCTTCACGCCCACGGCGGAAAACACTTTTATCTTCCTGAAACCATATGATAGCTGAGGGAAGACTTCTTCACAAGGGGTTTGTCAAGCACCGTCCCAGGACACATTCTTTATGCCTTCACACGTTCGCGCCAGAATGCCGCTCATACGTAGGCGTACGGCTTTCCAGGGTTTCCTTCTCAGACTTAAAGGCGTGACCTTTTCCCTCTGCTCTCTCTCGCACTCTTGAAAACATTTCTCACGGAACAAGGTTTGAACCGGGAGAGACAATCTCCACTCCTTATTTCCGTGGCGCAGGCATGGGGCACATGCCTTGCGCTGTCACACTTACCTTGGAATAGACTACCATTTTCAGGGAAGAGGTTGGGAGAAACACGGTTTCTCTGCAGTGGTGTTTCTTCAGACCGACGTGCACGCCGCCTGTTTAGGGTTCCACACGTTCATGTTGTGACTAGGTTTTCCCCGTGAAGCCAGATGGAAGCTCGAAGGCGCGGTTTGACACAGACTTGTTTCGCACAGTGTAGTCTGTGGCTTTCCTTTGGCGAACTCACGTACGTTTGAAAACCCTTCTAGCGTCGTGAGCCGTGGTGTTCATTGAGAGAAGCCCTCCATACAAAGTGGTTCCACGAGTAAGGTATAGCAGGCTTTTCCTCTGCTTCCGTTCACACTCGGCGTCAAGCTGCTTCGATCCTTAGGAAAGGAGGCGGGGAGTCGAAGGACCGCTCCTCCACAGCATTGTCTCTTAGACTTAAGTGTACAGCTCGTTCCTTACGCTTCCTCCCATTTCCAGACACACACCTCCCTAGGGGACAACTTGTTAGTTGGTGGTCGCATTCGACCCACATTTTCCTTCACCATTCAGCCTATGGCATTGTCCTTACGCTTTCACACGAAGTCCTGAAAACGCTTCTCCCTTCCCGAAGCAAGATCTGGGTTGACAGGAGCTTGAGACACAACTCCTCTCTCAAACAGTGGTAGACGGCCCAGCATTTGTGCCTTCACTTTGAACGTCGGAAAGTTCTTCCAACTTCTTCCCCGGAGGCGGTAGTGGAAAGACTAGTTCCCTACAGTTTGGTTTCGTGAGAGGTGAGTGTAAGACGCCTACCTTATATAGCAACGCACATGTCTCCAAAGGCTTCTTTCTTCAAGCACCACGATGTTAGCGCGAAAGCCTGTTTGACATGGCCTTGTTTCTCAGAATTCAGTGTCAGGCTACTACTGCTACTGAGGCTAGCCCACGTACATTGCAAGACCCATCCACCTCCATGACACAGGACGTAATGGAGAGAAACCCTCCGCACAACGTGTTCCTCACTGTGCGGTATCGCGCGTTCCATCTCTTTTCGTTCACACGAGGTTTAAGGAGCGGCTTCGCATCCTTACGAGAAGAGATGGTAGTCGAAGGACGGGAACCCTCGAGACTTGTTCTTAGAGTTAAACAAACGCATGCCATCTTCCTTATGCTTCCGCAGTCATCCATTTCCATACACATCCTTCTTCGTGTAACGACGGCAGGCACCTTCGAAGCGGAGAGCGAAGTCTCGTCTACGTCCCTTATGCCTTCACACCCACTACGGAAAACAGTTTCCTCCTACGGAAACGATACGGCAGTTGAGGGAAGCCTTCTTCACAAGTGGTTTCTCGAGCACCGTCACAGGGCACATTCTAGATGCCTTCACCATGTCACGCGAAAGTGCTTCCCCGACTTACGTGTATGGCTTTCCTGACGGGTCTCCTTCTCACGCTTCAAACCATGACCTTTTCCATCTGCTCTCTCTCATACTCTTGGAAACGCTTCTCACGGAACAGGATTCCAATCGCGACAGACATTTACACTAGTTACTTCCGTGGCACAGGCACGGGGCACATTCCTTGCGATTTCCCACTTCCATTGCAAAAGTCTACCAGTTTCAGGGAAGGTGATAGTAGACGCACGGTTTCTCTGCAGTGGTGTTTCTGCAGTAGGATACCACACAGACATTATGTGACTATGGATTCCTCGGGAACCCAGATGGAAGCTCGAAGTCGCGATCGACACAGACGTGGTTCGCCGAGATTCGTGTATGCCTTTCCTTTGGCGAAGTCACATACTTTCGCAAACCCTTCTATCTTCGTGACACATGCTGTTCGTTGAGAAAAGCCCTCCATCAGAAGTTGTGCCGCGAGTGAGGTATATCACCCTTCCTTGCCCTCCGTTTCCTTTCACACTTGGCTTCAAGCCGCTTCGTTCCTTAGCAAAGAAGAAGGGCAGTCGAAGGACCGCACCTCCACAGCGTTGTTTCTTGGAGTTAAGTGTATAGCACGTCCGTTACGCTTCCTCCCACTTCCAGACACACACCTCTCTAGGGGACAACGAGTGTGTTGGTGGTCACGTTCGACCCACATTTCTCTTCACAATTCAGCGTGTGGCATTTTCCTTGTGTTTCCACACAAAGTACCGACAGCGCTTCTATCTTCCCGAAACAAGATCTGAGTTGGGAGAAGCTTTCGACACAAGTTCTTTCCCAAGCAGGGCTCTATGGCACAGTAACTTGCGCCTTCACGTTTAACGTGGGACATTTCCTCCGTCTTCTTCCCTGTAGATGGTAGTGGGAAGACTATTGCTCTACCGTTTTGTTTCTTGAGAGGTGAGTGCAAGACCCTCACACACATATCTCAAAAGGCTTCGCGCTTCGCGAACCAAGGGGTTAGCACCAAATCATGTTTGACGCGGCCTCGTTTCTCTGAGTTCAGTGGAAGGCTCTGCTGACGCTAGCTCACGTACATTTGAAGGCCCTTCCAAATTCGTGACCCGAGACTTTGGTGGAGAGAAGCCCTCCACACAACGTGTTCCCCACTGTGGTGTATCTCGCACTCCGTCTCTTTTCTCTCGCCCTAAGCTTTAACACGGCGCTTCCATCCGTAGGGAAAGAGCTGGTCGTCGACGGACGGCAACCCTCTAGATTTGTCCTTAGAGTTAAACACCCGTAGGCAATCTTCCCTATGCTTCCTCACATCATACATTTCCATACTCACCCTTCTTCGTGGAACGACGGGCGGCACATTCGAAACGGACAGCTCACTCTAGGGCACGTCCCTCGTGCCTTCACGCCCACGGCGGAAAACACTTTTATCTTCCTGAAACCATATGATAGCTGAGGGAAGACTTCTTCACAAGGGGTTTGTCAAGCACCGTCCCAGGACACATTCTTTATGCCTTCACACGTTCGCGCCAGAATGCCGCTCATACGTAGGCGTACGGCTTTCCAGGGTTTCCTTCTCAGACTTAAAGGCGTGACCTTTTCCCTCTGCTCTCTCTCGCACTCTTGAAAACATTTCTCACGGAACAAGGTTTGAACCGGGAGAGACAATCTCCACTCCTTATTTCCGTGGCGCAGGCATGGGGCACATGCCTTGCGCTGTCACACTTACCTTGGAATAGACTACCATTTTCAGGGAAGAGGTTGGGAGAAACACGGTTTCTCTGCAGTGGTGTTTCTTCAGACCGACGTGCACGCCGCCTGTTTAGGGTTCCACACGTTCATGTTGTGACTAGGTTTTCCCCGTGAAGCCAGATGGAAGCTCGAAGGCGCGGTTTGACACAGACTTGTTTCGCACAGTGTAGTCTGTGGCTTTCCTTTGGCGAACTCACGTACGTTTGAAAACCCTTCTAGCGTCGTGAGCCGTGGTGTTCATTGAGAGAAGCCCTCCATACAAAGTGGTTCCACGAGTAAGGTATAGCAGGCTTTTCCTCTGCTTCCGTTCACACTCGGCGTCAAGCTGCTTCGATCCTTAGGAAAGGAGGCGGGGAGTCGAAGGACCGCTCCTCCACAGCATTGTCTCTTAGACTTAAGTGTACAGCTCGTTCCTTACGCTTCCTCCCATTTCCAGACACACACCTCCCTAGGGGACAACTTGTTAGTTGGTGGTCGCATTCGACCCACATTTTCCTTCACCATTCAGCCTATGGCATTGTCCTTACGCTTTCACACGAAGTCCTGAAAACGCTTCTCCCTTCCCGAAGCAAGATCTGGGTTGACAGGAGCTTGAGACACAACTCCTCTCTCAAACAGTGGTAGACGGCCCAGCATTTGTGCCTTCACTTTGAACGTCGGAAAGTTCTTCCAACTTCTTCCCCGGAGGCGGTAGTGGAAAGACTAGTTCCCTACAGTTTGGTTTCGTGAGAGGTGAGTGTAAGACGCCTACCTTATATAGCAACGCACATGTCTCCAAAGGCTTCTTTCTTCAAGCACCACGATGTTAGCGCGAAAGCCTGTTTGACATGGCCTTGTTTCTCAGAATTCAGTGTCAGGCTACTACTGCTACTGAGGCTAGCCCACGTACATTGCAAGACCCATCCACCTCCATGACACAGGACGTAATGGAGAGAAACCCTCCGCACAACGTGTTCCTCACTGTGCGGTATCGCGCGTTCCATCTCTTTTCGTTCACACGAGGTTTAAGGAGCGGCTTCGCATCCTTACGAGAAGAGATGGTAGTCGAAGGACGGGAACCCTCGAGACTTGTTCTTAGAGTTAAACAAACGCATGCCATCTTCCTTATGCTTCCGCAGTCATCCATTTCCATACACATCCTTCTTCGTGTAACGACGGCAGGCACCTTCGAAGCGGAGAGCGAAGTCTCGTCTACGTCCCTTATGCCTTCACACCCACTACGGAAAACAGTTTCCTCCTACGGAAACGATACGGCAGTTGAGGGAAGCCTTCTTCACAAGTGGTTTCTCGAGCACCGTCACAGGGCACATTCTAGATGCCTTCACCATGTCACGCGAAAGTGCTTCCCCGACTTACGTGTATGGCTTTCCTGACGGGTCTCCTTCTCACGCTTCAAACCATGACCTTTTCCATCTGCTCTCTCTCATACTCTTGGAAACGCTTCTCACGGAACAGGATTCCAATCGCGACAGACATTTACACTAGTTACTTCCGTGGCACAGGCACGGGGCACATTCCTTGCGATTTCCCACTTCCATTGCAAAAGTCTACCAGTTTCAGGGAAGGTGATAGTAGACGCACGGTTTCTCTGCAGTGGTGTTTCTGCAGTAGGATACCACACAGACATTATGTGACTATGGATTCCTCGGGAACCCAGATGGAAGCTCGAAGTCGCGATCGACACAGACGTGGTTCGCCGAGATTCGTGTATGCCTTTCCTTTGGCGAAGTCACATACTTTCGCAAACCCTTCTATCTTCGTGACACATGCTGTTCGTTGAGAAAAGCCCTCCATCAGAAGTTGTGCCGCGAGTGAGGTATATCACCCTTCCTTGCCCTCCGTTTCCTTTCACACTTGGCTTCAAGCCGCTTCGTTCCTTAGCAAAGAAGAAGGGCAGTCGAAGGACCGCACCTCCACAGCGTTGTTTCTTGGAGTTAAGTGTATAGCACGTCCGTTACGCTTCCTCCCACTTCCAGACACACACCTCTCTAGGGGACAACGAGTGTGTTGGTGGTCACGTTCGACCCACATTTCTCTTCACAATTCAGCGTGTGGCATTTTCCTTGTGTTTCCACACAAAGTACCGACAGCGCTTCTATCTTCCCGAAACAAGATCTGAGTTGGGAGAAGCTTTCGACACAAGTTCTTTCCCAAGCAGGGCTCTATGGCACAGTAACTTGCGCCTTCACGTTTAACGTGGGACATTTCCTCCGTCTTCTTCCCTGTAGATGGTAGTGGGAAGACTATTGCTCTACCGTTTTGTTTCTTGAGAGGTGAGTGCAAGACCCTCACACACATATCTCAAAAGGCTTCGCGCTTCGCGAACCAAGGGGTTAGCACCAAATCATGTTTGACGCGGCCTCGTTTCTCTGAGTTCAGTGGAAGGCTCTGCTGACGCTAGCTCACGTACATTTGAAGGCCCTTCCAAATTCGTGACCCGAGACTTTGGTGGAGAGAAGCCCTCCACACAACGTGTTCCCCACTGTGGTGTATCTCGCACTCCGTCTCTTTTCTCTCGCCCTAAGCTTTAACACGGCGCTTCCATCCGTAGGGAAAGAGCTGGTCGTCGACGGACGGCAACCCTCTAGATTTGTCCGTAGAGTTAAACACCCGTAGGCAATCTTCCCTATGCTTCCTCACATCATACATTTCCATACTCACCCTTCTTCGTGGAACGACGGGCGGCACATTCGAAACGGACAGCTCACTCTAGGGCACGTCCCTCGTGCCTTCACGCCCACGGCGGAAAACACTTTTATCTTCCTGAAACCATATGATAGCTGAGGGAAGACTTCTTCACAAGGGGTTTGTCAAGCACCGTCCCAGGACACATTCTTTATGCCTTCACACGTTCGCGCCAGAATGCCGCTCATACGTAGGCGTACGGCTTTCCAGGGTTTCCTTCTCAGACTTAAAGGCGTGACCTTTTCCCTCTGCTCTCTCTCGCACTCTTGAAAACATTTCTCACGGAACAAGGTTTGAACCGGGAGAGACAATCTCCACTCCTTATTTCCGTGGCGCAGGCATGGGGCACATGCCTTGCGCTGTCACACTTACCTTGGAATAGACTACCATTTTCAGGGAAGAGGTTGGGAGAAACACGGTTTCTCTGCAGTGGTGTTTCTTCAGACCGACGTGCACGCCGCCTGTTTAGGGTTCCACACGTTCATGTTGTGACTAGGTTTTCCCCGTGAAGCCAGATGGAAGCTCGAAGGCGCGGTTTGACACAGACTTGTTTCGCACAGTGTAGTCTGTGGCTTTCCTTTGGCGAACTCACGTACGTTTGAAAACCCTTCTAGCGTCGTGAGCCGTGGTGTTCATTGAGAGAAGCCCTCCATACAAAGTGGTTCCACGAGTAAGGTATAGCAGGCTTTTCCTCTGCTTCCGTTCACACTCGGCGTCAAGCTGCTTCGATCCTTAGGAAAGGAGGCGGGGAGTCGAAGGACCGCTCCTCCACAGCATTGTCTCTTAGACTTAAGTGTACAGCTCGTTCCTTACGCTTCCTCCCATTTCCAGACACACACCTCCCTAGGGGACAACTTGTTAGTTGGTGGTCGCATTCGACCCACATTTTCCTTCACCATTCAGCCTATGGCATTGTCCTTACGCTTTCACACGAAGTCCTGAAAACGCTTCTCCCTTCCCGAAGCAAGATCTGGGTTGACAGGAGCTTGAGACACAACTCCTCTCTCAAACAGTGGTAGACGGCCCAGCATTTGTGCCTTCACTTTGAACGTCGGAAAGTTCTTCCAACTTCTTCCCCGGAGGCGGTAGTGGAAAGACTAGTTCCCTACAGTTTGGTTTCGTGAGAGGTGAGTGTAAGACGCCTACCTTATATAGCAACGCACATGTCTCCAAAGGCTTCTTTCTTCAAGCACCACGATGTTAGCGCGAAAGCCTGTTTGACATGGCCTTGTTTCTCAGAATTCAGTGTCAGGCTACTACTGCTACTGAGGCTAGCCCACGTACATTGCAAGACCCATCCACCTCCATGACACAGGACGTAATGGAGAGAAACCCTCCGCACAACGTGTTCCTCACTGTGCGGTATCGCGCGTTCCATCTCTTTTCGTTCACACGAGGTTTAAGGAGCGGCTTCGCATCCTTACGAGAAGAGATGGTAGTCGAAGGACGGGAACCCTCGAGACTTGTTCTTAGAGTTAAACAAACGCATGCCATCTTCCTTATGCTTCCGCAGTCATCCATTTCCATACACATCCTTCTTCGTGTAACGACGGCAGGCACCTTCGAAGCGGAGAGCGAAGTCTCGTCTACGTCCCTTATGCCTTCACACCCACTACGGAAAACAGTTTCCTCCTACGGAAACGATACGGCAGTTGAGGGAAGCCTTCTTCACAAGTGGTTTCTCGAGCACCGTCACAGGGCACATTCTAGATGCCTTCACCATGTCACGCGAAAGTGCTTCCCCGACTTACGTGTATGGCTTTCCTGACGGGTCTCCTTCTCACGCTTCAAACCATGACCTTTTCCATCTGCTCTCTCTCATACTCTTGGAAACGCTTCTCACGGAACAGGATTCCAATCGCGACAGACATTTACACTAGTTACTTCCGTGGCACAGGCACGGGGCACATTCCTTGCGATTTCCCACTTCCATTGCAAAAGTCTACCAGTTTCAGGGAAGGTGATAGTAGACGCACGGTTTCTCTGCAGTGGTGTTTCTGCAGTAGGATACCACACAGACATTATGTGACTATGGATTCCTCGGGAACCCAGATGGAAGCTCGAAGTCGCGATCGACACAGACGTGGTTCGCCGAGATTCGTGTATGCCTTTCCTTTGGCGAAGTCACATACTTTCGCAAACCCTTCTATCTTCGTGACACATGCTGTTCGTTGAGAAAAGCCCTCCATCAGAAGTTGTGCCGCGAGTGAGGTATATCACCCTTCCTTGCCCTCCGTTTCCTTTCACACTTGGCTTCAAGCCGCTTCGTTCCTTAGCAAAGAAGAAGGGCAGTCGAAGGACCGCACCTCCACAGCGTTGTTTCTTGGAGTTAAGTGTATAGCACGTCCGTTACGCTTCCTCCCACTTCCAGACACACACCTCTCTAGGGGACAACGAGTGTGTTGGTGGTCACGTTCGACCCACATTTCTCTTCACAATTCAGCGTGTGGCATTTTCCTTGTGTTTCCACACAAAGTACCGACAGCGCTTCTATCTTCCCGAAACAAGATCTGAGTTGGGAGAAGCTTTCGACACAAGTTCTTTCCCAAGCAGGGCTCTATGGCACAGTAACTTGCGCCTTCACGTTTAACGTGGGACATTTCCTCCGTCTTCTTCCCTGTAGATGGTAGTGGGAAGACTATTGCTCTACCGTTTTGTTTCTTGAGAGGTGAGTGCAAGACCCTCACACACATATCTCAAAAGGCTTCGCGCTTCGCGAACCAAGGGGTTAGCACCAAATCATGTTTGACGCGGCCTCGTTTCTCTGAGTTCAGTGGAAGGCTCTGCTGACGCTAGCTCACGTACATTTGAAGGCCCTTCCAAATTCGTGACCCGAGACTTTGGTGGAGAGAAGCCCTCCACACAACGTGTTCCCCACTGTGGTGTATCTCGCACTCCGTCTCTTTTCTCTCGCCCTAAGCTTTAACACGGCGCTTCCATCCGTAGGGAAAGAGCTGGTCGTCGACGGACGGCAACCCTCTAGATTTGTCCTTAGAGTTAAACACCCGTAGGCAATCTTCCCTATGCTTCCTCACATCATACATTTCCATACTCACCCTTCTTCGTGGAACGACGGGCGGCACATTCGAAACGGACAGCTCACTCTAGGGCACGTCCCTCGTGCCTTCACGCCCACGGCGGAAAACACTTTTATCTTCCTGAAACCATATGATAGCTGAGGGAAGACTTCTTCACAAGGGGTTTGTCAAGCACCGTCCCAGGACACATTCTTTATGCCTTCACACGTTCGCGCCAGAATGCCGCTCATACGTAGGCGTACGGCTTTCCAGGGTTTCCTTCTCAGACTTAAAGGCGTGACCTTTTCCCTCTGCTCTCTCTCGCACTCTTGAAAACATTTCTCACGGAACAAGGTTTGAACCGGGAGAGACAATCTCCACTCCTTATTTCCGTGGCGCAGGCATGGGGCACATGCCTTGCGCTGTCACACTTACCTTGGAATAGACTACCATTTTCAGGGAAGAGGTTGGGAGAAACACGGTTTCTCTGCAGTGGTGTTTCTTCAGACCGACGTGCACGCCGCCTGTTTAGGGTTCCACACGTTCATGTTGTGACTAGGTTTTCCCCGTGAAGCCAGATGGAAGCTCGAAGGCGCGGTTTGACACAGACTTGTTTCGCACAGTGTAGTCTGTGGCTTTCCTTTGGCGAACTCACGTACGTTTGAAAACCCTTCTAGCGTCGTGAGCCGTGGTGTTCATTGAGAGAAGCCCTCCATACAAAGTGGTTCCACGAGTAAGGTATAGCAGGCTTTTCCTCTGCTTCCGTTCACACTCGGCGTCAAGCTGCTTCGATCCTTAGGAAAGGAGGCGGGGAGTCGAAGGACCGCTCCTCCACAGCATTGTCTCTTAGACTTAAGTGTACAGCTCGTTCCTTACGCTTCCTCCCATTTCCAGACACACACCTCCCTAGGGGACAACTTGTTAGTTGGTGGTCGCATTCGACCCACATTTTCCTTCACCATTCAGCCTATGGCATTGTCCTTACGCTTTCACACGAAGTCCTGAAAACGCTTCTCCCTTCCCGAAGCAAGATCTGGGTTGACAGGAGCTTGAGACACAACTCCTCTCTCAAACAGTGGTAGACGGCCCAGCATTTGTGCCTTCACTTTGAACGTCGGAAAGTTCTTCCAACTTCTTCCCCGGAGGCGGTAGTGGAAAGACTAGTTCCCTACAGTTTGGTTTCGTGAGAGGTGAGTGTAAGACGCCTACCTTATATAGCAACGCACATGTCTCCAAAGGCTTCTTTCTTCAAGCACCACGATGTTAGCGCGAAAGCCTGTTTGACATGGCCTTGTTTCTCAGAATTCAGTGTCAGGCTACTACTGCTACTGAGGCTAGCCCACGTACATTGCAAGACCCATCCACCTCCATGACACAGGACGTAATGGAGAGAAACCCTCCGCACAACGTGTTCCTCACTGTGCGGTATCGCGCGTTCCATCTCTTTTCGTTCACACGAGGTTTAAGGAGCGGCTTCGCATCCTTACGAGAAGAGATGGTAGTCGAAGGACGGGAACCCTCGAGACTTGTTCTTAGAGTTAAACAAACGCATGCCATCTTCCTTATGCTTCCGCAGTCATCCATTTCCATACACATCCTTCTTCGTGTAACGACGGCAGGCACCTTCGAAGCGGAGAGCGAAGTCTCGTCTACGTCCCTTATGCCTTCACACCCACTACGGAAAACAGTTTCCTCCTACGGAAACGATACGGCAGTTGAGGGAAGCCTTCTTCACAAGTGGTTTCTCGAGCACCGTCACAGGGCACATTCTAGATGCCTTCACCATGTCACGCGAAAGTGCTTCCCCGACTTACGTGTATGGCTTTCCTGACGGGTCTCCTTCTCACGCTTCAAACCATGACCTTTTCCATCTGCTCTCTCTCATACTCTTGGAAACGCTTCTCACGGAACAGGATTCCAATCGCGACAGACATTTACACTAGTTACTTCCGTGGCACAGGCACGGGGCACATTCCTTGCGATTTCCCACTTCCATTGCAAAAGTCTACCAGTTTCAGGGAAGGTGATAGTAGACGCACGGTTTCTCTGCAGTGGTGTTTCTGCAGTAGGATACCACACAGACATTATGTGACTATGGATTCCTCGGGAACCCAGATGGAAGCTCGAAGTCGCGATCGACACAGACGTGGTTCGCCGAGATTCGTGTATGCCTTTCCTTTGGCGAAGTCACATACTTTCGCAAACCCTTCTATCTTCGTGACACATGCTGTTCGTTGAGAAAAGCCCTCCATCAGAAGTTGTGCCGCGAGTGAGGTATATCACCCTTCCTTGCCCTCCGTTTCCTTTCACACTTGGCTTCAAGCCGCTTCGTTCCTTAGCAAAGAAGAAGGGCAGTCGAAGGACCGCACCTCCACAGCGTTGTTTCTTGGAGTTAAGTGTATAGCACGTCCGTTACGCTTCCTCCCACTTCCAGACACACACCTCTCTAGGGGACAACGAGTGTGTTGGTGGTCACGTTCGACCCACATTTCTCTTCACAATTCAGCGTGTGGCATTTTCCTTGTGTTTCCACACAAAGTACCGACAGCGCTTCTATCTTCCCGAAACAAGATCTGAGTTGGGAGAAGCTTTCGACACAAGTTCTTTCCCAAGCAGGGCTCTATGGCACAGTAACTTGCGCCTTCACGTTTAACGTGGGACATTTCCTCCGTCTTCTTCCCTGTAGATGGTAGTGGGAAGACTATTGCTCTACCGTTTTGTTTCTTGAGAGGTGAGTGCAAGACCCTCACACACATATCTCAAAAGGCTTCGCGCTTCGCGAACCAAGGGGTTAGCACCAAATCATGTTTGACGCGGCCTCGTTTCTCTGAGTTCAGTGGAAGGCTCTGCTGACGCTAGCTCACGTACATTTGAAGGCCCTTCCAAATTCGTGACCCGAGACTTTGGTGGAGAGAAGCCCTCCACACAACGTGTTCCCCACTGTGGTGTATCTCGCATTCCGTCTCTTTTCTCTCGCCCTAAGCTTTAACACGGCGCTTCCATCCGTAGGGAAAGAGCTGGTCGTCGACGGACGGCAACCCTCTAGATTTGTCCTTAGAGTTAAACACCCGTAGGCAATCTTCCCTATGCTTCCTCACATCATACATTTCCATACTCACCCTTCTTCGTGGAACGACGGGCGGCACATTCGAAACGGACAGCTCACTCTAGGGCACGTCCCTCGTGCCTTCACGCCCACGGCGGAAAACACTTTTATCTTCCTGAAACCATATGATAGCTGAGGGAAGACTTCTTCACAAGGGGTTTGTCAAGCACCGTCCCAGGACACATTCTTTATGCCTTCACACGTTCGCGCCAGAATGCCGCTCATACGTAGGCGTACGGCTTTCCAGGGTTTCCTTCTCAGACTTAAAGGCGTGACCTTTTCCCTCTGCTCTCTCTCGCACTCTTGAAAACATTTCTCACGGAACAAGGTTTGAACCGGGAGAGACAATCTCCACTCCTTATTTCCGTGGCGCAGGCATGGGGCACATGCCTTGCGCTGTCACACTTACCTTGGAATAGACTACCATTTTCAGGGAAGAGGTTGGGAGAAACACGGTTTCTCTGCAGTGGTGTTTCTTCAGACCGACGTGCACGCCGCCTGTTTAGGGTTCCACACGTTCATGTTGTGACTAGGTTTTCCCCGTGAAGCCAGATGGAAGCTCGAAGGCGCGGTTTGACACAGACTTGTTTCGCACAGTGTAGTCTGTGGCTTTCCTTTGGCGAACTCACGTACGTTTGAAAACCCTTCTAGCGTCGTGAGCCGTGGTGTTCATTGAGAGAAGCCCTCCATACAAAGTGGTTCCACGAGTAAGGTATAGCAGGCTTTTCCTCTGCTTCCGTTCACACTCGGCGTCAAGCTGCTTCGATCCTTAGGAAAGGAGGCGGGGAGTCGAAGGACCGCTCCTCCACAGCATTGTCTCTTAGACTTAAGTGTACAGCTCGTTCCTTACGCTTCCTCCCATTTCCAGACACACACCTCCCTAGGGGACAACTTGTTAGTTGGTGGTCGCATTCGACCCACATTTTCCTTCACCATTCAGCCTATGGCATTGTCCTTACGCTTTCACACGAAGTCCTGAAAACGCTTCTCCCTTCCCGAAGCAAGATCTGGGTTGACAGGAGCTTGAGACACAACTCCTCTCTCAAACAGTGGTAGACGGCCCAGCATTTGTGCCTTCACTTTGAACGTCGGAAAGTTCTTCCAACTTCTTCCCCGGAGGCGGTAGTGGAAAGACTAGTTCCCTACAGTTTGGTTTCGTGAGAGGTGAGTGTAAGACGCCTACCTTATATAGCAACGCACATGTCTCCAAAGGCTTCTTTCTTCAAGCACCACGATGTTAGCGCGAAAGCCTGTTTGACATGGCCTTGTTTCTCAGAATTCAGTGTCAGGCTACTACTGCTACTGAGGCTAGCCCACGTACATTGCAAGACCCATCCACCTCCATGACACAGGACGTAATGGAGAGAAACCCTCCGCACAACGTGTTCCTCACTGTGCGGTATCGCGCGTTCCATCTCTTTTCGTTCACACGAGGTTTAAGGAGCGGCTTCGCATCCTTACGAGAAGAGATGGTAGTCGAAGGACGGGAACCCTCGAGACTTGTTCTTAGAGTTAAACAAACGCATGCCATCTTCCTTATGCTTCCGCAGTCATCCATTTCCATACACATCCTTCTTCGTGTAACGACGGCAGGCACCTTCGAAGCGGAGAGCGAAGTCTCGTCTACGTCCCTTATGCCTTCACACCCACTACGGAAAACAGTTTCCTCCTACGGAAACGATACGGCAGTTGAGGGAAGCCTTCTTCACAAGTGGTTTCTCGAGCACCGTCACAGGGCACATTCTAGATGCCTTCACCATGTCACGCGAAAGTGCTTCCCCGACTTACGTGTATGGCTTTCCTGACGGGTCTCCTTCTCACGCTTCAAACCATGACCTTTTCCATCTGCTCTCTCTCATACTCTTGGAAACGCTTCTCACGGAACAGGATTCCAATCGCGACAGACATTTACACTAGTTACTTCCGTGGCACAGGCACGGGGCACATTCCTTGCGATTTCCCACTTCCATTGCAAAAGTCTACCAGTTTCAGGGAAGGTGATAGTAGACGCACGGTTTCTCTGCAGTGGTGTTTCTGCAGTAGGATACCACACAGACATTATGTGACTATGGATTCCTCGGGAACCCAGATGGAAGCTCGAAGTCGCGATCGACACAGACGTGGTTCGCCGAGATTCGTGTATGCCTTTCCTTTGGCGAAGTCACATACTTTCGCAAACCCTTCTATCTTCGTGACACATGCTGTTCGTTGAGAAAAGCCCTCCATCAGAAGTTGTGCCGCGAGTGAGGTATATCACCCTTCCTTGCCCTCCGTTTCCTTTCACACTTGGCTTCAAGCCGCTTCGTTCCTTAGCAAAGAAGAAGGGCAGTCGAAGGACCGCACCTCCACAGCGTTGTTTCTTGGAGTTAAGTGTATAGCACGTCCGTTACGCTTCCTCCCACTTCCAGACACACACCTCTCTAGGGGACAACGAGTGTGTTGGTGGTCACGTTCGACCCACATTTCTCTTCACAATTCAGCGTGTGGCATTTTCCTTGTGTTTCCACACAAAGTACCGACAGCGCTTCTATCTTCCCGAAACAAGATCTGAGTTGGGAGAAGCTTTCGACACAAGTTCTTTCCCAAGCAGGGCTCTATGGCACAGTAACTTGCGCCTTCACGTTTAACGTGGGACATTTCCTCCGTCTTCTTCCCTGTAGATGGTAGTGGGAAGACTATTGCTCTACCGTTTTGTTTCTTGAGAGGTGAGTGCAAGACCCTCACACACATATCTCAAAAGGCTTCGCGCTTCGCGAACCAAGGGGTTAGCACCAAATCATGTTTGACGCGGCCTCGTTTCTCTGAGTTCAGTGGAAGGCTCTGCTGACGCTAGCTCACGTACATTTGAAGGCCCTTCCAAATTCGTGACCCGAGACTTTGGTGGAGAGAAGCCCTCCACACAACGTGTTCCCCACTGTGGTGTATCTCGCATTCCGTCTCTTTTCTCTCGCCCTAAGCTTTAACACGGCGCTTCCATCCGTAGGGAAAGAGCTGGTCGTCGACGGACGGCAACCCTCTAGATTTGTCCGTAGAGTTAAACACCCGTAGGCAATCTTCCCTATGCTTCCTCACATCATACATTTCCATACTCACCCTTCTTCGTGGAACGACGGGCGGCACATTCGAAACGGACAGCTCACTCTAGGGCACGTCCCTCGTGCCTTCACGCCCACGGCGGAAAACACTTTTATCTTCCTGAAACCATATGATAGCTGAGGGAAGACTTCTTCACAAGGGGTTTGTCAAGCACCGTCCCAGGACACATTCTTTATGCCTTCACACGTTCGCGCCAGAATGCCGCTCATACGTAGGCGTACGGCTTTCCAGGGTTTCCTTCTCAGACTTAAAGGCGTGACCTTTCCCCTCTGCTCTCTCTCGCACTCTTGAAAACATTTCTCACGGAACAAGGTTTGAACCGGGAGAGACAATCTCCACTCCTTATTTCCGTGGCGCAGGCATGGGGCACATGCCTTGCGCTGTCACACTTACCTTGGAATAGACTACCATTTTCAGGGAAGAGGTTGGGAGAAACACGGTTTCTCTGCAGTGGTGTTTCTTCAGACCGACGTGCACGCCGCCTGTTTAGGGTTCCACACGTTCATGTTGTGACTAGGTTTTCCCCGTGAAGCCAGATGGAAGCTCGAAGGCGCGGTTTGACACAGACTTGTTTCGCACAGTGTAGTCTGTGGCTTTCCTTTGGCGAACTCACGTACGTTTGAAAACCCTTCTAGCGTCGTGAGCCGTGGTGTTCATTGAGAGAAGCCCTCCATACAAAGTGGTTCCACGAGTAAGGTATAGCAGGCTTTTCCTCTGCTTCCGTTCACACTCGGCGTCAAGCTGCTTCGATCCTTAGGAAAGGAGGCGGGGAGTCGAAGGACCGCTCCTCCACAGCATTGTCTCTTAGACTTAAGTGTACAGCTCGTTCCTTACGCTTCCTCCCATTTCCAGACACACACCTCCCTAGGGGACAACTTGTTAGTTGGTGGTCGCATTCGACCCACATTTTCCTTCACCATTCAGCCTATGGCATTGTCCTTACGCTTTCACACGAAGTCCTGAAAACGCTTCTCCCTTCCCGAAGCAAGATCTGGGTTGACAGGAGCTTGAGACACAACTCCTCTCTCAAACAGTGGTAGACGGCCCAGCATTTGTGCCTTCACTTTGAACGTCGGAAAGTTCTTCCAACTTCTTCCCCGGAGGCGGTAGTGGAAAGACTAGTTCCCTACAGTTTGGTTTCGTGAGAGGTGAGTGTAAGACGCCTACCTTATATAGCAACGCACATGTCTCCAAAGGCTTCTTTCTTCAAGCACCACGATGTTAGCGCGAAAGCCTGTTTGACATGGCCTTGTTTCTCAGAATTCAGTGTCAGGCTACTACTGCTACTGAGGCTAGCCCACGTACATTGCAAGACCCATCCACCTCCATGACACAGGACGTAATGGAGAGAAACCCTCCGCACAACGTGTTCCTCACTGTGCGGTATCGCGCGTTCCATCTCTTTTCGTTCACACGAGGTTTAAGGAGCGGCTTCGCATCCTTACGAGAAGAGATGGTAGTCGAAGGACGGGAACCCTCGAGACTTGTTCTTAGAGTTAAACAAACGCATGCCATCTTCCTTATGCTTCCGCAGTCATCCATTTCCATACACATCCTTCTTCGTGTAACGACGGCAGGCACCTTCGAAGCGGAGAGCGAAGTCTCGTCTACGTCCCTTATGCCTTCACACCCACTACGGAAAACAGTTTCCTCCTACGGAAACGATACGGCAGTTGAGGGAAGCCTTCTTCACAAGTGGTTTCTCGAGCACCGTCACAGGGCACATTCTAGATGCCTTCACCATGTCACGCGAAAGTGCTTCCCCGACTTACGTGTATGGCTTTCCTGACGGGTCTCCTTCTCACGCTTCAAACCATGACCTTTTCCATCTGCTCTCTCTCATACTCTTGGAAACGCTTCTCACGGAACAGGATTCCAATCGCGACAGACATTTACACTAGTTACTTCCGTGGCACAGGCACGGGGCACATTCCTTGCGATTTCCCACTTCCATTGCAAAAGTCTACCAGTTTCAGGGAAGGTGATAGTAGACGCACGGTTTCTCTGCAGTGGTGTTTCTGCAGTAGGATACCACACAGACATTATGTGACTATGGATTCCTCGGGAACCCAGATGGAAGCTCGAAGTCGCGATCGACACAGACGTGGTTCGCCGAGATTCGTGTATGCCTTTCCTTTGGCGAAGTCACATACTTTCGCAAACCCTTCTATCTTCGTGACACATGCTGTTCGTTGAGAAAAGCCCTCCATCAGAAGTTGTGCCGCGAGTGAGGTATATCACCCTTCCTTGCCCTCCGTTTCCTTTCACACTTGGCTTCAAGCCGCTTCGTTCCTTAGCAAAGAAGAAGGGCAGTCGAAGGACCGCACCTCCACAGCGTTGTTTCTTGGAGTTAAGTGTATAGCACGTCCGTTACGCTTCCTCCCACTTCCAGACACACACCTCTCTAGGGGACAACGAGTGTGTTGGTGGTCACGTTCGACCCACATTTCTCTTCACAATTCAGCGTGTGGCATTTTCCTTGTGTTTCCACACAAAGTACCGACAGCGCTTCTATCTTCCCGAAACAAGATCTGAGTTGGGAGAAGCTTTCGACACAAGTTCTTTCCCAAGCAGGGCTCTATGGCACAGTAACTTGCGCCTTCACGTTTAACGTGGGACATTTCCTCCGTCTTCTTCCCTGTAGATGGTAGTGGGAAGACTATTGCTCTACCGTTTTGTTTCTTGAGAGGTGAGTGCAAGACCCTCACACACATATCTCAAAAGGCTTCGCGCTTCGCGAACCAAGGGGTTAGCACCAAATCATGTTTGACGCGGCCTCGATTCTCTGAGTTCAGTGGAAGGCTCTGCTGACGCTAGCTCACGTACATTTGAAGGCCCTTCCAAATTCGTGACCCGAGACTTTGGTGGAGAGAAGCCCTCCACACAACGTGTTCCCCACTGTGGTGTATCTCGCATTCCGTCTCTTTTCTCTCGCCCTAAGCTTTAACACGGCGCTTCCATCCGTAGGGAAAGAGCTGGTCGTCGACGGACGGCAACCCTCTAGATTTGTCCGTAGAGTTAAACACCCGTAGGCAATCTTCCCTATGCTTCCTCACATCATACATTTCCATACTCACCCTTCTTCGTGGAACGACGGGCGGCACATTCGAAACGGACAGCTCACTCTAGGGCACGTCCCTCGTGCCTTCACGCCCACGGCGGAAAACACTTTTATCTTCCTGAAACCATATGATAGCTGAGGGAAGACTTCTTCACAAGGGGTTTGTCAAGCACCGTCCCAGGACACATTCTTTATGCCTTCACACGTTCGCGCCAGAATGCCGCTCATACGTAGGCGTACGGCTTTCCAGGGTTTCCTTCTCAGACTTAAAGGCGTGACCTTTTCCCTCTGCTCTCTCTCGCACTCTTGAAAACATTTCTCACGGAACAAGGTTTGAACCGGGAGAGACAATCTCCACTCCTTATTTCCGTGGCGCAGGCATGGGGCACATGCCTTGCGCTGTCACACTTACCTTGGAATAGACTACCATTTTCAGGGAAGAGGTTGGGAGAAACACGGTTTCTCTGCAGTGGTGTTTCTTCAGACCGACGTGCACGCCGCCTGTTTAGGGTTCCACACGTTCATGTTGTGACTAGGTTTTCCCCGTGAAGCCAGATGGAAGCTCGAAGGCGCGGTTTGACACAGACTTGTTTCGCACAGTGTAGTCTGTGGCTTTCCTTTGGCGAACTCACGTACGTTTGAAAACCCTTCTAGCGTCGTGAGCCGTGGTGTTCATTGAGAGAAGCCCTCCATACAAAGTGGTTCCACGAGTAAGGTATAGCAGGCTTTTCCTCTGCTTCCGTTCACACTCGGCGTCAAGCTGCTTCGATCCTTAGGAAAGGAGGCGGGGAGTCGAAGGACCGCTCCTCCACAGCATTGTCTCTTAGACTTAAGTGTACAGCTCGTTCCTTACGCTTCCTCCCATTTCCAGACACACACCTCCCTAGGGGACAACTTGTTAGTTGGTGGTCGCATTCGACCCACATTTTCCTTCACCATTCAGCCTATGGCATTGTCCTTACGCTTTCACACGAAGTCCTGAAAACGCTTCTCCCTTCCCGAAGCAAGATCTGGGTTGACAGGAGCTTGAGACACAACTCCTCTCTCAAACAGTGGTAGACGGCCCAGCATTTGTGCCTTCACTTTGAACGTCGGAAAGTTCTTCCAACTTCTTCCCCGGAGGCGGTAGTGGAAAGACTAGTTCCCTACAGTTTGGTTTCGTGAGAGGTGAGTGTAAGACGCCTACCTTATATAGCAACGCACATGTCTCCAAAGGCTTCTTTCTTCAAGCACCACGATGTTAGCGCGAAAGCCTGTTTGACATGGCCTTGTTTCTCAGAATTCAGTGTCAGGCTACTACTGCTACTGAGGCTAGCCCACGTACATTGCAAGACCCATCCACCTCCATGACACAGGACGTAATGGAGAGAAACCCTCCGCACAACGTGTTCCTCACTGTGCGGTATCGCGCGTTCCATCTCTTTTCGTTCACACGAGGTTTAAGGAGCGGCTTCGCATCCTTACGAGAAGAGATGGTAGTCGAAGGACGGGAACGCTCGAGACTTGTTCTTAGAGTTAAACAAACGCATGCCATCTTCCTTATGCTTCCGCAGTCATCCATTTCCATACACATCCTTCTTCGTGTAACGACGGCAGGCACCTTCGAAGCGGAGAGCGAAGTCTCGTCTACGTCCCTTATGCCTTCACACCCACTACGGAAAACAGTTTCCTCCTACGGAAACGATACGGCAGTTGAGGGAAGCCTTCTTCACAAGTGGTTTCTCGAGCACCGTCACAGGGCACATTCTAGATGCCTTCACCATGTCACGCGAAAGTGCTTCCCCGACTTACGTGTATGGCTTTCCTGACGGGTCTCCTTCTCACGCTTCAAACCATGACCTTTTCCATCTGCTCTCTCTCATACTCTTGGAAACGCTTCTCACGGAACAGGATTCCAATCGCGACAGACATTTACACTAGTTACTTCCGTGGCACAGGCACGGGGCACATTCCTTGCGATTTCCCACTTCCATTGCAAAAGTCTACCAGTTTCAGGGAAGGTGATAGTAGACGCACGGTTTCTCTGCAGTGGTGTTTCTGCAGTAGGATACCACACAGACATTATGTGACTATGGATTCCTCGGGAACCCAGATGGAAGCTCGAAGTCGCGATCGACACAGACGTGGTTCGCCGAGATTCGTGTATGCCTTTCCTTTGGCGAAGTCACATACTTTCGCAAACCCTTCTATCTTCGTGACACATGCTGTTCGTTGAGAAAAGCCCTCCATCAGAAGTTGTGCCGCGAGTGAGGTATATCACCCTTCCTTGCCCTCCGTTTCCTTTCACACTTGGCTTCAAGCCGCTTCGTTCCTTAGCAAAGAAGAAGGGCAGTCGAAGGACCGCACCTCCACAGCGTTGTTTCTTGGAGTTAAGTGTATAGCACGTCCGTTACGCTTCCTCCCACTTCCAGACACACACCTCTCTAGGGGACAACGAGTGTGTTGGTGGTCACGTTCGACCCACATTTCTCTTCACAATTCAGCGTGTGGCATTTTCCTTGTGTTTCCACACAAAGTACCGACAGCGCTTCTATCTTCCCGAAACAAGATCTGAGTTGGGAGAAGCTTTCGACACAAGTTCTTTCCCAAGCAGGGCTCTATGGCACAGTAACTTGCGCCTTCACGTTTAACGTGGGACATTTCCTCCGTCTTCTTCCCTGTAGATGGTAGTGGGAAGACTATTGCTCTACCGTTTTGTTTCTTGAGAGGTGAGTGCAAGACCCTCACACACATATCTCAAAAGGCTTCGCGCTTCGCGAACCAAGGGGTTAGCACCAAATCATGTTTGACGCGGCCTCGTTTCTCTGAGTTCAGTGGAAGGCTCTGCTGACGCTAGCTCACGTACATTTGAAGGCCCTTCCAAATTCGTGACCCGAGACTTTGGTGGAGAGAAGCCCTCCACACAACGTGTTCCCCACTGTGGTGTATCTCGCATTCCGTCTCTTTTCTCTCGCCCTAAGCTTTAACACGGCGCTTCCATCCGTAGGGAAAGAGCTGGTCGTCGACGGACGGCAACCCTCTAGATTTGTCCGTAGAGTTAAACACCCGTAGGCAATCTTCCCTATGCTTCCTCACATCATACATTTCCATACTCACCCTTCTTCGTGGAACGACGGGCGGCACATTCGAAACGGACAGCTCACTCTAGGGCACGTCCCTCGTGCCTTCACGCCCACGGCGGAAAACACTTTTATCTTCCTGAAACCATATGATAGCTGAGGGAAGACTTCTTCACAAGGGGTTTGTCAAGCACCGTCCCAGGACACATTCTTTATGCCTTCACACGTTCGCGCCAGAATGCCGCTCATACGTAGGCGTACGGCTTTCCAGGGTTTCCTTCTCAGACTTAAAGGCGTGACCTTTTCCCTCTGCTCTCTCTCGCACTCTTGAAAACATTTCTCACGGAACAAGGTTTGAACCGGGAGAGACAATCTCCACTCCTTATTTCCGTGGCGCAGGCATGGGGCACATGCCTTGCGCTGTCACACTTACCTTGGAATAGACTACCATTTTCAGGGAAGAGGTTGGGAGAAACACGGTTTCTCTGCAGTGGTGTTTCTTCAGACCGACGTGCACGCCGCCTGTTTAGGGTTCCACACGTTCATGTTGTGACTAGGTTTTCCCCGTGAAGCCAGATGGAAGCTCGAAGGCGCGGTTTGACACAGACTTGTTTCGCACAGTGTAGTCTGTGGCTTTCCTTTGGCGAACTCACGTACGTTTGAAAACCCTTCTAGCGTCGTGAGCCGTGGTGTTCATTGAGAGAAGCCCTCCATACAAAGTGGTTCCACGAGTAAGGTATAGCAGGCTTTTCCTCTGCTTCCGTTCACACTCGGCGTCAAGCTGCTTCGATCCTTAGGAAAGGAGGCGGGGAGTCGAAGGACCGCTCCTCCACAGCATTGTCTCTTAGACTTAAGTGTACAGCTCGTTCCTTACGCTTCCTCCCATTTCCAGACACACACCTCCCTAGGGGACAACTTGTTAGTTGGTGGTCGCATTCGACCCACATTTTCCTTCACCATTCAGCCTATGGCATTGTCCTTACGCTTTCACACGAAGTCCTGAAAACGCTTCTCCCTTCCCGAAGCAAGATCTGGGTTGACAGGAGCTTGAGACACAACTCCTCTCTCAAACAGTGGTAGACGGCCCAGCATTTGTGCCTTCACTTTGAACGTCGGAAAGTTCTTCCAACTTCTTCCCCGGAGGCGGTAGTGGAAAGACTAGTTCCCTACAGTTTGGTTTCGTGAGAGGTGAGTGTAAGACGCCTACCTTATATAGCAACGCACATGTCTCCAAAGGCTTCTTTCTTCAAGCACCACGATGTTAGCGCGAAAGCCTGTTTGACATGGCCTTGTTTCTCAGAATTCAGTGTCAGGCTACTACTGCTACTGAGGCTAGCCCACGTACATTGCAAGACCCATCCACCTCCATGACACAGGACGTAATGGAGAGAAACCCTCCGCACAACGTGTTCCTCACTGTGCGGTATCGCGCGTTCCATCTCTTTTCGTTCACACGAGGTTTAAGGAGCGGCTTCGCATCCTTACGAGAAGAGATGGTAGTCGAAGGACGGGAACCCTCGAGACTTGTTCTTAGAGTTAAACAAACGCATGCCATCTTCCTTATGCTTCCGCAGTCATCCATTTCCATACACATCCTTCTTCGTGTAACGACGGCAGGCACCTTCGAAGCGGAGAGCGAAGTCTCGTCTACGTCCCTTATGCCTTCACACCCACTACGGAAAACAGTTTCCTCCTACGGAAACGATACGGCAGTTGAGGGAAGCCTTCTTCACAAGTGGTTTCTCGAGCACCGTCACAGGGCACATTCTAGATGCCTTCACCATGTCACGCGAAAGTGCTTCCCCGACTTACGTGTATGGCTTTCCTGACGGGTCTCCTTCTCACGCTTCAAACCATGACCTTTTCCATCTGCTCTCTCTCATACTCTTGGAAACGCTTCTCACGGAACAGGATTCGAATCGCGACAGACATTTACACTAGTTACTTCCGTGGCACAGGCACGGGGCACATTCCTTGCGATTTCCCACTTCCATTGCAAAAGTCTACCAGTTTCAGGGAAGGTGATAGTAGACGCACGGTTTCTCTGCAGTGGTGTTTCTGCAGTAGGATACCACACAGACATTATGTGACTATGGATTCCTCGGGAACCCAGATGGAAGCTCGAAGTCGCGATCGACACAGACGTGGTTCGCCGAGATTCGTGTATGCCTTTCCTTTGGCGAAGTCACATACTTTCGCAAACCCTTCTATCTTCGTGACACATGCTGTTCGTTGAGAAAAGCCCTCCATCAGAAGTTGTGCCGCGAGTGAGGTATATCACCCTTCCTTGCCCTCCGTTTCCTTTCACACTTGGCTTCAAGCCGCTTCGTTCCTTAGCAAAGAAGAAGGGCAGTCGAAGGACCGCACCTCCACAGCGTTGTTTCTTGGAGTTAAGTGTATAGCACGTCCGTTACGCTTCCTCCCACTTCCAGACACACACCTCTCTAGGGGACAACGAGTGTGTTGGTGGTCACGTTCGACCCACATTTCTCTTCACAATTCAGCGTGTGGCATTTTCCTTGTGTTTCCACACAAAGTACCGACAGCGCTTCTATCTTCCCGAAACAAGATCTGAGTTGGGAGAAGCTTTCGACACAAGTTCTTTCCCAAGCAGGGCTCTATGGCACAGTAACTTGCGCCTTCACGTTTAACGTGGGACATTTCCTCCGTCTTCTTCCCTGTAGATGGTAGTGGGAAGACTATTGCTCTACCGTTTTGTTTCTTGAGAGGTGAGTGCAAGACCCTCACACACATATCTCAAAAGGCTTCGCGCTTCGCGAACCAAGGGGTTAGCACCAAATCATGTTTGACGCGGCCTCGATTCTCTGAGTTCAGTGGAAGGCTCTGCTGACGCTAGCTCACGTACATTTGAAGGCCCTTCCAAATTCGTGACCCGAGACTTTGGTGGAGAGAAGCCCTCCACACAACGTGTTCCCCACTGTGGTGTATCTCGCATTCCGTCTCTTTTCTCTCGCCCTAAGCTTTAACACGGCGCTTCCATCCGTAGGGAAAGAGCTGGTCGTCGACGGACGGCAACCCTCTAGATTTGTCCGTAGAGTTAAACACCCGTAGGCAATCTTCCCTATGCTTCCTCACATCATACATTTCCATACTCACCCTTCTTCGTGGAACGACGGGCGGCACATTCGAAACGGACAGCTCACTCTAGGGCACGTCCCTCGTGCCTTCACGCCCACGGCGGAAAACACTTTTATCTTCCTGAAACCATATGATAGCTGAGGGAAGACTTCTTCACAAGGGGTTTGTCAAGCACCGTCCCAGGACACATTCTTTATGCCTTCACACGTTCGCGCCAGAATGCCGCTCATACGTAGGCGTACGGCTTTCCAGGGTTTCCTTCTCAGACTTAAAGGCGTGACCTTTTCCCTCTGCTCTCTCTCGCACTCTTGAAAACATTTCTCACGGAACAAGGTTTGAACCGGGAGAGACAATCTCCACTCCTTATTTCCGTGGCGCAGGCATGGGGCACATGCCTTGCGCTGTCACACTTACCTTGGAATAGACTACCATTTTCAGGGAAGAGGTTGGGAGAAACACGGTTTCTCTGCAGTGGTGTTTCTTCAGACCGACGTGCACGCCGCCTGTTTAGGGTTCCACACGTTCATGTTGTGACTAGGTTTTCCCCGTGAAGCCAGATGGAAGCTCGAAGGCGCGGTTTGACACAGACTTGTTTCGCACAGTGTAGTCTGTGGCTTTCCTTTGGCGAACTCACGTACGTTTGAAAACCCTTCTAGCGTCGTGAGCCGTGGTGTTCATTGAGAGAAGCCCTCCATACAAAGTGGTTCCACGAGTAAGGTATAGCAGGCTTTTCCTCTGCTTCCGTTCACACTCGGCGTCAAGCTGCTTCGATCCTTAGGAAAGGAGGCGGGGAGTCGAAGGACCGCTCCTCCACAGCATTGTCTCTTAGACTTAAGTGTACAGCTCGTTCCTTACGCTTCCTCCCATTTCCAGACACACACCTCCCTAGGGGACAACTTGTTAGTTGGTGGTCGCATTCGACCCACATTTTCCTTCACCATTCAGCCTATGGCATTGTCCTTACGCTTTCACACGAAGTCCTGAAAACGCTTCTCCCTTCCCGAAGCAAGATCTGGGTTGACAGGAGCTTGAGACACAACTCCTCTCTCAAACAGTGGTAGACGGCCCAGCATTTGTGCCTTCACTTTGAACGTCGGAAAGTTCTTCCAACTTCTTCCCCGGAGGCGGTAGTGGAAAGACTAGTTCCCTACAGTTTGGTTTCGTGAGAGGTGAGTGTAAGACGCCTACCTTATATAGCAACGCACATGTCTCCAAAGGCTTCTTTCTTCAAGCACCACGATGTTAGCGCGAAAGCCTGTTTGACATGGCCTTGTTTCTCAGAATTCAGTGTCAGGCTACTACTGCTACTGAGGCTAGCCCACGTACATTGCAAGACCCATCCACCTCCATGACACAGGACGTAATGGAGAGAAACCCTCCGCACAACGTGTTCCTCACTGTGCGGTATCGCGCGTTCCATCTCTTTTCGTTCACACGAGGTTTAAGGAGCGGCTTCGCATCCTTACGAGAAGAGATGGTAGTCGAAGGACGGGAACGCTCGAGACTTGTTCTTAGAGTTAAACAAACGCATGCCATCTTCCTTATGCTTCCGCAGTCATCCATTTCCATACACATCCTTCTTCGTGTAACGACGGCAGGCACCTTCGAAGCGGAGAGCGAAGTCTCGTCTACGTCCCTTATGCCTTCACACCCACTACGGAAAACAGTTTCCTCCTACGGAAACGATACGGCAGTTGAGGGAAGCCTTCTTCACAAGTGGTTTCTCGAGCACCGTCACAGGGCACATTCTAGATGCCTTCACCATGTCACGCGAAAGTGCTTCCCCGACTTACGTGTATGGCTTTCCTGACGGGTCTCCTTCTCACGCTTCAAACCATGACCTTTTCCATCTGCTCTCTCTCATACTCTTGGAAACGCTTCTCACGGAACAGGATTCGAATCGCGACAGACATTTACACTAGTTACTTCCGTGGCACAGGCACGGGGCACATTCCTTGCGATTTCCCACTTCCATTGCAAAAGTCTACCAGTTTCAGGGAAGGTGATAGTAGACGCACGGTTTCTCTGCAGTGGTGTTTCTGCAGTAGGATACCACACAGACATTATGTGACTATGGATTCCTCGGGAACCCAGATGGAAGCTCGAAGTCGCGATCGACACAGACGTGGTTCGCCGAGATTCGTGTATGCCTTTCCTTTGGCGAAGTCACATACTTTCGCAAACCCTTCTATCTTCGTGACACATGCTGTTCGTTGAGAAAAGCCCTCCATCAGAAGTTGTGCCGCGAGTGAGGTATATCACCCTTCCTTGCCCTCCGTTTCCTTTCACACTTGGCTTCAAGCCGCTTCGTTCCTTAGCAAAGAAGAAGGGCAGTCGAAGGACCGCACCTCCACAGCGTTGTTTCTTGGAGTTAAGTGTATAGCACGTCCGTTACGCTTCCTCCCACTTCCAGACACACACCTCTCTAGGGGACAACGAGTGTGTTGGTGGTCACGTTCGACCCACATTTCTCTTCACAATTCAGCGTGTGGCATTTTCCTTGTGTTTCCACACAAAGTACCGACAGCGCTTCTATCTTCCCGAAACAAGATCTGAGTTGGGAGAAGCTTTCGACACAAGTTCTTTCCCAAGCAGGGCTCTATGGCACAGTAACTTGCGCCTTCACGTTTAACGTGGGACATTTCCTCCGTCTTCTTCCCTGTAGATGGTAGTGGGAAGACTATTGCTCTACCGTTTTGTTTCTTGAGAGGTGAGTGCAAGACCCTCACACACATATCTCAAAAGGCTTCGCGCTTCGCGAACCAAGGGGTTAGCACCAAATCATGTTTGACGCGGCCTCGTTTCTCTGAGTTCAGTGGAAGGCTCTGCTGACGCTAGCTCACGTACATTTGAAGGCCCTTCCAAATTCGTGACCCGAGACTTTGGTGGAGAGAAGCCCTCCACACAACGTGTTCCCCACTGTGGTGTATCTCGCATTCCGTCTCTTTTCTCTCGCCCTAAGCTTTAACACGGCGCTTCCATCCGTAGGGAAAGAGCTGGTCGTCGACGGACGGCAACCCTCTAGATTTGTCCGTAGAGTTAAACACCCGTAGGCAATCTTCCCTATGCTTCCTCACATCATACGTTTCCATACTCACCCTTCTTCGTGGAACGACGGGCGGCACATTCGAAACGGACAGCTCACTCTAGGGCACGTCCCTCGTGCCTTCACGCCCACGGCGGAAAACACTTTTATCTTCCTGAAACCATATGATAGCTGAGGGAAGACTTCTTCACAAGGGGTTTGTCAAGCACCGTCCCAGGACACATTCTTTATGCCTTCACACGTTCGCGCCAGAATGCCGCTCATACGTAGGCGTACGGCTTTCCAGGGTTTCCTTCTCAGACTTAAAGGCGTGACCTTTTCCCTCTGCTCTCTCTCGCACTCTTGAAAACATTTCTCACGGAACAAGGTTTGAACCGGGAGAGACAATCTCCACTCCTTATTTCCGTGGCGCAGGCATGGGGCACATGCCTTGCGCTGTCACACTTACCTTGGAATAGACTACCATTTTCAGGGAAGAGGTTGGGAGAAACACGGTTTCTCTGCAGTGGTGTTTCTTCAGACCGACGTGCACGCCGCCTGTTTAGGGTTCCACACGTTCATGTTGTGACTAGGTTTTCCCCGTGAAGCCAGATGGAAGCTCGAAGGCGCGGTTTGACACAGACTTGTTTCGCACAGTGTAGTCTGTGGCTTTCCTTTGGCGAACTCACGTACGTTTGAAAACCCTTCTAGCGTCGTGAGCCGTGGTGTTCATTGAGAGAAGCCCTCCATACAAAGTGGTTCCACGAGTAAGGTATAGCAGGCTTTTCCTCTGCTTCCGTTCACACTCGGCGTCAAGCTGCTTCGATCCTTAGGAAAGGAGGCGGGGAGTCGAAGGACCGCTCCTCCACAGCATTGTCTCTTAGACTTAAGTGTACAGCTCGTTCCTTACGCTTCCTCCCATTTCCAGACACACACCTCCCTAGGGGACAACTTGTTAGTTGGTGGTCGCATTCGACCCACATTTTCCTTCACCATTCAGCCTATGGCATTGTCCTTACGCTTTCACACGAAGTCCTGAAAACGCTTCTCCCTTCCCGAAGCAAGATCTGGGTTGACAGGAGCTTGAGACACAACTCCTCTCTCAAACAGTGGTAGACGGCCCAGCATTTGTGCCTTCACTTTGAACGTCGGAAAGTTCTTCCAACTTCTTCCCCGGAGGCGGTAGTGGAAAGACTAGTTCCCTACAGTTTGGTTTCGTGAGAGGTGAGTGTAAGACGCCTACCTTATATAGCAACGCACATGTCTCCAAAGGCTTCTTTCTTCAAGCACCACGATGTTAGCGCGAAAGCCTGTTTGACATGGCCTTGTTTCTCAGAATTCAGTGTCAGGCTACTACTGCTACTGAGGCTAGCCCACGTACATTGCAAGACCCATCCACCTCCATGACACAGGACGTAATGGAGAGAAACCCTCCGCACAACGTGTTCCTCACTGTGCGGTATCGCGCGTTCCATCTCTTTTCGTTCACACGAGGTTTAAGGAGCGGCTTCGCATCCTTACGAGAAGAGATGGTAGTCGAAGGACGGGAACGCTCGAGACTTGTTCTTAGAGTTAAACAAACGCATGCCATCTTCCTTATGCTTCCGCAGTCATCCATTTCCATACACATCCTTCTTCGTGTAACGACGGCAGGCACCTTCGAAGCGGAGAGCGAAGTCTCGTCTACGTCCCTTATGCCTTCACACCCACTACGGAAAACAGTTTCCTCCTACGGAAACGATACGGCAGTTGAGGGAAGCCTTCTTCACAAGTGGTTTCTCGAGCACCGTCACAGGGCACATTCTAGATGCCTTCACCATGTCACGCGAAAGTGCTTCCCCGACTTACGTGTATGGCTTTCCTGACGGGTCTCCTTCTCACGCTTCAAACCATGACCTTTTCCATCTGCTCTCTCTCATACTCTTGGAAACGCTTCTCACGGAACAGGATTCGAATCGCGACAGACATTTACACTAGTTACTTCCGTGGCACAGGCACGGGGCACATTCCTTGCGATTTCCCACTTCCATTGCAAAAGTCTACCAGTTTCAGGGAAGGTGATAGTAGACGCACGGTTTCTCTGCAGTGGTGTTTCTGCAGTAGGATACCACACAGACATTATGTGACTATGGATTCCTCGGGAACCCAGATGGAAGCTCGAAGTCGCGATCGACACAGACGTGGTTCGCCGAGATTCGTGTATGCCTTTCCTTTGGCGAAGTCACATACTTTCGCAAACCCTTCTATCTTCGTGACACATGCTGTTCGTTGAGAAAAGCCCTCCATCAGAAGTTGTGCCGCGAGTGAGGTATATCACCCTTCCTTGCCCTCCGTTTCCTTTCACACTTGGCTTCAAGCCGCTTCGTTCCTTAGCAAAGAAGAAGGGCAGTCGAAGGACCGCACCTCCACAGCGTTGTTTCTTGGAGTTAAGTGTATAGCACGTCCGTTACGCTTCCTCCCACTTCCAGACACACACCTCTCTAGGGGACAACGAGTGTGTTGGTGGTCACGTTCGACCCACATTTCTCTTCACAATTCAGCGTGTGGCATTTTCCTTGTGTTTCCACACAAAGTACCGACAGCGCTTCTATCTTCCCGAAACAAGATCTGAGTTGGGAGAAGCTTTCGACACAAGTTCTTTCCCAAGCAGGGCTCTATGGCACAGTAACTTGCGCCTTCACGTTTAACGTGGGACATTTCCTCCGTCTTCTTCCCTGTAGATGGTAGTGGGAAGACTATTGCTCTACCGTTTTGTTTCTTGAGAGGTGAGTGCAAGACCCTCACACACATATCTCAAAAGGCTTCGCGCTTCGCGAACCAAGGGGTTAGCACCAAATCATGTTTGACGCGGCCTCGTTTCTCTGAGTTCAGTGGAAGGCTCTGCTGACGCTAGCTCACGTACATTTGAAGGCCCTTCCAAATTCGTGACCCGAGACTTTGGTGGAGAGAAGCCCTCCACACAACGTGTTCCCCACTGTGGTGTATCTCGCATTCCGTCTCTTTTCTCTCGCCCTAAGCTTTAACACGGCGCTTCCATCCGTAGGGAAAGAGCTGGTCGTCGACGGACGGCAACCCTCTAGATTTGTCCGTAGAGTTAAACACCCGTAGGCAATCTTCCCTATGCTTCCTCACATCATACATTTCCATACTCACCCTTCTTCGTGGAACGACGGGCGGCACATTCGAAACGGACAGCTCACTCTAGGGCACGTCCCTCGTGCCTTCACGCCCACGGCGGAAAACACTTTTATCTTCCTGAAACCATATGATAGCTGAGGGAAGACTTCTTCACAAGGGGTTTGTCAAGCACCGTCCCAGGACACATTCTTTATGCCTTCACACGTTCGCGCCAGAATGCCGCTCATACGTAGGCGTACGGCTTTCCAGGGTTTCCTTCTCAGACTTAAAGGCGTGACCTTTTCCCTCTGCTCTCTCTCGCACTCTTGAAAACATTTCTCACGGAACAAGGTTTGAACCGGGAGAGACAATCTCCACTCCTTATTTCCGTGGCGCAGGCATGGGGCACATGCCTTGCGCTGTCACACTTACCTTGGAATAGACTACCATTTTCAGGGAAGAGGTTGGGAGAAACACGGTTTCTCTGCAGTGGTGTTTCTTCAGACCGACGTGCACGCCGCCTGTTTAGGGTTCCACACGTTCATGTTGTGACTAGGTTTTCCCCGTGAAGCCAGATGGAAGCTCGAAGGCGCGGTTTGACACAGACTTGTTTCGCACAGTGTAGTCTGTGGCTTTCCTTTGGCGAACTCACGTACGTTTGAAAACCCTTCTAGCGTCGTGAGCCGTGGTGTTCATTGAGAGAAGCCCTCCATACAAAGTGGTTCCACGAGTAAGGTATAGCAGGCTTTTCCTCTGCTTCCGTTCACACTCGGCGTCAAGCTGCTTCGATCCTTAGGAAAGGAGGCGGGGAGTCGAAGGACCGCTCCTCCACAGCATTGTCTCTTAGACTTAAGTGTACAGCTCGTTCCTTACGCTTCCTCCCATTTCCAGACACACACCTCCCTAGGGGACAACTTGTTAGTTGGTGGTCGCATTCGACCCACATTTTCCTTCACCATTCAGCCTATGGCATTGTCCTTACGCTTTCACACGAAGTCCTGAAAACGCTTCTCCCTTCCCGAAGCAAGATCTGGGTTGACAGGAGCTTGAGACACAACTCCTCTCTCAAACAGTGGTAGACGGCCCAGCATTTGTGCCTTCACTTTGAACGTCGGAAAGTTCTTCCAACTTCTTCCCCGGAGGCGGTAGTGGAAAGACTAGTTCCCTACAGTTTGGTTTCGTGAGAGGTGAGTGTAAGACGCCTACCTTATATAGCAACGCACATGTCTCCAAAGGCTTCTTTCTTCAAGCACCACGATGTTAGCGCGAAAGCCTGTTTGACATGGCCTTGTTTCTCAGAATTCAGTGTCAGGCTACTACTGCTACTGAGGCTAGCCCACGTACATTGCAAGACCCATCCACCTCCATGACACAGGACGTAATGGAGAGAAACCCTCCGCACAACGTGTTCCTCACTGTGCGGTATCGCGCGTTCCATCTCTTTTCGTTCACACGAGGTTTAAGGAGCGGCTTCGCATCCTTACGAGAAGAGATGGTAGTCGAAGGACGGGAACGCTCGAGACTTGTTCTTAGAGTTAAACAAACGCATGCCATCTTCCTTATGCTTCCGCAGTCATCCATTTCCATACACATCCTTCTTCGTGTAACGACGGCAGGCACCTTCGAAGCGGAGAGCGAAGTCTCGTCTACGTCCCTTATGCCTTCACACCCACTACGGAAAACAGTTTCCTCCTACGGAAACGATACGGCAGTTGAGGGAAGCCTTCTTCACAAGTGGTTTCTCGAGCACCGTCACAGGGCACATTCTAGATGCCTTCACCATGTCACGCGAAAGTGCTTCCCCGACTTACGTGTATGGCTTTCCTGACGGGTCTCCTTCTCACGCTTCAAACCATGACCTTTTCCATCTGCTCTCTCTCATACTCTTGGAAACGCTTCTCACGGAACAGGATTCCAATCGCGACAGACATTTACACTAGTTACTTCCGTGGCACAGGCACGGGGCACATTCCTTGCGATTTCCCACTTCCATTGCAAAAGTCTACCAGTTTCAGGGAAGGTGATAGTAGACGCACGGTTTCTCTGCAGTGGTGTTTCTGCAGTAGGATACCACACAGACATTATGTGACTATGGATTCCTCGGGAACCCAGATGGAAGCTCGAAGTCGCGATCGACACAGACGTGGTTCGCCGAGATTCGTGTATGCCTTTCCTTTGGCGAAGTCACATACTTTCGCAAACCCTTCTATCTTCGTGACACATGCTGTTCGTTGAGAAAAGCCCTCCATCAGAAGTTGTGCCGCGAGTGAGGTATATCACCCTTCCTTGCCCTCCGTTTCCTTTCACACTTGGCTTCAAGCCGCTTCGTTCCTTAGCAAAGAAGAAGGGCAGTCGAAGGACCGCACCTCCACAGCGTTGTTTCTTGGAGTTAAGTGTATAGCACGTCCGTTACGCTTCCTCCCACTTCCAGACACACACCTCTCTAGGGGACAACGAGTGTGTTGGTGGTCACGTTCGACCCACATTTCTCTTCACAATTCAGCGTGTGGCATTTTCCTTGTGTTTCCACACAAAGTACCGACAGCGCTTCTATCTTCCCGAAACAAGATCTGAGTTGGGAGAAGCTTTCGACACAAGTTCTTTCCCAAGCAGGGCTCTATGGCACAGTAACTTGCGCCTTCACGTTTAACGTGGGACATTTCCTCCGTCTTCTTCCCTGTAGATGGTAGTGGGAAGACTATTGCTCTACCGTTTTGTTTCTTGAGAGGTGAGTGCAAGACCCTCACACACATATCTCAAAAGGCTTCGCGCTTCGCGAACCAAGGGGTTAGCACCAAATCATGTTTGACGCGGCCTCGTTTCTCTGAGTTCAGTGGAAGGCTCTGCTGACGCTAGCTCATGTACATTTGAAGGCCCTTCCAAATTCGTGACCCGAGACTTTGGTGGAGAGAAGCCCTCCACACAACGTGTTCCCCACTGTGGTGTATCTCGCATTCCGTCTCTTTTCTCTCGCCCTAAGCTTTAACACGGCGCTTCCATCCGTAGGGAAAGAGCTGGTCGTCGACGGACGGCAACCCTCTAGATTTGTCCGTAGAGTTAAACACCCGTAGGCAATCTTCCCTATGCTTCCTCACATCATACATTTCCATACTCACCCTTCTTCGTGGAACGACGGGCGGCACATTCGAAACGGACAGCTCACTCTAGGGCACGTCCCTCGTGCCTTCACGCCCACGGCGGAAAACACTTTTATCTTCCTGAAACCATATGATAGCTGAGGGAAGACTTCTTCACAAGGGGTTTGTCAAGCACCGTCCCAGGACACATTCTTTATGCCTTCACACGTTCGCGCCAGAATGCCGCTCATACGTAGGCGTACGGCTTTCCAGGGTTTCCTTCTCAGACTTAAAGGCGTGACCTTTTCCCTCTGCTCTCTCTCGCACTCTTGAAAACATTTCTCACGGAACAAGGTTTGAACCGGGAGAGACAATCTCCACTCCTTATTTCCGTGGCGCAGGCATGGGGCACATGCCTTGCGCTGTCACACTTACCTTGGAATAGACTACCATTTTCAGGGAAGAGGTTGGGAGAAACACGGTTTCTCTGCAGTGGTGTTTCTTCAGACCGACGTGCACGCCGCCTGTTTAGGGTTCCACACGTTCATGTTGTGACTAGGTTTTCCCCGTGAAGCCAGATGGAAGCTCGAAGGCGCGGTTTGACACAGACTTGTTTCGCACAGTGTAGTCTGTGGCTTTCCTTTGGCGAACTCACGTACGTTTGAAAACCCTTCTAGCGTCGTGAGCCGTGGTGTTCATTGAGAGAAGCCCTCCATACAAAGTGGTTCCACGAGTAAGGTATAGCAGGCTTTTCCTCTGCTTCCGTTCACACTCGGCGTCAAGCTGCTTCGATCCTTAGGAAAGGAGGCGGGGAGTCGAAGGACCGCTCCTCCACAGCATTGTCTCTTAGACTTAAGTGTACAGCTCGTTCCTTACGCTTCCTCCCATTTCCAGACACACACCTCCCTAGGGGACAACTTGTTAGTTGGTGGTCGCATTCGACCCACATTTTCCTTCACCATTCAGCCTATGGCATTGTCCTTACGCTTTCACACGAAGTCCTGAAAACGCTTCTCCCTTCCCGAAGCAAGATCTGGGTTGACAGGAGCTTGAGACACAACTCCTCTCTCAAACAGTGGTAGACGGCCCAGCATTTGTGCCTTCACTTTGAACGTCGGAAAGTTCTTCCAACTTCTTCCCCGGAGGCGGTAGTGGAAAGACTAGTTCCCTACAGTTTGGTTTCGTGAGAGGTGAGTGTAAGACGCCTACCTTATATAGCAACGCACATGTCTCCAAAGGCTTCTTTCTTCAAGCACCACGATGTTAGCGCGAAAGCCTGTTTGACATGGCCTTGTTTCTCAGAATTCAGTGTCAGGCTACTACTGCTACTGAGGCTAGCCCACGTACATTGCAAGACCCATCCACCTCCATGACACAGGACGTAATGGAGAGAAACCCTCCGCACAACGTGTTCCTCACTGTGCGGTATCGCGCGTTCCATCTCTTTTCGTTCACACGAGGTTTAAGGAGCGGCTTCGCATCCTTACGAGAAGAGATGGTAGTCGAAGGACGGGAACCCTCGAGACTTGTTCTTAGAGTTAAACAAACGCATGCCATCTTCCTTATGCTTCCGCAGTCATCCATTTCCATACACATCCTTCTTCGTGTAACGACGGCAGGCACCTTCGAAGCGGAGAGCGAAGTCTCGTCTACGTCCCTTATGCCTTCACACCCACTACGGAAAACAGTTTCCTCCTACGGAAACGATACGGCAGTTGAGGGAAGCCTTCTTCACAAGTGGTTTCTCGAGCACCGTCACAGGGCACATTCTAGATGCCTTCACCATGTCACGCGAAAGTGCTTCCCCGACTTACGTGTATGGCTTTCCTGACGGGTCTCCTTCTCACGCTTCAAACCATGACCTTTTCCATCTGCTCTCTCTCATACTCTTGGAAACGCTTCTCACGGAACAGGATTCGAATCGCGACAGACATTTACACTAGTTACTTCCGTGGCACAGGCACGGGGCACATTCCTTGCGATTTCCCACTTCCATTGCAAAAGTCTACCAGTTTCAGGGAAGGTGATAGTAGACGCACGGTTTCTCTGCAGTGGTGTTTCTGCAGTAGGATACCACACAGACATTATGTGACTATGGATTCCTCGGGAACCCAGATGGAAGCTCGAAGTCGCGATCGACACAGACGTGGTTCGCCGAGATTCGTGTATGCCTTTCCTTTGGCGAAGTCACATACTTTCGCAAACCCTTCTATCTTCGTGACACATGCTGTTCGTTGAGAAAAGCCCTCCATCAGAAGTTGTGCCGCGAGTGAGGTATATCACCCTTCCTTGCCCTCCGTTTCCTTTCACACTTGGCTTCAAGCCGCTTCGTTCCTTAGCAAAGAAGAAGGGCAGTCGAAGGACCGCACCTCCACAGCGTTGTTTCTTGGAGTTAAGTGTATAGCACGTCCGTTACGCTTCCTCCCACTTCCAGACACACACCTCTCTAGGGGACAACGAGTGTGTTGGTGGTCACGTTCGACCCACATTTCTCTTCACAATTCAGCGTGTGGCATTTTCCTTGTGTTTCCACACAAAGTACCGACAGCGCTTCTATCTTCCCGAAACAAGATCTGAGTTGGGAGAAGCTTTCGACACAAGTTCTTTCCCAAGCAGGGCTCTATGGCACAGTAACTTGCGCCTTCACGTTTAACGTGGGACATTTCCTCCGTCTTCTTCCCTGTAGATGGTAGTGGGAAGACTATTGCTCTACCGTTTTGTTTCTTGAGAGGTGAGTGCAAGACCCTCACACACATATCTCAAAAGGCTTCGCGCTTCGCGAACCAAGGGGTTAGCACCAAATCATGTTTGACGCGGCCTCGTTTCTCTGAGTTCAGTGGAAGGCTCTGCTGACGCTAGCTCACGTACATTTGAAGGCCCTTCCAAATTCGTGACCCGAGACTTTGGTGGAGAGAAGCCCTCCACACAACGTGTTCCCCACTGTGGTGTATCTCGCATTCCGTCTCTTTTCTCTCGCCCTAAGCTTTAACACGGCGCTTCCATCCGTAGGGAAAGAGCTGGTCGTCGACGGACGGCAACCCTCTAGATTTGTCCGTAGAGTTAAACACCCGTAGGCAATCTTCCCTATGCTTCCTCACATCATACATTTCCATACTCACCCTTCTTCGTGGAACGACGGGCGGCACATTCGAAACGGACAGCTCACTCTAGGGCACGTCCCTCGTGCCTTCACGCCCACGGCGGAAAACACTTTTATCTTCCTGAAACCATATGATAGCTGAGGGAAGACTTCTTCACAAGGGGTTTGTCAAGCACCGTCCCAGGACACATTCTTTATGCCTTCACACGTTCGCGCCAGAATGCCGCTCATACGTAGGCGTACGGCTTTCCAGGGTTTCCTTCTCAGACTTAAAGGCGTGACCTTTCCCCTCTGCTCTCTCTCGCACTCTTGAAAACATTTCTCACGGAACAAGGTTTGAACCGGGAGAGACAATCTCCACTCCTTATTTCCGTGGCGCAGGCATGGGGCACATGCCTTGCGCTGTCACACTTACCTTGGAATAGACTACCATTTTCAGGGAAGAGGTTGGGAGAAACACGGTTTCTCTGCAGTGGTGTTTCTTCAGACCGACGTGCACGCCGCCTGTTTAGGGTTCCACACGTTCATGTTGTGACTAGGTTTTCCCCGTGAAGCCAGATGGAAGCTCGAAGGCGCGGTTTGACACAGACTTGTTTCGCACAGTGTAGTCTGTGGCTTTCCTTTGGCGAACTCACGTACGTTTGAAAACCCTTCTAGCGTCGTGAGCCGTGGTGTTCATTGAGAGAAGCCCTCCATACAAAGTGGTTCCACGAGTAAGGTATAGCAGGCTTTTCCTCTGCTTCCGTTCACACTCGGCGTCAAGCTGCTTCGATCCTTAGGAAAGGAGGCGGGGAGTCGAAGGACCGCTCCTCCACAGCATTGTCTCTTAGACTTAAGTGTACAGCTCGTTCCTTACGCTTCCTCCCATTTCCAGACACACACCTCCCTAGGGGACAACTTGTTAGTTGGTGGTCGCATTCGACCCACATTTTCCTTCACCATTCAGCCTATGGCATTGTCCTTACGCTTTCACACGAAGTCCTGAAAACGCTTCTCCCTTCCCGAAGCAAGATCTGGGTTGACAGGAGCTTGAGACACAACTCCTCTCTCAAACAGTGGTAGACGGCCCAGCATTTGTGCCTTCACTTTGAACGTCGGAAAGTTCTTCCAACTTCTTCCCCGGAGGCGGTAGTGGAAAGACTAGTTCCCTACAGTTTGGTTTCGTGAGAGGTGAGTGTAAGACGCCTACCTTATATAGCAACGCACATGTCTCCAAAGGCTTCTTTCTTCAAGCACCACGATGTTAGCGCGAAAGCCTGTTTGACATGGCCTTGTTTCTCAGAATTCAGTGTCAGGCTACTACTGCTACTGAGGCTAGCCCACGTACATTGCAAGACCCATCCACCTCCATGACACAGGACGTAATGGAGAGAAACCCTCCGCACAACGTGTTCCTCACTGTGCGGTATCGCGCGTTCCATCTCTTTTCGTTCACACGAGGTTTAAGGAGCGGCTTCGCATCCTTACGAGAAGAGATGGTAGTCGAAGGACGGGAACCCTCGAGACTTGTTCTTAGAGTTAAACAAACGCATGCCATCTTCCTTATGCTTCCGCAGTCATCCATTTCCATACACATCCTTCTTCGTGTAACGACGGCAGGCACCTTCGAAGCGGAGAGCGAAGTCTCGTCTACGTCCCTTATGCCTTCACACCCACTACGGAAAACAGTTTCCTCCTACGGAAACGATACGGCAGTTGAGGGAAGCCTTCTTCACAAGTGGTTTCTCGAGCACCGTCACAGGGCACATTCTAGATGCCTTCACCATGTCACGCGAAAGTGCTTCCCCGACTTACGTGTATGGCTTTCCTGACGGGTCTCCTTCTCACGCTTCAAACCATGACCTTTTCCATCTGCTCTCTCTCATACTCTTGGAAACGCTTCTCACGGAACAGGATTCCAATCGCGACAGACATTTACACTAGTTACTTCCGTGGCACAGGCACGGGGCACATTCCTTGCGATTTCCCACTTCCATTGCAAAAGTCTACCAGTTTCAGGGAAGGTGATAGTAGACGCACGGTTTCTCTGCAGTGGTGTTTCTGCAGTAGGATACCACACAGACATTATGTGACTATGGATTCCTCGGGAACCCAGATGGAAGCTCGAAGTCGCGATCGACACAGACGTGGTTCGCCGAGATTCGTGTATGCCTTTCCTTTGGCGAAGTCACATACTTTCGCAAACCCTTCTATCTTCGTGACACATGCTGTTCGTTGAGAAAAGCCCTCCATCAGAAGTTGTGCCGCGAGTGAGGTATATCACCCTTCCTTGCCCTCCGTTTCCTTTCACACTTGGCTTCAAGCCGCTTCGTTCCTTAGCAAAGAAGAAGGGCAGTCGAAGGACCGCACCTCCACAGCGTTGTTTCTTGGAGTTAAGTGTATAGCACGTCCGTTACGCTTCCTCCCACTTCCAGACACACACCTCTCTAGGGGACAACGAGTGTGTTGGTGGTCACGTTCGACCCACATTTCTCTTCACAATTCAGCGTGTGGCATTTTCCTTGTGTTTCCACACAAAGTACCGACAGCGCTTCTATCTTCCCGAAACAAGATCTGAGTTGGGAGAAGCTTTCGACACAAGTTCTTTCCCAAGCAGGGCTCTATGGCACAGTAACTTGCGCCTTCACGTTTAACGTGGGACATTTCCTCCGTCTTCTTCCCTGTAGATGGTAGTGGGAAGACTATTGCTCTACCGTTTTGTTTCTTGAGAGGTGAGTGCAAGACCCTCACACACATATCTCAAAAGGCTTCGCGCTTCGCGAACCAAGGGGTTAGCACCAAATCATGTTTGACGCGGCCTCGATTCTCTGAGTTCAGTGGAAGGCTCTGCTGACGCTAGCTCACGTACATTTGAAGGCCCTTCCAAATTCGTGACCCGAGACTTTGGTGGAGAGAAGCCCTCCACACAACGTGTTCCCCACTGTGGTGTATCTCGCATTCCGTCTCTTTTCTCTCGCCCTAAGCTTTAACACGGCGCTTCCATCCGTAGGGAAAGAGCTGGTCGTCGACGGACGGCAACCCTCTAGATTTGTCCGTAGAGTTAAACACCCGTAGGCAATCTTCCCTATGCTTCCTCACATCATACATTTCCATACTCACCCTTCTTCGTGGAACGACGGGCGGCACATTCGAAACGGACAGCTCACTCTAGGGCACGTCCCTCGTGCCTTCACGCCCACGGCGGAAAACACTTTTATCTTCCTGAAACCATATGATAGCTGAGGGAAGACTTCTTCACAAGGGGTTTGTCAAGCACCGTCCCAGGACACATTCTTTATGCCTTCACACGTTCGCGCCAGAATGCCGCTCATACGTAGGCGTACGGCTTTCCAGGGTTTCCTTCTCAGACTTAAAGGCGTGACCTTTTCCCTCTGCTCTCTCTCGCACTCTTGAAAACATTTCTCACGGAACAAGGTTTGAACCGGGAGAGACAATCTCCACTCCTTATTTCCGTGGCGCAGGCATGGGGCACATGCCTTGCGCTGTCACACTTACCTTGGAATAGACTACCATTTTCAGGGAAGAGGTTGGGAGAAACACGGTTTCTCTGCAGTGGTGTTTCTTCAGACCGACGTGCACGCCGCCTGTTTAGGGTTCCACACGTTCATGTTGTGACTAGGTTTTCCCCGTGAAGCCAGATGGAAGCTCGAAGGCGCGGTTTGACACAGACTTGTTTCGCACAGTGTAGTCTGTGGCTTTCCTTTGGCGAACTCACGTACGTTTGAAAACCCTTCTAGCGTCGTGAGCCGTGGTGTTCATTGAGAGAAGCCCTCCATACAAAGTGGTTCCACGAGTAAGGTATAGCAGGCTTTTCCTCTGCTTCCGTTCACACTCGGCGTCAAGCTGCTTCGATCCTTAGGAAAGGAGGCGGGGAGTCGAAGGACCGCTCCTCCACAGCATTGTCTCTTAGACTTAAGTGTACAGCTCGTTCCTTACGCTTCCTCCCATTTCCAGACACACACCTCCCTAGGGGACAACTTGTTAGTTGGTGGTCGCATTCGACCCACATTTTCCTTCACCATTCAGCCTATGGCATTGTCCTTACGCTTTCACACGAAGTCCTGAAAACGCTTCTCCCTTCCCGAAGCAAGATCTGGGTTGACAGGAGCTTGAGACACAACTCCTCTCTCAAACAGTGGTAGACGGCCCAGCATTTGTGCCTTCACTTTGAACGTCGGAAAGTTCTTCCAACTTCTTCCCCGGAGGCGGTAGTGGAAAGACTAGTTCCCTACAGTTTGGTTTCGTGAGAGGTGAGTGTAAGACGCCTACCTTATATAGCAACGCACATGTCTCCAAAGGCTTCTTTCTTCAAGCACCACGATGTTAGCGCGAAAGCCTGTTTGACATGGCCTTGTTTCTCAGAATTCAGTGTCAGGCTACTACTGCTACTGAGGCTAGCCCACGTACATTGCAAGACCCATCCACCTCCATGACACAGGACGTAATGGAGAGAAACCCTCCGCACAACGTGTTCCTCACTGTGCGGTATCGCGCGTTCCATCTCTTTTCGTTCACACGAGGTTTAAGGAGCGGCTTCGCATCCTTACGAGAAGAGATGGTAGTCGAAGGACGGGAACCCTCGAGACTTGTTCTTAGAGTTAAACAAACGCATGCCATCTTCCTTATGCTTCCGCAGTCATCCATTTCCATACACATCCTTCTTCGTGTAACGACGGCAGGCACCTTCGAAGCGGAGAGCGAAGTCTCGTCTACGTCCCTTATGCCTTCACACCCACTACGGAAAACAGTTTCCTCCTACGGAAACGATACGGCAGTTGAGGGAAGCCTTCTTCACAAGTGGTTTCTCGAGCACCGTCACAGGGCACATTCTAGATGCCTTCACCATGTCACGCGAAAGTGCTTCCCCGACTTACGTGTATGGCTTTCCTGACGGGTCTCCTTCTCACGCTTCAAACCATGACCTTTTCCATCTGCTCTCTCTCATACTCTTGGAAACGCTTCTCACGGAACAGGATTCGAATCGCGACAGACATTTACACTAGTTACTTCCGTGGCACAGGCACGGGGCACATTCCTTGCGATTTCCCACTTCCATTGCAAAAGTCTACCAGTTTCAGGGAAGGTGATAGTAGACGCACGGTTTCTCTGCAGTGGTGTTTCTGCAGTAGGATACCACACAGACATTATGTGACTATGGATTCCTCGGGAACCCAGATGGAAGCTCGAAGTCGCGATCGACACAGACGTGGTTCGCCGAGATTCGTGTATGCCTTTCCTTTGGCGAAGTCACATACTTTCGCAAACCCTTCTATCTTCGTGACACATGCTGTTCGTTGAGAAAAGCCCTCCATCAGAAGTTGTGCCGCGAGTGAGGTATATCACCCTTCCTTGCCCTCCGTTTCCTTTCACACTTGGCTTCAAGCCGCTTCGTTCCTTAGCAAAGAAGAAGGGCAGTCGAAGGACCGCACCTCCACAGCGTTGTTTCTTGGAGTTAAGTGTATAGCACGTCCGTTACGCTTCCTCCCACTTCCAGACACACACCTCTCTAGGGGACAACGAGTGTGTTGGTGGTCACGTTCGACCCACATTTCTCTTCACAATTCAGCGTGTGGCATTTTCCTTGTGTTTCCACACAAAGTACCGACAGCGCTTCTATCTTCCCGAAACAAGATCTGAGTTGGGAGAAGCTTTCGACACAAGTTCTTTCCCAAGCAGGGCTCTATGGCACAGTAACTTGCGCCTTCACGTTTAACGTGGGACATTTCCTCCGTCTTCTTCCCTGTAGATGGTAGTGGGAAGACTATTGCTCTACCGTTTTGTTTCTTGAGAGGTGAGTGCAAGACCCTCACACACATATCTCAAAAGGCTTCGCGCTTCGCGAACCAAGGGGTTAGCACCAAATCATGTTTGACGCGGCCTCGTTTCTCTGAGTTCAGTGGAAGGCTCTGCTGACGCTAGCTCACGTACATTTGAAGGCCCTTCCAAATTCGTGACCCGAGACTTTGGTGGAGAGAAGCCCTCCACACAACGTGTTCCCCACTGTGGTGTATCTCGCATTCCGTCTCTTTTCTCTCGCCCTAAGCTTTAACACGGCGCTTCCATCCGTAGGGAAAGAGCTGGTCGTCGACGGACGGCAACCCTCTAGATTTGTCCGTAGAGTTAAACACCCGTAGGCAATCTTCCCTATGCTTCCTCACATCATACATTTCCATACTCACCCTTCTTCGTGGAACGACGGGCGGCACATTCGAAACGGACAGCTCACTCTAGGGCACGTCCCTCGTGCCTTCACGCCCACGGCGGAAAACACTTTTATCTTCCTGAAACCATATGATAGCTGAGGGAAGACTTCTTCACAAGGGGTTTGTCAAGCACCGTCCCAGGACACATTCTTTATGCCTTCACACGTTCGCGCCAGAATGCCGCTCATACGTAGGCGTACGGCTTTCCAGGGTTTCCTTCTCAGACTTAAAGGCGTGACCTTTTCCCTCTGCTCTCTCTCGCACTCTTGAAAACATTTCTCACGGAACAAGGTTTGAACCGGGAGAGACAATCTCCACTCCTTATTTCCGTGGCGCAGGCATGGGGCACATGCCTTGCGCTGTCACACTTACCTTGGAATAGACTACCATTTTCAGGGAAGAGGTTGGGAGAAACACGGTTTCTCTGCAGTGGTGTTTCTTCAGACCGACGTGCACGCCGCCTGTTTAGGGTTCCACACGTTCATGTTGTGACTAGGTTTTCCCCGTGAAGCCAGATGGAAGCTCGAAGGCGCGGTTTGACACAGACTTGTTTCGCACAGTGTAGTCTGTGGCTTTCCTTTGGCGAACTCACGTACGTTTGAAAACCCTTCTAGCGTCGTGAGCCGTGGTGTTCATTGAGAGAAGCCCTCCATACAAAGTGGTTCCACGAGTAAGGTATAGCAGGCTTTTCCTCTGCTTCCGTTCACACTCGGCGTCAAGCTGCTTCGATCCTTAGGAAAGGAGGCGGGGAGTCGAAGGACCGCTCCTCCACAGCATTGTCTCTTAGACTTAAGTGTACAGCTCGTTCCTTACGCTTCCTCCCATTTCCAGACACACACCTCCCTAGGGGACAACTTGTTAGTTGGTGGTCGCATTCGACCCACATTTTCCTTCACCATTCAGCCTATGGCATTGTCCTTACGCTTTCACACGAAGTCCTGAAAACGCTTCTCCCTTCCCGAAGCAAGATCTGGGTTGACAGGAGCTTGAGACACAACTCCTCTCTCAAACAGTGGTAGACGGCCCAGCATTTGTGCCTTCACTTTGAACGTCGGAAAGTTCTTCCAACTTCTTCCCCGGAGGCGGTAGTGGAAAGACTAGTTCCCTACAGTTTGGTTTCGTGAGAGGTGAGTGTAAGACGCCTACCTTATATAGCAACGCACATGTCTCCAAAGGCTTCTTTCTTCAAGCACCACGATGTTAGCGCGAAAGCCTGTTTGACATGGCCTTGTTTCTCAGAATTCAGTGTCAGGCTACTACTGCTACTGAGGCTAGCCCACGTACATTGCAAGACCCATCCACCTCCATGACACAGGACGTAATGGAGAGAAACCCTCCGCACAACGTGTTCCTCACTGTGCGGTATCGCGCGTTCCATCTCTTTTCGTTCACACGAGGTTTAAGGAGCGGCTTCGCATCCTTACGAGAAGAGATGGTAGTCGAAGGACGGGAACCCTCGAGACTTGTTCTTAGAGTTAAACAAACGCATGCCATCTTCCTTATGCTTCCGCAGTCATCCATTTCCATACACATCCTTCTTCGTGTAACGACGGCAGGCACCTTCGAAGCGGAGAGCGAAGTCTCGTCTACGTCCCTTATGCCTTCACACCCACTACGGAAAACAGTTTCCTCCTACGGAAACGATACGGCAGTTGAGGGAAGCCTTCTTCACAAGTGGTTTCTCGAGCACCGTCACAGGGCACATTCTAGATGCCTTCACCATGTCACGCGAAAGTGCTTCCCCGACTTACGTGTATGGCTTTCCTGACGGGTCTCCTTCTCACGCTTCAAACCATGACCTTTTCCATCTGCTCTCTCTCATACTCTTGGAAACGCTTCTCACGGAACAGGATTCGAATCGCGACAGACATTTACACTAGTTACTTCCGTGGCACAGGCACGGGGCACATTCCTTGCGATTTCCCACTTCCATTGCAAAAGTCTACCAGTTTCAGGGAAGGTGATAGTAGACGCACGGTTTCTCTGCAGTGGTGTTTCTGCAGTAGGATACCACACAGACATTATGTGACTATGGATTCCTCGGGAACCCAGATGGAAGCTCGAAGTCGCGATCGACACAGACGTGGTTCGCCGAGATTCGTGTATGCCTTTCCTTTGGCGAAGTCACATACTTTCGCAAACCCTTCTATCTTCGTGACACATGCTGTTCGTTGAGAAAAGCCCTCCATCAGAAGTTGTGCCGCGAGTGAGGTATATCACCCTTCCTTGCCCTCCGTTTCCTTTCACACTTGGCTTCAAGCCGCTTCGTTCCTTAGCAAAGAAGAAGGGCAGTCGAAGGACCGCACCTCCACAGCGTTGTTTCTTGGAGTTAAGTGTATAGCACGTCCGTTACGCTTCCTCCCACTTCCAGACACACACCTCTCTAGGGGACAACGAGTGTGTTGGTGGTCACGTTCGACCCACATTTCTCTTCACAATTCAGCGTGTGGCATTTTCCTTGTGTTTCCACACAAAGTACCGACAGCGCTTCTATCTTCCCGAAACAAGATCTGAGTTGGGAGAAGCTTTCGACACAAGTTCTTTCCCAAGCAGGGCTCTATGGCACAGTAACTTGCGCCTTCACGTTTAACGTGGGACATTTCCTCCGTCTTCTTCCCTGTAGATGGTAGTGGGAAGACTATTGCTCTACCGTTTTGTTTCTTGAGAGGTGAGTGCAAGACCCTCACACACATATCTCAAAAGGCTTCGCGCTTCGCGAACCAAGGGGTTAGCACCAAATCATGTTTGACGCGGCCTCGATTCTCTGAGTTCAGTGGAAGGCTCTGCTGACGCTAGCTCACGTACATTTGAAGGCCCTTCCAAATTCGTGACCCGAGACTTTGGTGGAGAGAAGCCCTCCACACAACGTGTTCCCCACTGTGGTGTATCTCGCATTCCGTCTCTTTTCTCTCGCCCTAAGCTTTAACACGGCGCTTCCATCCGTAGGGAAAGAGCTGGTCGTCGACGGACGGCAACCCTCTAGATTTGTCCGTAGAGTTAAACACCCGTAGGCAATCTTCCCTATGCTTCCTCACATCATACATTTCCATACTCACCCTTCTTCGTGGAACGACGGGCGGCACATTCGAAACGGACAGCTCACTCTAGGGCACGTCCCTCGTGCCTTCACGCCCACGGCGGAAAACACTTTTATCTTCCTGAAACCATATGATAGCTGAGGGAAGACTTCTTCACAAGGGGTTTGTCAAGCACCGTCCCAGGACACATTCTTTATGCCTTCACACGTTCGCGCCAGAATGCCGCTCATACGTAGGCGTACGGCTTTCCAGGGTTTCCTTCTCAGACTTAAAGGCGTGACCTTTTCCCTCTGCTCTCTCTCGCACTCTTGAAAACATTTCTCACGGAACAAGGTTTGAACCGGGAGAGACAATCTCCACTCCTTATTTCCGTGGCGCAGGCATGGGGCACATGCCTTGCGCTGTCACACTTACCTTGGAATAGACTACCATTTTCAGGGAAGAGGTTGGGAGAAACACGGTTTCTCTGCAGTGGTGTTTCTTCAGACCGACGTGCACGCCGCCTGTTTAGGGTTCCACACGTTCATGTTGTGACTAGGTTTTCCCCGTGAAGCCAGATGGAAGCTCGAAGGCGCGGTTTGACACAGACTTGTTTCGCACAGTGTAGTCTGTGGCTTTCCTTTGGCGAACTCACGTACGTTTGAAAACCCTTCTAGCGTCGTGAGCCGTGGTGTTCATTGAGAGAAGCCCTCCATACAAAGTGGTTCCACGAGTAAGGTATAGCAGGCTTTTCCTCTGCTTCCGTTCACACTCGGCGTCAAGCTGCTTCGATCCTTAGGAAAGGAGGCGGGGAGTCGAAGGACCGCTCCTCCACAGCATTGTCTCTTAGACTTAAGTGTACAGCTCGTTCCTTACGCTTCCTCCCATTTCCAGACACACACCTCCCTAGGGGACAACTTGTTAGTTGGTGGTCGCATTCGACCCACATTTTCCTTCACCATTCAGCCTATGGCATTGTCCTTACGCTTTCACACGAAGTCCTGAAAACGCTTCTCCCTTCCCGAAGCAAGATCTGGGTTGACAGGAGCTTGAGACACAACTCCTCTCTCAAACAGTGGTAGACGGCCCAGCATTTGTGCCTTCACTTTGAACGTCGGAAAGTTCTTCCAACTTCTTCCCCGGAGGCGGTAGTGGAAAGACTAGTTCCCTACAGTTTGGTTTCGTGAGAGGTGAGTGTAAGACGCCTACCTTATATAGCAACGCACATGTCTCCAAAGGCTTCTTTCTTCAAGCACCACGATGTTAGCGCGAAAGCCTGTTTGACATGGCCTTGTTTCTCAGAATTCAGTGTCAGGCTACTACTGCTACTGAGGCTAGCCCACGTACATTGCAAGACCCATCCACCTCCATGACACAGGACGTAATGGAGAGAAACCCTCCGCACAACGTGTTCCTCACTGTGCGGTATCGCGCGTTCCATCTCTTTTCGTTCACACGAGTTTTAAGGAGCGGCTTCGCATCCTTACGAGAAGAGATGGTAGTCGAAGGACGGGAACGCTCGAGACTTGTTCTTAGAGTTAAACAAACGCATGCCATCTTCCTTATGCTTCCGCAGTCATCCATTTCCATACACATCCTTCTTCGTGTAACGACGGCAGGCACCTTCGAAGCGGAGAGCGAAGTCTCGTCTACGTCCCTTATGCCTTCACACCCACTACGGAAAACAGTTTCCTCCTACGGAAACGATACGGCAGTTGAGGGAAGCCTTCTTCACAAGTGGTTTCTCGAGCACCGTCACAGGGCACATTCTAGATGCCTTCACCATGTCACGCGAAAGTGCTTCCCCGACTTACGTGTATGGCTTTCCTGACGGGTCTCCTTCTCACGCTTCAAACCATGACCTTTTCCATCTGCTCTCTCTCATACTCTTGGAAACGCTTCTCACGGAACAGGATTCGAATCGCGACAGACATTTACACTAGTTACTTCCGTGGCACAGGCACGGGGCACATTCCTTGCGATTTCCCACTTCCATTGCAAAAGTCTACCAGTTTCAGGGAAGGTGATAGTAGACGCACGGTTTCTCTGCAGTGGTGTTTCTGCAGTAGGATACCACACAGACATTATGTGACTATGGATTCCTCGGGAACCCAGATGGAAGCTCGAAGTCGCGATCGACACAGACGTGGTTCGCCGAGATTCGTGTATGCCTTTCCTTTGGCGAAGTCACATACTTTCGCAAACCCTTCTATCTTCGTGACACATGCTGTTCGTTGAGAAAAGCCCTCCATCAGAAGTTGTGCCGCGAGTGAGGTATATCACCCTTCCTTGCCCTCCGTTTCCTTTCACACTTGGCTTCAAGCCGCTTCGTTCCTTAGCAAAGAAGAAGGGCAGTCGAAGGACCGCACCTCCACAGCGTTGTTTCTTGGAGTTAAGTGTATAGCACGTCCGTTACGCTTCCTCCCACTTCCAGACACACACCTCTCTAGGGGACAACGAGTGTGTTGGTGGTCACGTTCGACCCACATTTCTCTTCACAATTCAGCGTGTGGCATTTTCCTTGTGTTTCCACACAAAGTACCGACAGCGCTTCTATCTTCCCGAAACAAGATCTGAGTTGGGAGAAGCTTTCGACACAAGTTCTTTCCCAAGCAGGGCTCTATGGCACAGTAACTTGCGCCTTCACGTTTAACGTGGGACATTTCCTCCGTCTTCTTCCCTGTAGATGGTAGTGGGAAGACTATTGCTCTACCGTTTTGTTTCTTGAGAGGTGAGTGCAAGACCCTCACACACATATCTCAAAAGGCTTCGCGCTTCGCGAACCAAGGGGTTAGCACCAAATCATGTTTGACGCGGCCTCGTTTCTCTGAGTTCAGTGGAAGGCTCTGCTGACGCTAGCTCACGTACATTTGAAGGCCCTTCCAAATTCGTGACCCGAGACTTTGGTGGAGAGAAGCCCTCCACACAACGTGTTCCCCACTGTGGTGTATCTCGCATTCCGTCTCTTTTCTCTCGCCCTAAGCTTTAACACGGCGCTTCCATCCGTAGGGAAAGAGCTGGTCGTCGACGGACGGCAACCCTCTAGATTTGTCCGTAGAGTTAAACACCCGTAGGCAATCTTCCCTATGCTTCCTCACATCATACATTTCCATACTCACCCTTCTTCGTGGAACGACGGGCGGCACATTCGAAACGGACAGCTCACTCTAGGGCACGTCCCTCGTGCCTTCACGCCCACGGCGGAAAACACTTTTATCTTCCTGAAACCATATGATAGCTGAGGGAAGACTTCTTCACAAGGGGTTTGTCAAGCACCGTCCCAGGACACATTCTTTATGCCTTCACACGTTCGCGCCAGAATGCCGCTCATACGTAGGCGTACGGCTTTCCAGGGTTTCCTTCTCAGACTTAAAGGCGTGACCTTTTCCCTCTGCTCTCTCTCGCACTCTTGAAAACATTTCTCACGGAACAAGGTTTGAACCGGGAGAGACAATCTCCACTCCTTATTTCCGTGGCGCAGGCATGGGGCACATGCCTTGCGCTGTCACACTTACCTTGGAATAGACTACCATTTTCAGGGAAGAGGTTGGGAGAAACACGGTTTCTCTGCAGTGGTGTTTCTTCAGACCGACGTGCACGCCGCCTGTTTAGGGTTCCACACGTTCATGTTGTGACTAGGTTTTCCCCGTGAAGCCAGATGGAAGCTCGAAGGCGCGGTTTGACACAGACTTGTTTCGCACAGTGTAGTCTGTGGCTTTCCTTTGGCGAACTCACGTACGTTTGAAAACCCTTCTAGCGTCGTGAGCCGTGGTGTTCATTGAGAGAAGCCCTCCATACAAAGTGGTTCCACGAGTAAGGTATAGCAGGCTTTTCCTCTGCTTCCGTTCACACTCGGCGTCAAGCTGCTTCGATCCTTAGGAAAGGAGGCGGGGAGTCGAAGGACCGCTCCTCCACAGCATTGTCTCTTAGACTTAAGTGTACAGCTCGTTCCTTACGCTTCCTCCCATTTCCAGACACACACCTCCCTAGGGGACAACTTGTTAGTTGGTGGTCGCATTCGACCCACATTTTCCTTCACCATTCAGCCTATGGCATTGTCCTTACGCTTTCACACGAAGTCCTGAAAACGCTTCTCCCTTCCCGAAGCAAGATCTGGGTTGACAGGAGCTTGAGACACAACTCCTCTCTCAAACAGTGGTAGACGGCCCAGCATTTGTGCCTTCACTTTGAACGTCGGAAAGTTCTTCCAACTTCTTCCCCGGAGGCGGTAGTGGAAAGACTAGTTCCCTACAGTTTGGTTTCGTGAGAGGTGAGTGTAAGACGCCTACCTTATATAGCAACGCACATGTCTCCAAAGGCTTCTTTCTTCAAGCACCACGATGTTAGCGCGAAAGCCTGTTTGACATGGCCTTGTTTCTCAGAATTCAGTGTCAGGCTACTACTGCTACTGAGGCTAGCCCACGTACATTGCAAGACCCATCCACCTCCATGACACAGGACGTAATGGAGAGAAACCCTCCGCACAACGTGTTCCTCACTGTGCGGTATCGCGCGTTCCATCTCTTTTCGTTCACACGAGGTTTAAGGAGCGGCTTCGCATCCTTACGAGAAGAGATGGTAGTCGAAGGACGGGAACGCTCGAGACTTGTTCTTAGAGTTAAACAAACGCATGCCATCTTCCTTATGCTTCCGCAGTCATCCATTTCCATACACATCCTTCTTCGTGTAACGACGGCAGGCACCTTCGAAGCGGAGAGCGAAGTCTCGTCTACGTCCCTTATGCCTTCACACCCACTACGGAAAACAGTTTCCTCCTACGGAAACGATACGGCAGTTGAGGGAAGCCTTCTTCACAAGTGGTTTCTCGAGCACCGTCACAGGGCACATTCTAGATGCCTTCACCATGTCACGCGAAAGTGCTTCCCCGACTTACGTGTATGGCTTTCCTGACGGGTCTCCTTCTCACGCTTCAAACCATGACCTTTTCCATCTGCTCTCTCTCATACTCTTGGAAACGCTTCTCACGGAACAGGATTCGAATCGCGACAGACATTTACACTAGTTACTTCCGTGGCACAGGCACGGGGCACATTCCTTGCGATTTCCCACTTCCATTGCAAAAGTCTACCAGTTTCAGGGAAGGTGATAGTAGACGCACGGTTTCTCTGCAGTGGTGTTTCTGCAGTAGGATACCACACAGACATTATGTGACTATGGATTCCTCGGGAACCCAGATGGAAGCTCGAAGTCGCGATCGACACAGACGTGGTTCGCCGAGATTCGTGTATGCCTTTCCTTTGGCGAAGTCACATACTTTCGCAAACCCTTCTATCTTCGTGACACATGCTGTTCGTTGAGAAAAGCCCTCCATCAGAAGTTGTGCCGCGAGTGAGGTATATCACCCTTCCTTGCCCTCCGTTTCCTTTCACACTTGGCTTCAAGCCGCTTCGTTCCTTAGCAAAGAAGAAGGGCAGTCGAAGGACCGCACCTCCACAGCGTTGTTTCTTGGAGTTAAGTGTATAGCACGTCCGTTACGCTTCCTCCCACTTCCAGACACACACCTCTCTAGGGGACAACGAGTGTGTTGGTGGTCACGTTCGACCCACATTTCTCTTCACAATTCAGCGTGTGGCATTTTCCTTGTGTTTCCACACAAAGTACCGACAGCGCTTCTATCTTCCCGAAACAAGATCTGAGTTGGGAGAAGCTTTCGACACAAGTTCTTTCCCAAGCAGGGCTCTATGGCACAGTAACTTGCGCCTTCACGTTTAACGTGGGACATTTCCTCCGTCTTCTTCCCTGTAGATGGTAGTGGGAAGACTATTGCTCTACCGTTTTGTTTCTTGAGAGGTGAGTGCAAGACCCTCACACACATATCTCAAAAGGCTTCGCGCTTCGCGAACCAAGGGGTTAGCACCAAATCATGTTTGACGCGGCCTCGTTTCTCTGAGTTCAGTGGAAGGCTCTGCTGACGCTAGCTCACGTACATTTGAAGGCCCTTCCAAATTCGTGACCCGAGACTTTGGTGGAGAGAAGCCCTCCACACAACGTGTTCCCCACTGTGGTGTATCTCGCATTCCGTCTCTTTTCTCTCGCCCTAAGCTTTAACACGGCGCTTCCATCCGTAGGGAAAGAGCTGGTCGTCGACGGACGGCAACCCTCTAGATTTGTCCGTAGAGTTAAACACCCGTAGGCAATCTTCCCTATGCTTCCTCACATCATACATTTCCATACTCACCCTTCTTCGTGGAACGACGGGCGGCACATTCGAAACGGACAGCTCACTCTAGGGCACGTCCCTCGTGCCTTCACGCCCACGGCGGAAAACACTTTTATCTTCCTGAAACCATATGATAGCTGAGGGAAGACTTCTTCACAAGGGGTTTGTCAAGCACCGTCCCAGGACACATTCTTTATGCCTTCACACGTTCGCGCCAGAATGCCGCTCATACGTAGGCGTACGGCTTTCCAGGGTTTCCTTCTCAGACTTAAAGGCGTGACCTTTTCCCTCTGCTCTCTCTCGCACTCTTGAAAACATTTCTCACGGAACAAGGTTTGAACCGGGAGAGACAATCTCCACTCCTTATTTCCGTGGCGCAGGCATGGGGCACATGCCTTGCGCTGTCACACTTACCTTGGAATAGACTACCATTTTCAGGGAAGAGGTTGGGAGAAACACGGTTTCTCTGCAGTGGTGTTTCTTCAGACCGACGTGCACGCCGCCTGTTTAGGGTTCCACACGTTCATGTTGTGACTAGGTTTTCCCCGTGAAGCCAGATGGAAGCTCGAAGGCGCGGTTTGACACAGACTTGTTTCGCACAGTGTAGTCTGTGGCTTTCCTTTGGCGAACTCACGTACGTTTGAAAACCCTTCTAGCGTCGTGAGCCGTGGTGTTCATTGAGAGAAGCCCTCCATACAAAGTGGTTCCACGAGTAAGGTATAGCAGGCTTTTCCTCTGCTTCCGTTCACACTCGGCGTCAAGCTGCTTCGATCCTTAGGAAAGGAGGCGGGGAGTCGAAGGACCGCTCCTCCACAGCATTGTCTCTTAGACTTAAGTGTACAGCTCGTTCCTTACGCTTCCTCCCATTTCCAGACACACACCTCCCTAGGGGACAACTTGTTAGTTGGTGGTCGCATTCGACCCACATTTTCCTTCACCATTCAGCCTATGGCATTGTCCTTACGCTTTCACACGAAGTCCTGAAAACGCTTCTCCCTTCCCGAAGCAAGATCTGGGTTGACAGGAGCTTGAGACACAACTCCTCTCTCAAACAGTGGTAGACGGCCCAGCATTTGTGCCTTCACTTTGAACGTCGGAAAGTTCTTCCAACTTCTTCCCCGGAGGCGGTAGTGGAAAGACTAGTTCCCTACAGTTTGGTTTCGTGAGAGGTGAGTGTAAGACGCCTACCTTATATAGCAACGCACATGTCTCCAAAGGCTTCTTTCTTCAAGCACCACGATGTTAGCGCGAAAGCCTGTTTGACATGGCCTTGTTTCTCAGAATTCAGTGTCAGGCTACTACTGCTACTGAGGCTAGCCCACGTACATTGCAAGACCCATCCACCTCCATGACACAGGACGTAATGGAGAGAAACCCTCCGCACAACGTGTTCCTCACTGTGCGGTATCGCGCGTTCCATCTCTTTTCGTTCACACGAGGTTTAAGGAGCGGCTTCGCATCCTTACGAGAAGAGATGGTAGTCGAAGGACGGGAACCCTCGAGACTTGTTCTTAGAGTTAAACAAACGCATGCCATCTTCCTTATGCTTCCGCAGTCATCCATTTCCATACACATCCTTCTTCGTGTAACGACGGCAGGCACCTTCGAAGCGGAGAGCGAAGTCTCGTCTACGTCCCTTATGCCTTCACACCCACTACGGAAAACAGTTTCCTCCTACGGAAACGATACGGCAGTTGAGGGAAGCCTTCTTCACAAGTGGTTTCTCGAGCACCGTCACAGGGCACATTCTAGATGCCTTCACCATGTCACGCGAAAGTGCTTCCCCGACTTACGTGTATGGCTTTCCTGACGGGTCTCCTTCTCACGCTTCAAACCATGACCTTTTCCATCTGCTCTCTCTCATACTCTTGGAAACGCTTCTCACGGAACAGGATTCGAATCGCGACAGACATTTACACTAGTTACTTCCGTGGCACAGGCACGGGGCACATTCCTTGCGATTTCCCACTTCCATTGCAAAAGTCTACCAGTTTCAGGGAAGGTGATAGTAGACGCACGGTTTCTCTGCAGTGGTGTTTCTGCAGTAGGATACCACACAGACATTATGTGACTATGGATTCCTCGGGAACCCAGATGGAAGCTCGAAGTCGCGATCGACACAGACGTGGTTCGCCGAGATTCGTGTATGCCTTTCCTTTGGCGAAGTCACATACTTTCGCAAACCCTTCTATCTTCGTGACACATGCTGTTCGTTGAGAAAAGCCCTCCATCAGAAGTTGTGCCGCGAGTGAGGTATATCACCCTTCCTTGCCCTCCGTTTCCTTTCACACTTGGCTTCAAGCCGCTTCGTTCCTTAGCAAAGAAGAAGGGCAGTCGAAGGACCGCACCTCCACAGCGTTGTTTCTTGGAGTTAAGTGTATAGCACGTCCGTTACGCTTCCTCCCACTTCCAGACACACACCTCTCTAGGGGACAACGAGTGTGTTGGTGGTCACGTTCGACCCACATTTCTCTTCACAATTCAGCGTGTGGCATTTTCCTTGTGTTTCCACACAAAGTACCGACAGCGCTTCTATCTTCCCGAAACAAGATCTGAGTTGGGAGAAGCTTTCGACACAAGTTCTTTCCCAAGCAGGGCTCTATGGCACAGTAACTTGCGCCTTCACGTTTAACGTGGGACATTTCCTCCGTCTTCTTCCCTGTAGATGGTAGTGGGAAGACTATTGCTCTACCGTTTTGTTTCTTGAGAGGTGAGTGCAAGACCCTCACACACATATCTCAAAAGGCTTCGCGCTTCGCGAACCAAGGGGTTAGCACCAAATCATGTTTGACGCGGCCTCGTTTCTCTGAGTTCAGTGGAAGGCTCTGCTGACGCTAGCTCACGTACATTTGAAGGCCCTTCCAAATTCGTGACCCGAGACTTTGGTGGAGAGAAGCCCTCCACACAACGTGTTCCCCACTGTGGTGTATCTCGCACTCCGTCTCTTTTCTCTCGCCCTAAGCTTTAACACGGCGCTTCCATCCGTAGGGAAAGAGCTGGTCGTCGACGGACGGCAACCCTCTAGATTTGTCCTTAGAGTTAAACACCCGTAGGCAATCTTCCCTATGCTTCCTCACATCATACATTTCCATACTCACCCTTCTTCGTGGAACGACGGGCGGCACATTCGAAACGGACAGCTCACTCTAGGGCACGTCCCTCGTGCCTTCACGCCCACGGCGGAAAACACTTTTATCTTCCTGAAACCATATGATAGCTGAGGGAAGACTTCTTCACAAGGGGTTTGTCAAGCACCGTCCCAGGACACATTCTTTATGCCTTCACACGTTCTCGCCAGAATGCCGCTCATACGTAGGCGTACGGCTTTCCAGGGTTTCCTTCTCAGACTTAAAGGCGTGACCTTTTCCCTCTGCTCTCTCTCGCACTCTTGAAAACATTTCTCACGGAACAAGGTTTGAACCGGGAGAGACAATCTCCACTCCTTATTTCCGTGGCGCAGGCATGGGGCACATGCCTTGCGCTGTCACACTTACCTTGGAATAGACTACCATTTTCAGGGAAGAGGTTGGGAGAAACACGGTTTCTCTGCAGTGGTGTTTCTTCAGACCGACGTGCACGCCGCCTGTTTAGGGTTCCACACGTTCATGTTGTGACTAGGTTTTCCCCGTGAAGCCAGATGGAAGCTCGAAGGCGCGGTTTGACACAGACTTGTTTCGCACAGTGTAGTCTGTGGCTTTCCTTTGGCGAACTCACGTACGTTTGAAAACCCTTCTAGCGTCGTGAGCCGTGGTGTTCATTGAGAGAAGCCCTCCATACAAAGTGGTTCCACGAGTAAGGTATAGCAGGCTTTTCCTCTGCTTCCGTTCACACTCGGCGTCAAGCTGCTTCGATCCTTAGGAAAGGAGGCGGGGAGTCGAAGGACCGCTCCTCCACAGCATTGTCTCTTAGACTTAAGTGTACAGCTCGTTCCTTACGCTTCCTCCCATTTCCAGACACACACCTCCCTAGGGGACAACTTGTTAGTTGGTGGTCGCATTCGACCCACATTTTCCTTCACCATTCAGCCTATGGCATTGTCCTTACGCTTTCACACGAAGTCCTGAAAACGCTTCTCCCTTCCCGAAGCAAGATCTGGGTTGACAGGAGCTTGAGACACAACTCCTCTCTCAAACAGTGGTAGACGGCCCAGCATTTGTGCCTTCACTTTGAACGTCGGAAAGTTCTTCCAACTTCTTCCCCGGAGGCGGTAGTGGAAAGACTAGTTCCCTACAGTTTGGTTTCGTGAGAGGTGAGTGTAAGACGCCTACCTTATATAGCAACGCACATGTCTCCAAAGGCTTCTTTCTTCAAGCACCACGATGTTAGCGCGAAAGCCTGTTTGACATGGCCTTGTTTCTCAGAATTCAGTGTCAGGCTACTACTGCTACTGAGGCTAGCCCACGTACATTGCAAGACCCATCCACCTCCATGACACAGGACGTAATGGAGAGAAACCCTCCGCACAACGTGTTCCTCACTGTGCGGTATCGCGCGTTCCATCTCTTTTCGTTCACACGAGGTTTAAGGAGCGGCTTCGCATCCTTACGAGAAGAGATGGTAGTCGAAGGACGGGAACCCTCGAGACTTGTTCTTAGAGTTAAACAAACGCATGCCATCTTCCTTATGCTTCCGCAGTCATCCATTTCCATACACATCCTTCTTCGTGTAACGACGGCAGGCACCTTCGAAGCGGAGAGCGAAGTCTCGTCTACGTCCCTTATGCCTTCACACCCACTACGGAAAACAGTTTCCTCCTACGGAAACGATACGGCAGTTGAGGGAAGCCTTCTTCACAAGTGGTTTCTCGAGCACCGTCACAGGGCACATTCTAGATGCCTTCACCATGTCACGCGAAAGTGCTTCCCCGACTTACGTGTATGGCTTTCCTGACGGGTCTCCTTCTCACGCTTCAAACCATGACCTTTTCCATCTGCTCTCTCTCATACTCTTGGAAACGCTTCTCACGGAACAGGATTCGAATCGCGACAGACATTTACACTAGTTACTTCCGTGGCACAGGCACGGGGCACATTCCTTGCGATTTCCCACTTCCATTGCAAAAGTCTACCAGTTTCAGGGAAGGTGATAGTAGACGCACGGTTTCTCTGCAGTGGTGTTTCTGCAGTAGGATACCACACAGACATTATGTGACTATGGATTCCTCGGGAACCCAGATGGAAGCTCGAAGTCGCGATCGACACAGACGTGGTTCGCCGAGATTCGTGTATGCCTTTCCTTTGGCGAAGTCACATACTTTCGCAAACCCTTCTATCTTCGTGACACATGCTGTTCGTTGAGAAAAGCCCTCCATCAGAAGTTGTGCCGCGAGTGAGGTATATCACCCTTCCTTGCCCTCCGTTTCCTTTCACACTTGGCTTCAAGCCGCTTCGTTCCTTAGCAAAGAAGAAGGGCAGTCGAAGGACCGCACCTCCACAGCGTTGTTTCTTGGAGTTAAGTGTATAGCACGTCCGTTACGCTTCCTCCCACTTCCAGACACACACCTCTCTAGGGGACAACGAGTGTGTTGGTGGTCACGTTCGACCCACATTTCTCTTCACAATTCAGCGTGTGGCATTTTCCTTGTGTTTCCACACAAAGTACCGACAGCGCTTCTATCTTCCCGAAACAAGATCTGAGTTGGGAGAAGCTTTCGACACAAGTTCTTTCCCAAGCAGGGCTCTATGGCACAGTAACTTGCGCCTTCACGTTTAACGTGGGACATTTCCTCCGTCTTCTTCCCTGTAGATGGTAGTGGGAAGACTATTGCTCTACCGTTTTGTTTCTTGAGAGGTGAGTGCAAGACCCTCACACACATATCTCAAAAGGCTTCGCGCTTCGCGAACCAAGGGGTTAGCACCAAATCATGTTTGACGCGGCCTCGTTTCTCTGAGTTCAGTGGAAGGCTCTGCTGACGCTAGCTCACGTACATTTGAAGGCCCTTCCAAATTCGTGACCCGAGACTTTGGTGGAGAGAAGCCCTCCACACAACGTGTTCCCCACTGTGGTGTATCTCGCATTCCGTCTCTTTTCTCTCGCCCTAAGCTTTAACACGGCGCTTCCATCCGTAGGGAAAGAGCTGGTCGTCGACGGACGGCAACCCTCTAGATTTGTCCTTAGAGTTAAACACCCGTAGGCAATCTTCCCTATGCTTCCTCACATCATACATTTCCATACTCACCCTTCTTCGTGGAACGACGGGCGGCACATTCGAAACGGACAGCTCACTCTAGGGCACGTCCCTCGTGCCTTCACGCCCACGGCGGAAAACACTTTTATCTTCCTGAAACCATATGATAGCTGAGGGAAGACTTCTTCACAAGGGGTTTGTCAAGCACCGTCCCAGGACACATTCTTTATGCCTTCACACGTTCTCGCCAGAATGCCGCTCATACGTAGGCGTACGGCTTTCCAGGGTTTCCTTCTCAGACTTAAAGGCGTGACCTTTTCCCTCTGCTCTCTCTCGCACTCTTGAAAACATTTCTCACGGAACAAGGTTTGAACCGGGAGAGACAATCTCCACTCCTTATTTCCGTGGCGCAGGCATGGGGCACATGCCTTGCGCTGTCACACTTACCTTGGAATAGACTACCATTTTCAGGGAAGAGGTTGGGAGAAACACGGTTTCTCTGCAGTGGTGTTTCTTCAGACCGACGTGCACGCCGCCTGTTTAGGGTTCCACACGTTCATGTTGTGACTAGGTTTTCCCCGTGAAGCCAGATGGAAGCTCGAAGGCGCGGTTTGACACAGACTTGTTTCGCACAGTGTAGTCTGTGGCTTTCCTTTGGCGAACTCACGTACGTTTGAAAACCCTTCTAGCGTCGTGAGCCGTGGTGTTCATTGAGAGAAGCCCTCCATACAAAGTGGTTCCACGAGTAAGGTATAGCAGGCTTTTCCTCTGCTTCCGTTCACACTCGGCGTCAAGCTGCTTCGATCCTTAGGAAAGGAGGCGGGGAGTCGAAGGACCGCTCCTCCACAGCATTGTCTCTTAGACTTAAGTGTACAGCTCGTTCCTTACGCTTCCTCCCATTTCCAGACACACACCTCCCTAGGGGACAACTTGTTAGTTGGTGGTCGCATTCGACCCACATTTTCCTTCACCATTCAGCCTATGGCATTGTCCTTACGCTTTCACACGAAGTCCTGAAAACGCTTCTCCCTTCCCGAAGCAAGATCTGGGTTGACAGGAGCTTGAGACACAACTCCTCTCTCAAACAGTGGTAGACGGCCCAGCATTTGTGCCTTCACTTTGAACGTCGGAAAGTTCTTCCAACTTCTTCCCCGGAGGCGGTAGTGGAAAGACTAGTTCCCTACAGTTTGGTTTCGTGAGAGGTGAGTGTAAGACGCCTACCTTATATAGCAACGCACATGTCTCCAAAGGCTTCTTTCTTCAAGCACCACGATGTTAGCGCGAAAGCCTGTTTGACATGGCCTTGTTTCTCAGAATTCAGTGTCAGGCTACTACTGCTACTGAGGCTAGCCCACGTACATTGCAAGACCCATCCACCTCCATGACACAGGACGTAATGGAGAGAAACCCTCCGCACAACGTGTTCCTCACTGTGCGGTATCGCGCGTTCCATCTCTTTTCGTTCACACGAGGTTTAAGGAGCGGCTTCGCATCCTTACGAGAAGAGATGGTAGTCGAAGGACGGGAACCCTCGAGACTTGTTCTTAGAGTTAAACAAACGCATGCCATCTTCCTTATGCTTCCGCAGTCATCCATTTCCATACACATCCTTCTTCGTGTAACGACGGCAGGCACCTTCGAAGCGGAGAGCGAAGTCTCGTCTACGTCCCTTATGCCTTCACACCCACTACGGAAAACAGTTTCCTCCTACGGAAACGATACGGCAGTTGAGGGAAGCCTTCTTCACAAGTGGTTTCTCGAGCACCGTCACAGGGCACATTCTAGATGCCTTCACCATGTCACGCGAAAGTGCTTCCCCGACTTACGTGTATGGCTTTCCTGACGGGTCTCCTTCTCACGCTTCAAACCATGACCTTTTCCATCTGCTCTCTCTCATACTCTTGGAAACGCTTCTCACGGAACAGGATTCGAATCGCGACAGACATTTACACTAGTTACTTCCGTGGCACAGGCACGGGGCACATTCCTTGCGATTTCCCACTTCCATTGCAAAAGTCTACCAGTTTCAGGGAAGGTGATAGTAGACGCACGGTTTCTCTGCAGTGGTGTTTCTGCAGTAGGATACCACACAGACATTATGTGACTATGGATTCCTCGGGAACCCAGATGGAAGCTCGAAGTCGCGATCGACACAGACGTGGTTCGCCGAGATTCGTGTATGCCTTTCCTTTGGCGAAGTCACATACTTTCGCAAACCCTTCTATCTTCGTGACACATGCTGTTCGTTGAGAAAAGCCCTCCATCAGAAGTTGTGCCGCGAGTGAGGTATATCACCCTTCCTTGCCCTCCGTTTCCTTTCACACTTGGCTTCAAGCCGCTTCGTTCCTTAGCAAAGAAGAAGGGCAGTCGAAGGACCGCACCTCCACAGCGTTGTTTCTTGGAGTTAAGTGTATAGCACGTCCGTTACGCTTCCTCCCACTTCCAGACACACACCTCTCTAGGGGACAACGAGTGTGTTGGTGGTCACGTTCGACCCACATTTCTCTTCACAATTCAGCGTGTGGCATTTTCCTTGTGTTTCCACACAAAGTACCGACAGCGCTTCTATCTTCCCGAAACAAGATCTGAGTTGGGAGAAGCTTTCGACACAAGTTCTTTCCCAAGCAGGGCTCTATGGCACAGTAACTTGCGCCTTCACGTTTAACGTGGGACATTTCCTCCGTCTTCTTCCCTGTAGATGGTAGTGGGAAGACTATTGCTCTACCGTTTTGTTTCTTGAGAGGTGAGTGCAAGACCCTCACACACATATCTCAAAAGGCTTCGCGCTTCGCGAACCAAGGGGTTAGCACCAAATCATGTTTGACGCGGCCTCGTTTCTCTGAGTTCAGTGGAAGGCTCTGCTGACGCTAGCTCACGTACATTTGAAGGCCCTTCCAAATTCGTGACCCGAGACTTTGGTGGAGAGAAGCCCTCCACACAACGTGTTCCCCACTGTGGTGTATCTCGCATTCCGTCTCTTTTCTCTCGCCCTAAGCTTTAACACGGCGCTTCCATCCGTAGGGAAAGAGCTGGTCGTCGACGGACGGCAACCCTCTAGATTTGTCCTTAGAGTTAAACACCCGTAGGCAATCTTCCCTATGCTTCCTCACATCATACATTTCCATACTCACCCTTCTTCGTGGAACGACGGGCGGCACATTCGAAACGGACAGCTCACTCTAGGGCACGTCCCTCGTGCCTTCACGCCCACGGCGGAAAACACTTTTATCTTCCTGAAACCATATGATAGCTGAGGGAAGACTTCTTCACAAGGGGTTTGTCAAGCACCGTCCCAGGACACATTCTTTATGCCTTCACACGTTCGCGCCAGAATGCCGCTCATACGTAGGCGTACGGCTTTCCAGGGTTTCCTTCTCAGACTTAAAGGCGTGACCTTTTCCCTCTGCTCTCTCTCGCACTCTTGAAAACATTTCTCACGGAACAAGGTTTGAACCGGGAGAGACAATCTCCACTCCTTATTTCCGTGGCGCAGGCATGGGGCACATGCCTTGCGCTGTCACACTTACCTTGGAATAGACTACCATTTTCAGGGAAGAGGTTGGGAGAAACACGGTTTCTCTGCAGTGGTGTTTCTTCAGACCGACGTGCACGCCGCCTGTTTAGGGTTCCACACGTTCATGTTGTGACTAGGTTTTCCCCGTGAAGCCAGATGGAAGCTCGAAGGCGCGGTTTGACACAGACTTGTTTCGCACAGTGTAGTCTGTGGCTTTCCTTTGGCGAACTCACGTACGTTTGAAAACCCTTCTAGCGTCGTGAGCCGTGGTGTTCATTGAGAGAAGCCCTCCATACAAAGTGGTTCCACGAGTAAGGTATAGCAGGCTTTTCCTCTGCTTCCGTTCACACTCGGCGTCAAGCTGCTTCGATCCTTAGGAAAGGAGGCGGGGAGTCGAAGGACCGCTCCTCCACAGCATTGTCTCTTAGACTTAAGTGTACAGCTCGTTCCTTACGCTTCCTCCCATTTCCAGACACACACCTCCCTAGGGGACAACTTGTTAGTTGGTGGTCGCATTCGACCCACATTTTCCTTCACCATTCAGCCTATGGCATTGTCCTTACGCTTTCACACGAAGTCCTGAAAACGCTTCTCCCTTCCCGAAGCAAGATCTGGGTTGACAGGAGCTTGAGACACAACTCCTCTCTCAAACAGTGGTAGACGGCCCAGCATTTGTGCCTTCACTTTGAACGTCGGAAAGTTCTTCCAACTTCTTCCCCGGAGGCGGTAGTGGAAAGACTAGTTCCCTACAGTTTGGTTTCGTGAGAGGTGAGTGTAAGACGCCTACCTTATATAGCAACGCACATGTCTCCAAAGGCTTCTTTCTTCAAGCACCACGATGTTAGCGCGAAAGCCTGTTTGACATGGCCTTGTTTCTCAGAATTCAGTGTCAGGCTACTACTGCTACTGAGGCTAGCCCACGTACATTGCAAGACCCATCCACCTCCATGACACAGGACGTAATGGAGAGAAACCCTCCGCACAACGTGTTCCTCACTGTGCGGTATCGCGCGTTCCATCTCTTTTCGTTCACACGAGGTTTAAGGAGCGGCTTCGCATCCTTACGAGAAGAGATGGTAGTCGAAGGACGGGAACCCTCGAGACTTGTTCTTAGAGTTAAACAAACGCATGCCATCTTCCTTATGCTTCCGCAGTCATCCATTTCCATACACATCCTTCTTCGTGTAACGACGGCAGGCACCTTCGAAGCGGAGAGCGAAGTCTCGTCTACGTCCCTTATGCCTTCACACCCACTACGGAAAACAGTTTCCTCCTACGGAAACGATACGGCAGTTGAGGGAAGCCTTCTTCACAAGTGGTTTCTCGAGCACCGTCACAGGGCACATTCTAGATGCCTTCACCATGTCACGCGAAAGTGCTTCCCCGACTTACGTGTATGGCTTTCCTGACGGGTCTCCTTCTCACGCTTCAAACCATGACCTTTTCCATCTGCTCTCTCTCATACTCTTGGAAACGCTTCTCACGGAACAGGATTCGAATCGCGACAGACATTTACACTAGTTACTTCCGTGGCACAGGCACGGGGCACATTCCTTGCGATTTCCCACTTCCATTGCAAAAGTCTACCAGTTTCAGGGAAGGTGATAGTAGACGCACGGTTTCTCTGCAGTGGTGTTTCTGCAGTAGGATACCACACAGACATTATGTGACTATGGATTCCTCGGGAACCCAGATGGAAGCTCGAAGTCGCGATCGACACAGACGTGGTTCGCCGAGATTCGTGTATGCCTTTCCTTTGGCGAAGTCACATACTTTCGCAAACCCTTCTATCTTCGTGACACATGCTGTTCGTTGAGAAAAGCCCTCCATCAGAAGTTGTGCCGCGAGTGAGGTATATCACCCTTCCTTGCCCTCCGTTTCCTTTCACACTTGGCTTCAAGCCGCTTCGTTCCTTAGCAAAGAAGAAGGGCAGTCGAAGGACCGCACCTCCACAGCGTTGTTTCTTGGAGTTAAGTGTATAGCACGTCCGTTACGCTTCCTCCCACTTCCAGACACACACCTCTCTAGGGGACAACGAGTGTGTTGGTGGTCATGTTCGACCCACATTTCTCTTCACAATTCAGCGTGTGGCATTTTCCTTGTGTTTCCACACAAAGTACCGACAGCGCTTCTATCTTCCCGAAACAAGATCTGAGTTGGGAGAAGCTTTCGACACAAGTTCTTTCCCAAGCAGGGCTCTATGGCACAGTAACTTGCGCCTTCACGTTTAACGTGGGACATTTCCTCCGTCTTCTTCCCTGTAGATGGTAGTGGGAAGACTATTGCTCTACCGTTTTGTTTCTTGAGAGGTGAGTGCAAGACCCTCACACACATATCTCAAAAGGCTTCGCGCTTCGCGAACCAAGGGGTTAGCACCAAATCATGTTTGACGCGGCCTCGTTTCTCTGAGTTCAGTGGAAGGCTCTGCTGACGCTAGCTCACGTACATTTGAAGGCCCTTCCAAATTCGTGACCCGAGACTTTGGTGGAGAGAAGCCCTCCACACAACGTGTTCCCCACTGTGGTGTATCTCGCATTCCGTCTCTTTTCTCTCGCCCTAAGCTTTAACACGGCGCTTCCATCCGTAGGGAAAGAGCTGGTCGTCGACGGACGGCAACCCTCTAGATTTGTCCGTAGAGTTAAACACCCGTAGGCAATCTTCCCTATGCTTCCTCACATCATACATTTCCATACTCACCCTTCTTCGTGGAACGACGGGCGGCACATTCGAAACGGACAGCTCACTCTAGGGCACGTCCCTCGTGCCTTCACGCCCACGGCGGAAAACACTTTTATCTTCCTGAAACCATATGATAGCTGAGGGAAGACTTCTTCACAAGGGGTTTGTCAAGCACCGTCCCAGGACACATTCTTTATGCCTTCACACGTTCGCGCCAGAATGCCGCTCATACGTAGGCGTACGGCTTTCCAGGGTTTCCTTCTCAGACTTAAAGGCGTGACCTTTTCCCTCTGCTCTCTCTCGCACTCTTGAAAACATTTCTCACGGAACAAGGTTTGAACCGGGAGAGACAATCTCCACTCCTTATTTCCGTGGCGCAGGCATGGGGCACATGCCTTGCGCTGTCACACTTACCTTGGAATAGACTACCATTTTCAGGGAAGAGGTTGGGAGAAACACGGTTTCTCTGCAGTGGTGTTTCTTCAGACCGACGTGCACGCCGCCTGTTTAGGGTTCCACACGTTCATGTTGTGACTAGGTTTTCCCCGTGAAGCCAGATGGAAGCTCGAAGGCGCGGTTTGACACAGACTTGTTTCGCACAGTGTAGTCTGTGGCTTTCCTTTGGCGAACTCACGTACGTTTGAAAACCCTTCTAGCGTCGTGAGCCGTGGTGTTCATTGAGAGAAGCCCTCCATACAAAGTGGTTCCACGAGTAAGGTATAGCAGGCTTTTCCTCTGCTTCCGTTCACACTCGGCGTCAAGCTGCTTCGATCCTTAGGAAAGGAGGCGGGGAGTCGAAGGACCGCTCCTCCACAGCATTGTCTCTTAGACTTAAGTGTACAGCTCGTTCCTTACGCTTCCTCCCATTTCCAGACACACACCTCCCTAGGGGACAACTTGTTAGTTGGTGGTCGCATTCGACCCACATTTTCCTTCACCATTCAGCCTATGGCATTGTCCTTACGCTTTCACACGAAGTCCTGAAAACGCTTCTCCCTTCCCGAAGCAAGATCTGGGTTGACAGGAGCTTGAGACACAACTCCTCTCTCAAACAGTGGTAGACGGCCCAGCATTTGTGCCTTCACTTTGAACGTCGGAAAGTTCTTCCAACTTCTTCCCCGGAGGCGGTAGTGGAAAGACTAGTTCCCTACAGTTTGGTTTCGTGAGAGGTGAGTGTAAGACGCCTACCTTATATAGCAACGCACATGTCTCCAAAGGCTTCTTTCTTCAAGCACCACGATGTTAGCGCGAAAGCCTGTTTGACATGGCCTTGTTTCTCAGAATTCAGTGTCAGGCTACTACTGCTACTGAGGCTAGCCCACGTACATTGCAAGACCCATCCACCTCCATGACACAGGACGTAATGGAGAGAAACCCTCCGCACAACGTGTTCCTCACTGTGCGGTATCGCGCGTTCCATCTCTTTTCGTTCACACGAGGTTTAAGGAGCGGCTTCGCATCCTTACGAGAAGAGATGGTAGTCGAAGGACGGGAACCCTCGAGACTTGTTCTTAGAGTTAAACAAACGCATGCCATCTTCCTTATGCTTCCGCAGTCATCCATTTCCATACACATCCTTCTTCGTGTAACGACGGCAGGCACCTTCGAAGCGGAGAGCGAAGTCTCGTCTACGTCCCTTATGCCTTCACACCCACTACGGAAAACAGTTTCCTCCTACGGAAACGATACGGCAGTTGAGGGAAGCCTTCTTCACAAGTGGTTTCTCGAGCACCGTCACAGGGCACATTCTAGATGCCTTCACCATGTCACGCGAAAGTGCTTCCCCGACTTACGTGTATGGCTTTCCTGACGGGTCTCCTTCTCACGCTTCAAACCATGACCTTTTCCATCTGCTCTCTCTCATACTCTTGGAAACGCTTCTCACGGAACAGGATTCGAATCGCGACAGACATTTACACTAGTTACTTCCGTGGCACAGGCACGGGGCACATTCCTTGCGATTTCCCACTTCCATTGCAAAAGTCTACCAGTTTCAGGGAAGGTGATAGTAGACGCACGGTTTCTCTGCAGTGGTGTTTCTGCAGTAGGATACCACACAGACATTATGTGACTATGGATTCCTCGGGAACCCAGATGGAAGCTCGAAGTCGCGATCGACACAGACGTGGTTCGCCGAGATTCGTGTATGCCTTTCCTTTGGCGAAGTCACATACTTTCGCAAACCCTTCTATCTTCGTGACACATGCTGTTCGTTGAGAAAAGCCCTCCATCAGAAGTTGTGCCGCGAGTGAGGTATATCACCCTTCCTTGCCCTCCGTTTCCTTTCACACTTGGCTTCAAGCCGCTTCGTTCCTTAGCAAAGAAGAAGGGCAGTCGAAGGACCGCACCTCCACAGCGTTGTTTCTTGGAGTTAAGTGTATAGCACGTCCGTTACGCTTCCTCCCACTTCCAGACACACACCTCTCTAGGGGACAACGAGTGTGTTGGTGGTCACGTTCGACCCACATTTCTCTTCACAATTCAGCGTGTGGCATTTTCCTTGTGTTTCCACACAAAGTACCGACAGCGCTTCTATCTTCCCGAAACAAGATCTGAGTTGGGAGAAGCTTTCGACACAAGTTCTTTCCCAAGCAGGGCTCTATGGCACAGTAACTTGCGCCTTCACGTTTAACGTGGGACATTTCCTCCGTCTTCTTCCCTGTAGATGGTAGTGGGAAGACTATTGCTCTACCGTTTTGTTTCTTGAGAGGTGAGTGCAAGACCCTCACACACATATCTCAAAAGGCTTCGCGCTTCGCGAACCAAGGGGTTAGCACCAAATCATGTTTGACGCGGCCTCGTTTCTCTGAGTTCAGTGGAAGGCTCTGCTGACGCTAGCTCACGTACATTTGAAGGCCCTTCCAAATTCGTGACCCGAGACTTTGGTGGAGAGAAGCCCTCCACACAACGTGTTCCCCACTGTGGTGTATCTCGCATTCCGTCTCTTTTCTCTCGCCCTAAGCTTTAACACGGCGCTTCCATCCGTAGGGAAAGAGCTGGTCGTCGACGGACGGCAACCCTCTAGATTTGTCCTTAGAGTTAAACACCCGTAGGCAATCTTCCCTATGCTTCCTCACATCATACATTTCCATACTCACCCTTCTTCGTGGAACGACGGGCGGCACATTCGAAACGGACAGCTCACTCTAGGGCACGTCCCTCGTGCCTTCACGCCCACGGCGGAAAACACTTTTATCTTCCTGAAACCATATGATAGCTGAGGGAAGACTTCTTCACAAGGGGTTTGTCAAGCACCGTCCCAGGACACATTCTTTATGCCTTCACACGTTCGCGCCAGAATGCCGCTCATACGTAGGCGTACGGCTTTCCAGGGTTTCCTTCTCAGACTTAAAGGCGTGACCTTTTCCCTCTGCTCTCTCTCGCACTCTTGAAAACATTTCTCACGGAACAAGGTTTGAACCGGGAGAGACAATCTCCACTCCTTATTTCCGTGGCGCAGGCATGGGGCACATGCCTTGCGCTGTCACACTTACCTTGGAATAGACTACCATTTTCAGGGAAGAGGTTGGGAGAAACACGGTTTCTCTGCAGTGGTGTTTCTTCAGACCGACGTGCACGCCGCCTGTTTAGGGTTCCACACGTTCATGTTGTGACTAGGTTTTCCCCGTGAAGCCAGATGGAAGCTCGAAGGCGCGGTTTGACACAGACTTGTTTCGCACAGTGTAGTCTGTGGCTTTCCTTTGGCGAACTCACGTACGTTTGAAAACCCTTCTAGCGTCGTGAGCCGTGGTGTTCATTGAGAGAAGCCCTCCATACAAAGTGGTTCCACGAGTAAGGTATAGCAGGCTTTTCCTCTGCTTCCGTTCACACTCGGCGTCAAGCTGCTTCGATCCTTAGGAAAGGAGGCGGGGAGTCGAAGGACCGCTCCTCCACAGCATTGTCTCTTAGACTTAAGTGTACAGCTCGTTCCTTACGCTTCCTCCCATTTCCAGACACACACCTCCCTAGGGGACAACTTGTTAGTTGGTGGTCGCATTCGACCCACATTTTCCTTCACCATTCAGCCTATGGCATTGTCCTTACGCTTTCACACGAAGTCCTGAAAACGCTTCTCCCTTCCCGAAGCAAGATCTGGGTTGACAGGAGCTTGAGACACAACTCCTCTCTCAAACAGTGGTAGACGGCCCAGCATTTGTGCCTTCACTTTGAACGTCGGAAAGTTCTTCCAACTTCTTCCCCGGAGGCGGTAGTGGAAAGACTAGTTCCCTACAGTTTGGTTTCGTGAGAGGTGAGTGTAAGACGCCTACCTTATATAGCAACGCACATGTCTCCAAAGGCTTCTTTCTTCAAGCACCACGATGTTAGCGCGAAAGCCTGTTTGACATGGCCTTGTTTCTCAGAATTCAGTGTCAGGCTACTACTGCTACTGAGGCTAGCCCACGTACATTGCAAGACCCATCCACCTCCATGACACAGGACGTAATGGAGAGAAACCCTCCGCACAACGTGTTCCTCACTGTGCGGTATCGCGCGTTCCATCTCTTTTCGTTCACACGAGGTTTAAGGAGCGGCTTCGCATCCTTACGAGAAGAGATGGTAGTCGAAGGACGGGAACCCTCGAGACTTGTTCTTAGAGTTAAACAAACGCATGCCATCTTCCTTATGCTTCCGCAGTCATCCATTTCCATACACATCCTTCTTCGTGTAACGACGGCAGGCACCTTCGAAGCGGAGAGCGAAGTCTCGTCTACGTCCCTTATGCCTTCACACCCACTACGGAAAACAGTTTCCTCCTACGGAAACGATACGGCAGTTGAGGGAAGCCTTCTTCACAAGTGGTTTCTCGAGCACCGTCACAGGGCACATTCTAGATGCCTTCACCATGTCACGCGAAAGTGCTTCCCCGACTTACGTGTATGGCTTTCCTGACGGGTCTCCTTCTCACGCTTCAAACCATGACCTTTTCCATCTGCTCTCTCTCATACTCTTGGAAACGCTTCTCACGGAACAGGATTCCAATCGCGACAGACATTTACACTAGTTACTTCCGTGGCACAGGCACGGGGCACATTCCTTGCGATTTCCCACTTCCATTGCAAAAGTCTACCAGTTTCAGGGAAGGTGATAGTAGACGCACGGTTTCTCTGCAGTGGTGTTTCTGCAGTAGGATACCACACAGACATTATGTGACTATGGATTCCTCGGGAACCCAGATGGAAGCTCGAAGTCGCGATCGACACAGACGTGGTTCGCCGAGATTCGTGTATGCCTTTCCTTTGGCGAAGTCACATACTTTCGCAAACCCTTCTATCTTCGTGACACATGCTGTTCGTTGAGAAAAGCCCTCCATCAGAAGTTGTGCCGCGAGTGAGGTATATCACCCTTCCTTGCCCTCCGTTTCCTTTCACACTTGGCTTCAAGCCGCTTCGTTCCTTAGCAAAGAGGAAGGGCAGTCGAAGGACCGCACCTCCACAGCGTTGTTTCTTGGAGTTAAGTGTATAGCACGTCCGTTACGCTTCCTCCCACTTCCAGACACACACCTCTCTAGGGGACAACGAGTGTGTTGGTGGTCACGTTCGACCCACATTTCTCTTCACAATTCAGCGTGTGGCATTTTCCTTGTGTTTCCACACAAAGTACCGACAGCGCTTCTATCTTCCCGAAACAAGATCTGAGTTGGGAGAAGCTTTCGACACAAGTTCTTTCCCAAGCAGGGCTCTATGGCACAGTAACTTGCGCCTTCACGTTTAACGTGGGACATTTCCTCCGTCTTCTTCCCTGTAGATGGTAGTGGGAAGACTATTGCTCTACCGTTTTGTTTCTTGAGAGGTGAGTGCAAGACCCTCACACACATATCTCAAAAGGCTTCGCGCTTCGCGAACCAAGGGGTTAGCACCAAATCATGTTTGACGCGGCCTCGTTTCTCTGAGTTCAGTGGAAGGCTCTGCTGACGCTAGCTCACGTACATTTGAAGGCCCTTCCAAATTCGTGACCCGAGACTTTGGTGGAGAGAAGCCCTCCACACAACGTGTTCCCCACTGTGGTGTATCTCGCATTCCGTCTCTTTTCTCTCGCCCTAAGCTTTAACACGGCGCTTCCATCCGTAGGGAAAGAGCTGGTCGTCGACGGACGGCAACCCTCTAGATTTGTCCGTAGAGTTAAACACCCGTAGGCAATCTTCCCTATGCTTCCTCACATCATACATTTCCATACTCACCCTTCTTCGTGGAACGACGGGCGGCACATTCGAAACGGACAGCTCACTCTAGGGCACGTCCCTCGTGCCTTCACGCCCACGGCGGAAAACACTTTTATCTTCCTGAAACCATATGATAGCTGAGGGAAGACTTCTTCACAAGGGGTTTGTCAAGCACCGTCCCAGGACACATTCTTTATGCCTTCACACGTTCGCGCCAGAATGCCGCTCATACGTAGGCGTACGGCTTTCCAGGGTTTCCTTCTCAGACTTAAAGGCGTGACCTTTTCCCTCTGCTCTCTCTCGCACTCTTGAAAACATTTCTCACGGAACAAGGTTTGAACCGGGAGAGACAATCTCCACTCCTTATTTCCGTGGCGCAGGCATGGGGCACATGCCTTGCGCTGTCACACTTACCTTGGAATAGACTACCATTTTCAGGGAAGAGGTTGGTAGAAACACGGTTTCTCTGCAGTGGTGTTTCTTCAGACCGACGTGCACGCCGCCTGTTTAGGGTTCCACACGTTCATGTTGTGACTAGGTTTTCCCCGTGAAGCCAGATGGAAGCTCGAAGGCGCGGTTTGACACAGACTTGTTTCGCACAGTGTAGTCTGTGGCTTTCCTTTGGCGAACTCACGTACGTTTGAAAACCCTTCTAGCGTCGTGAGCCGTGGTGTTCATTGAGAGAAGCCCTCCATACAAAGTGGTTCCACGAGTAAGGTATAGCAGGCTTTTCCTCTGCTTCCGTTCACACTCGGCGTCAAGCTGCTTCGATCCTTAGGAAAGGAGGCGGGGAGTCGAAGGACCGCTCCTCCACAGCATTGTCTCTTAGACTTAAGTGTACAGCTCGTTCCTTACGCTTCCTCCCATTTCCAGACACACACCTCCCTAGGGGACAACTTGTTAGTTGGTGGTCGCATTCGACCCACATTTTCCTTCACCATTCAGCCTATGGCATTGTCCTTACGCTTTCACACGAAGTCCTGAAAACGCTTCTCCCTTCCCGAAGCAAGATCTGGGTTGACAGGAGCTTGAGACACAACTCCTCTCTCAAACAGTGGTAGACGGCCCAGCATTTGTGCCTTCACTTTGAACGTCGGAAAGTTCTTCCAACTTCTTCCCCGGAGGCGGTAGTGGAAAGACTAGTTCCCTACAGTTTGGTTTCGTGAGAGGTGAGTGTAAGACGCCTACCTTATATAGCAACGCACATGTCTCCAAAGGCTTCTTTCTTCAAGCACCACGATGTTAGCGCGAAAGCCTGTTTGACATGGCCTTGTTTCTCAGAATTCAGTGTCAGGCTACTACTGCTACTGAGCCTAGCCCACGTACATTGCAAGACCCATCCACCTCCATGACACAGGACGTAATGGAGAGAAACCCTCCGCACAACGTGTTCCTCACTGTGCGGTATCGCGCGTTCCATCTCTTTTCGTTCACACGAGGTTTAAGGAGCGGCTTCGCATCCTTACGAGAAGAGATGGTAGTCGAAGGACGGGAACCCTCGAGACTTGTTCTTAGAGTTAAACAAACGCATGCCATCTTCCTTATGCTTCCGCAGTCATCCATTTCCATACACATCCTTCTTCGTGTAACGACGGCAGGCACCTTCGAAGCGGAGAGCGAAGTCTCGTCTACGTCCCTTATGCCTTCACACCCACTACGGAAAACAGTTTCCTCCTACGGAAACGATACGGCAGTTGAGGGAAGCCTTCTTCACAAGTGGTTTCTCGAGCACCGTCACAGGGCACATTCTAGATGCCTTCACCATGTCACGCGAAAAGTGCTTCCCCGACTTACGTGTATGGCTTTCCTGACGGGTCTCCTTCTCACGCTTCAAACCATGACCTTTTCCATCTGCTCTCTCTCATACTCTTGGAAACGCTTCTCACGGAACAGGATTCGAATCGCGACAGACATTTACACTAGTTACTTCCGTGGCACAGGCACGGGGCACATTCCTTGCGATTTCCCACTTCCATTGCAAAAGTCTACCAGTTTCAGGGAAGGTGATAGTAGACGCACGGTTTCTCTGCAGTGGTGTTTCTGCAGTAGGATACCACACAGACATTATGTGACTATGGATTCCTCGGGAACCCAGATGGAAGCTCGAAGTCGCGATCGGCACAGACGTGGTTCGCCGAGATTCGTGTATGCCTTTCCTTTGGCGAAGTCACATACTTTCGCAAACCCTTCTATCTTCGTGACACATGCTGTTCGTTGAGAAAAGCCCTCCATCAGAAGTTGTGCCGCGAGTGAGGTATATCACCCTTCCTTGCCCTCCGTTTCCTTTCACACTTGGCTTCAAGCCGCTTCGTTCCTTAGCAAAGAGGAAGGGCAGTCGAAGGACCGCACCTCCACAGCGTTGTTTCTTGGAGTTAAGTGTATAGCACGTCCGTTACGCTTCCTCCCACTTCCAGACACACACCTCTCTAGGGGACAACGAGTGTGTTGGTGGTCACGTTCGACCCACATTTCTCTTCACAATTCAGCGTGTGGCATTTTCCTTGTGTTTCCACACAAAGTACCGACAGCGCTTCTATCTTCCCGAAACAAGATCTGAGTTGGGAGAAGCTTTCGACACAAGTTCTTTCCCAAGCAGGGCTCTATGGCACAGTAACTTGCGCCTTCACGTTTAACGTGGGACATTTCCTCCGTCTTCTTCCCTGTAGATGGTAGTGGGAAGACTATTGCTCTACCGTTTTGTTTCTTGAGAGGTGAGTGCAAGACCCTCACACACATATCTCAAAAGGCTTCGCGCTTCGCGAACCAAGGGGTTAGCACGAAATCATGTTTGACGCGGCCTCGTTTCTCTGAGTTCAGTGGAAGGCTCTGCTGACGCTAGCTCACGTACATTTGAAGGCCCTTCCAAATTCGTGACCCGAGACTTTGGTGGAGAGAAGCCCTCCACACAACGTGTTCCCCACTGTGGTGTATCTCGCATTCCGTCTCTTTTCTCTCGCCCTAAGCTTTAACACGGCGCTTCCATCCGTAGGGAAAGAGCTGGTCGTCGACGGACGGCAACCCTCTAGATTTGTCCTTAGAGTTAAACACCCGTAGGCAATCTTCCCTATGCTTCCTCACATCATACATTTCCATACTCACCCTTCTTCGTGGAACGACGGGCGGCACATTCGAAACGGACAGCTCACTCTAGGGCACGTCCCTCGTGCCTTCACGCCCACGGCGGAAAACACTTTTATCTTCCTGAAACCATATGATAGCTGAGGGAAGACTTCTTCACAAGGGGTTTGTCAAGCACCGTCCCAGGACACATTCTTTATGCCTTCACACGTTCGCGCCAGAATGCCGCTCATACGTAGGCGTACGGCTTTCCAGGGTTTCCTTCTCAGACTTAAAGGCGTGACCTTTTCCCTCTGCTCTCTCTCGCACTCTTGAAAACATTTCTCACGGAACAAGGTTTGAACCGGGAGAGACAATCTCCACTCCTTATTTCCGTGGCGCAGGCATGGGGCACATGCCTTGCGCTGTCACACTTACCTTGGAATAGACTACCATTTTCAGGGAAGAGGTTGGTAGAAACACGGTTTCTCTGCAGTGGTGTTTCTTCAGACCGACGTGCACGCCGCCTGTTTAGGGTTCCACACGTTCATGTTGTGACTAGGTTTTCCCCGTGAAGCCAGATGGAAGCTCGAAGGCGCGGTTTGACACAGACTTGTTTCGCACAGTGTAGTCTGTGGCTTTCCTTTGGCGAACTCACGTACGTTTGAAAACCCTTCTAGCGTCGTGAGCCGTGGTGTTCATTGAGAGAAGCCCTCCATACAAAGTGGTTCCACGAGTAAGGTATAGCAGGCTTTTCCTCTGCTTCCGTTCACACTCGGCGTCAAGCTGCTTCGATCCTTAGGAAAGGAGGCGGGGAGTCGAAGGACCGCTCCTCCACAGCATTGTCTCTTAGACTTAAGTGTACAGCTCGTTCCTTACGCTTCCTCCCATTTCCAGACACACACCTCCCTAGGGGACAACTTGTTAGTTGGTGGTCGCATTCGACCCACATTTTCCTTCACCATTCAGCCTATGGCATTGTCCTTACGCTTTCACACGAAGTCCTGAAAACGCTTCTCCCTTCCCGAAGCAAGATCTGGGTTGACAGGAGCTTGAGACACAACTCCTCTCTCAAACAGTGGTAGACGGCCCAGCATTTGTGCCTTCACTTTGAACGTCGGAAAGTTCTTCCAACTTCTTCCCCGGAGGCGGTAGTGGAAAGACTAGTTCCCTACAGTTTGGTTTCGTGAGAGGTGAGTGTAAGACGCCTACCTTATATAGCAACGCACATGTCTCCAAAGGCTTCTTTCTTCAAGCACCACGATGTTAGCGCGAAAGCCTGTTTGACATGGCCTTGTTTCTCAGAATTCAGTGTCAGGCTACTACTGCTACTGAGGCTAGCCCACGTACATTGCAAGACCCATCCACCTCCATGACACAGGACGTAATGGAGAGAAACCCTCCGCACAACGTGTTCCTCACTGTGCGGTATCGCGCGTTCCATCTCTTTTCGTTCACACGAGGTTTAAGGAGCGGCTTCGCATCCTTACGAGAAGAGATGGTAGTCGAAGGACGGGAACCCTCGAGACTTGTTCTTAGAGTTAAACAAACGCATGCCATCTTCCTTATGCTTCCGCAGTCATCCATTTCCATACACATCCTTCTTCGTGTAACGACGGCAGGCACCTTCGAAGCGGAGAGCGAAGTCTCGTCTACGTCCCTTATGCCTTCACACCCACTACGGAAAACAGTTTCCTCCTACGGAAACGATACGGCAGTTGAGGGAAGCCTTCTTCACAAGTGGTTTCTCGAGCACCGTCACAGGGCACATTCTAGATGCCTTCACCATGTCACGCGAAAAGTGCTTCCCCGACTTACGTGTATGGCTTTCCTGACGGGTCTCCTTCTCACGCTTCAAACCATGACCTTTTCCATCTGCTCTCTCTCATACTCTTGGAAACGCTTCTCACGGAACAGGATTCGAATCGCGACAGACATTTACACTAGTTACTTCCGTGGCACAGGCACGGGGCACATTCCTTGCGATTTCCCACTTCCATTGCAAAAGTCTACCAGTTTCAGGGAAGGTGATAGTAGACGCACGGTTTCTCTGCAGTGGTGTTTCTGCAGTAGGATACCACACAGACATTATGTGACTATGGATTCCTCGGGAACCCAGATGGAAGCTCGAAGTCGCGATCGGCACAGACGTGGTTCGCCGAGATTCGTGTATGCCTTTCCTTTGGCGAAGTCACATACTTTCGCAAACCCTTCTATCTTCGTGACACATGCTGTTCGTTGAGAAAAGCCCTCCATCAGAAGTTGTGCCGCGAGTGAGGTATATCACCCTTCCTTGCCCTCCGTTTCCTTTCACACTTGGCTTCAAGCCGCTTCGTTCCTTAGCAAAGAGGAAGGGCAGTCGAAGGACCGCACCTCCACAGCGTTGTTTCTTGGAGTTAAGTGTATAGCACGTCCGTTACGCTTCCTCCCACTTCCAGACACACACCTCTCTAGGGGACAACGAGTGTGTTGGTGGTCACGTTCGACCCACATTTCTCTTCACAATTCAGCGTGTGGCATTTTCCTTGTGTTTCCACACAAAGTACCGACAGCGCTTCTATCTTCCCGAAACAAGATCTGAGTTGGGAGAAGCTTTCGACACAAGTTCTTTCCCAAGCAGGGCTCTATGGCACAGTAACTTGCGCCTTCACGTTTAACGTGGGACATTTCCTCCGTCTTCTTCCCTGTAGATGGTAGTGGGAAGACTATTGCTCTACCGTTTTGTTTCTTGAGAGGTGAGTGCAAGACCCTCACACACATATCTCAAAAGGCTTCGCGCTTCGCGAACCAAGGTGTTAGCACGAAATCGTGTTTGACGCGGCCTCGTTTCTCTGAGTTCAGTGGAAGGCTCTGCTGACGCTAGCTCACGTACATTTGAAGGCCCTTCCAAATTCGTGACCCGAGACTTTGGTGGAGAGAAGCCCTCCACACAACGTGTTCCCCACTGTGGTGTATCTCGCATTCCGTCTCTTTTCTCTCGCCCTAAGCTTTAACACGGCGCTTCCATCCGTAGGGAAAGAGCTGGTCGTCGACGGACGGCAACCCTCTAGATTTGTCCTTAGAGTTAACCACCCGTAGGCAATCTTCCCTATGCTTCCTCACATCATACATTTCCATACTCACCCTTCTTCGTGGAACGACGGGCGGCACATTCGAAACGGACAGCTCACTCTAGGGCACGTCCCTCGTGCCTTCACGCCCACGGCGGAAAACACTTTTATCTTCCTGAAACCATATGATAGCTGAGGGAAGACTTCTTCACAAGGGGTTTGTCAAGCACCGTCCCAGGACACATTCTTTATGCCTTCACACGTTCGCGCCAGAATGCCGCTCATACGTAGGCGTACGGCTTTCCAGGGTTTCCTTCTCAGACTTAAAGGCATGACCTTTTCCCTCTGCTCTCTCTCGCACTCTTGAAAACATTTCTCACGGAACAAGGTTTGAACCGGGAGAGACAATCTCCACTCCTTATTTCCGTGGCGCAGGCATGGGGCACATGCCTTGCGCTGTCACACTTACCTTGGAATAGACTACCATTTTCAGGGAAGAGGTTGGGAGAAACACGGTTTCTCTGCAGTGGTGTTTCTTCAGACCGACGTGCACGCCGCCTGTTTAGGGTTCCACACGTTCATGTTGTGACTAGGTTTTCCCCGTGAAGCCAGATGGAAGCTCGAAGGCGCGGTTTGACACAGACTTGTTTCGCACAGTGTAGTCTGTGGCTTTCCTTTGGCGAACTCACGTACGTTTGAAAACCCTTCTAGCGTCGTGAGCCGTGGTGTTCATTGAGAGAAGCCCTCCATACAAAGTGGTTCCACGAGTAAGGTATAGCAGGCTTTTCCTCTGCTTCCGTTCACACTCGGCGTCAAGCTGCTTCGATCCTTAGGAAAGGAGGCGGGGAGTCGAAGGACCGCTCCTCCACAGCATTGTCTCTTAGACTTAAGTGTACAGCTCGTTCCTTACGCTTCCTCCCATTTCCAGACACACACCTCCCTAGGGGACAACTTGTTAGTTGGTGGTCGCATTCGACCCACATTTTCCTTCACCATTCAGCCTATGGCATTGTCCTTACGCTTTCACACGAAGTCCTGAAAACGCTTCTCCCTTCCCGAAGCAAGATCTGGGTTGACAGGAGCTTGAGACACAACTCCTCTCTCAAACAGTGGTAGACGGCCCAGCATTTGTGCCTTCACTTTGAACGTCGGAAAGTTCTTCCAACTTCTTCCCCGGAGGCGGTAGTGGAAAGACTAGTTCCCTACAGTTTGGTTTCGTGAGAGGTGAGTGTAAGACGCCTACCTTATATAGCAACGCACATGTCTCCAAAGGCTTCTTTCTTCAAGCACCACGATGTTAGCGCGAAAGCCTGTTTGACATGGCCTTGTTTCTCAGAATTCAGTGTCAGGCTACTACTGCTACTGAGGCTAGCCCACGTACATTGCAAGACCCATCCACCTCCATGACACAGGACGTAATGGAGAGAAACCCTCCGCACAACGTGTTCCTCACTGTGCGGTATCGCGCGTTCCATCTCTTTTCGTTCACACGAGGTTTAAGGAGCGGCTTCGCATCCTTACGAGAAGAGATGGTAGTCGAAGGACGGGAACCCTCGAGACTTGTTCTTAGAGTTAAACAAACGCATGCCATCTTCCTTATGCTTCCGCAGTCATCCATTTCCATACACATCCTTCTTCGTGTAACGACGGCAGGCACCTTCGAAGCGGAGAGCGAAGTCTCGTCTACGTCCCTTATGCCTTCACACCCACTACGGAAAACAGTTTCCTCCTACGGAAACGATACGGCAGTTGAGGGAAGCCTTCTTCACAAGTGGTTTCTCGAGCACCGTCACAGGGCACATTCTAGATGCCTTCACCATGTCACGCGAAAAGTGCTTCCCCGACTTACGTGTATGGCTTTCCTGACGGGTCTCCTTCTCACGCTTCAAACCATGACCTTTTCCATCTGCTCTCTCTCATACTCTTGGAAACGCTTCTCACGGAACAGGATTCGAATCGCGACAGACATTTACACTAGTTACTTCCGTGGCACAGGCACGGGGCACATTCCTTGCGATTTCCCACTTCCATTGCAAAAGTCTACCAGTTTCAGGGAAGGTGATAGTAGACGCACGGTTTCTCTGCAGTGGTGTTTCTGCAGTAGGATACCACACAGACATTATGTGACTATGGATTCCTCGGGAACCCAGATGGAAGCTCGAAGTCGCGATCGGCACAGACGTGGTTCGCCGAGATTCGTGTATGCCTTTCCTTTGGCGAAGTCACATACTTTCGCAACCCTTCTATCTTCGTGACACATGCTGTTCGTTGAGAAAAGCCCTCCATCAGAAGTTGTGCCGCGAGTGAGGTATATCACCCTTCCTTGCCCTCCGTTTCCTTTCACACTTGGCTTCAAGCCGCTTCGTTCCTTAGCAAAGAGGAAGGGCAGTCGAAGGACCGCACCTCCACAGCGTTGTTTCTTGGAGTTAAGTGTATAGCACGTCCGTTACGCTTCCTCCCACTTCCAGACACACACCTCTCTAGGGGACAACGAGTGTGTTGGTGGTCACGTTCGACCCACATTTCTCTTCACAATTCAGCGTGTGGCATTTTCCTTGTGTTTCCACACAAAGTACCGACAGCGCTTCTATCTTCCCGAAACAAGATCTGAGTTGGGAGAAGCTTTCGACACAAGTTCTTTCCCAAGCAGGGCTCTATGGCACAGTAACTTGCGCCTTCACGTTTAACGTGGGACATTTCCTCCGTCTTCTTCCCTGTAGATGGTAGTGGAAGACTATTGCTCTACCGTTTTGTTTCTTGAGAGGTGAGTGCAAGACCCTCACACACATATCTCAAAAGGCTTCGCGCTTCGCGAACCAAGGTGTTAGCACGAAATCATGTTTGACGCGGCCTCGTTTCTCTGAGTTCAGTGGAAGGCTCTGCTGACGCTAGCTCACGTACATTTGAAGGCCCTTCCAAATTCGTGACCCGAGACTTTGGTGGAGAGAAGCCCTCCACACAACGTGTTCCCCACTGTGGTGTATCTCGCATTCCGTCTCTTTTCTCTCGCCCTAAGCTTTAACACGGCGCTTCCATCCGTAGGGAAAGAGCTGGTCGTCGACGGACGGCAACCCTCTAGATTTGTCCTTAGAGTTAACACCCGTAGGCAATCTTCCCTATGCTTCCTCACATCATACATTTCCATACTCACCCTTCTTCGTGGAACGACGGGCGGCACATTCGAAACGGACAGCTCACTCTAGGGCACGTCCCTCGTGCCTTCACGCCCACGGCGGAAAACACTTTTATCTTCCTGAAACCATATGATAGCTGAGGGAAGACTTCTTCACAAGGGGTTTGTCAAGCACCGTCCCAGGACACATTCTTTATGCCTTCACACGTTCGCGCCAGAATGCCGCTCATACGTAGGCGTACGGCTTTCCAGGGTTTCCTTCTCAGACTTAAAGGCATGACCTTTTCCCTCTGCTCTCTCTCGCACTCTTGAAAACATTTCTCACGGAACAAGGTTTGAACCGGGAGAGACAATCTCCACTCCTTATTTCCGTGGCGCAGGCATGGGGCACATGCCTTGCGCTGTCACACTTACCTTGGAATAGACTACCATTTTCAGGGAAGAGGTTGGTAGAAACACGGTTTCTCTGCAGTGGTGTTTCTTCAGACCGACGTGCACGCCGCCTGTTTAGGGTTCCACACGTTCATGTTGTGACTAGGTTTTCCCCGTGAAGCCAGATGGAAGCTCGAAGGCGCGGTTTGACACAGACTTGTTTCGCACAGTGTAGTCTGTGGCTTTCCTTTGGCGAACTCACGTACGTTTGAAAACCCTTCTAGCGTCGTGAGCCGTGGTGTTCATTGAGAGAAGCCCTCCATACAAAGTGGTTCCACGAGTAAGGTATAGCAGGCTTTTCCTCTGCTTCCGTTCACACTCGGCGTCAAGCTGCTTCGATCCTTAGGAAAGGAGGCGGGGAGTCGAAGGACCGCTCCTCCACAGCATTGTCTCTTAGACTTAAGTGTACAGCTCGTTCCTTACGCTTCCTCCCATTTCCAGACACACACCTCCCTAGGGGACAACTTGTTAGTTGGTGGTCGCATTCGACCCACATTTTCCTTCACCATTCAGCCTATGGCATTGTCCTTACGCTTTCACACGAAGTCCTGAAAACGCTTCTCCCTTCCCGAAGCAAGATCTGGGTTGACAGGAGCTTGAGACACAACTCCTCTCTCAAACAGTGGTAGACGGCCCAGCATTTGTGCCTTCACTTTGAACGTCGGAAAGTTCTTCCAACTTCTTCCCCGGAGGCGGTAGTGGAAAGACTAGTTCCCTACAGTTTGGTTTCGTGAGAGGTGAGTGTAAGACGCCTACCTTATATAGCAACGCACATGTCTCCAAAGGCTTCTTTCTTCAAGCACCACGATGTTAGCGCGAAAGCCTGTTTGACATGGCCTTGTTTCTCAGAATTCAGTGTCAGGCTACTACTGCTACTGAGGCTAGCCCACGTACATTGCAAGACCCATCCACCTCCATGACACAGGACGTAATGGAGAGAAACCCTCCGCACAACGTGTTCCTCACTGTGCGGTATCGCGCGTTCCATCTCTTTTCGTTCACACGAGGTTTAAGGAGCGGCTTCGCATCCTTACGAGAAGAGATGGTAGTCGAAGGACGGGAACCCTCGAGACTTGTTCTTAGAGTTAAACAAACGCATGCCATCTTCCTTATGCTTCCGCAGTCATCCATTTCCATACACATCCTTCTTCGTGTAACGACGGCAGGCACCTTCGAAGCGGAGAGCGAAGTCTCGTCTACGTCCCTTATGCCTTCACACCCACTACGGAAAACAGTTTCCTCCTACGGAAACGATACGGCAGTTGAGGGAAGCCTTCTTCACAAGTGGTTTCTCGAGCACCGTCACAGGGCACATTCTAGATGCCTTCACCATGTCACGCGAAAAGTGCTTCCCCGACTTACGTGTATGGCTTTCCTGACGGGTCTCCTTCTCACGCTTCAAACCATGACCTTTTCCATCTGCTCTCTCTCATACTCTTGGAAACGCTTCTCACGGAACAGGATTCGAATCGCGACAGACATTTACACTAGTTACTTCCGTGGCACAGGCACGGGGCACATTCCTTGCGATTTCCCACTTCCATTGCAAAAGTCTACCAGTTTCAGGGAAGGTGATAGTAGACGCACGGTTTCTCTGCAGTGGTGTTTCTGCAGTAGGATACCACACAGACATTATGTGACTATGGATTCCTCGGGAACCCAGATGGAAGCTCGAAGTCGCGATCGGCACAGACGTGGTTCGCCGAGATTCGTGTATGCCTTTCCTTTGGCGAAGTCACATACTTTCGCAAACCCTTCTATCTTCGTGACACATGCTGTTCGTTGAGAAAAGCCCTCCATCAGAAGTTGTGCCGCGAGTGAGGTATATCACCCTTCCTTGCCCTCCGTTTCCTTTCACACTTGGCTTCAAGCCGCTTCGTTCCTTAGCAAAGAGGAAGGGCAGTCGAAGGACCGCACCTCCACAGCGTTGTTTCTTGGAGTTAAGTGTATAGCACGTCCGTTACGCTTCCTCCCACTTCCAGACACACACCTCTCTAGGGGACAACGAGTGTGTTGGTGGTCACGTTCGACCCACATTTCTCTTCACAATTCAGCGTGTGGCATTTTCCTTGTGTTTCCACACAAAGTACCGACAGCGCTTCTATCTTCCCGAAACAAGATCTGAGTTGGGAGAAGCTTTCGACACAAGTTCTTTCCCAAGCAGGGCTCTATGGCACAGTAACTTGCGCCTTCACGTTTAACGTGGGACATTTCCTCCGTCTTCTTCCCTGTAGATGGTAGTGGGAAGACTATTGCTCTACCGTTTTGTTTCTTGAGAGGTGAGTGCAAGACCCTCACACACATATCTCAAAAGGCTTCGCGCTTCGCGAACCAAGGTGTTAGCACGAAATCATGTTTGACGCGGCCTCGTTTCTCTGAGTTCAGTGGAAGGCTCTGCTGACGCTAGCTCACGTACATTTGAAGGCCCTTCCAAATTCGTGACCCGAGACTTTGGTGGAGAGAAGCCCTCCACACAACGTGTTCCCCACTGTGGTGTATCTCGCATTCCGTCTCTTTTCTCTCGCCCTAAGCTTTAACACGGCGCTTCCATCCGTAGGGAAAGAGCTGGTCGTCGACGGACGGCAACCCTCTAGATTTGTCCTTAGAGTTAAACACCCGTAGGCAATCTTCCCTATGCTTCCTCACATCATACATTTCCATACTCACCCTTCTTCGTGGAACGACGGGCGGCACATTCGAAACGGACAGCTCACTCTAGGGCACGTCCCTCGTGCCTTCACGCCCACGGCGGAAAACACTTTTATCTTCCTGAAACCATATGATAGCTGAGGGAAGACTTCTTCACAAGGGGTTTGTCAAGCACCGTCCCAGGACACATTCTTTATGCCTTCACACGTTCGCGCCAGAATGCCGCTCATACGTAGGCGTACGGCTTTCCAGGGTTTCCTTCTCAGACTTAAAGGCATGACCTTTTCCCTCTGCTCTCTCTCGCACTCTTGAAAACATTTCTCACGGAACAAGGTTTGAACCGGGAGAGACAATCTCCACTCCTTATTTCCGTGGCGCAGGCATGGGGCACATGCCTTGCGCTGTCACACTTACCTTGGAATAGACTACCATTTTCAGGGAAGAGGTTGGGAGAAACACGGTTTCTCTGCAGTGGTGTTTCTTCAGACCGACGTGCACGCCGCCTGTTTAGGGTTCCACACGTTCATGTTGTGACTAGGTTTTCCCCGTGAAGCCAGATGGAAGCTCGAAGGCGCGGTTTGACACAGACTTGTTTCGCACAGTGTAGTCTGTGGCTTTCCTTTGGCGAACTCACGTACGTTTGAAAACCCTTCTAGCGTCGTGAGCCGTGGTGTTCATTGAGAGAAGCCCTCCATACAAAGTGGTTCCACGAGTAAGGTATAGCAGGCTTTTCCTCTGCTTCCGTTCACACTCGGCGTCAAGCTGCTTCGATCCTTAGGAAAGGAGGCGGGGAGTCGAAGGACCGCTCCTCCACAGCATTGTCTCTTAGACTTAAGTGTACAGCTCGTTCCTTACGCTTCCTCCCATTTCCAGACACACACCTCCCTAGGGGACAACTTGTTAGTTGGTGGTCGCATTCGACCCACATTTTCCTTCACCATTCAGCCTATGGCATTGTCCTTACGCTTTCACACGAAGTCCTGAAAACGCTTCTCCCTTCCCGAAGCAAGATCTGGGTTGACAGGAGCTTGAGACACAACTCCTCTCTCAAACAGTGGTAGACGGCCCAGCATTTGTGCCTTCACTTTGAACGTCGGAAAGTTCTTCCAACTTCTTCCCCGGAGGCGGTAGTGGAAAGACTAGTTCCCTACAGTTTGGTTTCGTGAGAGGTGAGTGTAAGACGCCTACCTTATATAGCAACGCACATGTCTCCAAAGGCTTCTTTCTTCAAGCACCACGATGTTAGCGCGAAAGCCTGTTTGACATGGCCTTGTTTCTCAGAATTCAGTGTCAGGCTACTACTGCTACTGAGGCTAGCCCACGTACATTGCAAGACCCATCCACCTCCATGACACAGGACGTAATGGAGAGAAACCCTCCGCACAACGTGTTCCTCACTGTGCGGTATCGCGCGTTCCATCTCTTTTCGTTCACACGAGGTTTAAGGAGCGGCTTCGCATCCTTACGAGAAGAGATGGTAGTCGAAGGACGGGAACCCTCGAGACTTGTTCTTAGAGTTAAACAAACGCATGCCATCTTCCTTATGCTTCCGCAGTCATCCATTTCCATACACATCCTTCTTCGTGTAACGACGGCAGGCACCTTCGAAGCGGAGAGCGAAGTCTCGTCTACGTCCCTTATGCCTTCACACCCACTACGGAAAACAGTTTCCTCCTACGGAAACGATACGGCAGTTGAGGGAAGCCTTCTTCACAAGTGGTTTCTCGAGCACCGTCACAGGGCACATTCTAGATGCCTTCACCATGTCACGCGAAAAGTGCTTCCCCGACTTACGTGTATGGCTTTCCTGACGGGTCTCCTTCTCACGCTTCAAACCATGACCTTTTCCATCTGCTCTCTCTCATACTCTTGGAAACGCTTCTCACGGAACAGGATTCGAATCGCGACAGACATTTACACTAGTTACTTCCGTGGCACAGGCACGGGGCACATTCCTTGCGATTTCCCACTTCCATTGCAAAAGTCTACCAGTTTCAGGGAAGGTGATAGTAGACGCACGGTTTCTCTGCAGTGGTGTTTCTGCAGTAGGATACCACACAGACATTATGTGACTATGGATTCCTCGGGAACCCAGATGGAAGCTCGAAGTCGCGATCGGCACAGACGTGGTTCGCCGAGATTCGTGTATGCCTTTCCTTTGGCGAAGTCACATACTTTCGCAAACCCTTCTATCTTCGTGACACATGCTGTTCGTTGAGAAAAGCCCTCCATCAGAAGTTGTGCCGCGAGTGAGGTATATCACCCTTCCTTGCCCTCCGTTTCCTTTCACACTTGGCTTCAAGCCGCTTCGTTCCTTAGCAAAGAGGAAGGGCAGTCGAAGGACCGCACCTCCACAGCGTTGTTTCTTGGAGTTAAGTGTATAGCACGTCCGTTACGCTTCCTCCCACTTCCAGACACACACCTCTCTAGGGGACAACGAGTGTGTTGGTGGTCACGTTCGACCCACATTTCTCTTCACAATTCAGCGTGTGGCATTTTCCTTGTGTTTCCACACAAAGTACCGACAGCGCTTCTATCTTCCCGAAACAAGATCTGAGTTGGGAGAAGCTTTCGACACAAGTTCTTTCCCAAGCAGGGCTCTATGGCACAGTAACTTGCGCCTTCACGTTTAACGTGGGACATTTCCTCCGTCTTCTTCCCTGTAGATGGTAGTGGGAAGACTATTGCTCTACCGTTTTGTTTCTTGAGAGGTGAGTGCAAGACCCTCACACACATATCTCAAAAGGCTTCGCGCTTCGCGAACCAAGGTGTTAGCACGAAATCATGTTTGACGCGGCCTCGTTTCTCTGAGTTCAGTGGAAGGCTCTGCTGACGCTAGCTCACGTACATTTGAAGGCCCTTCCAAATTCGTGACCCGAGACTTTGGTGGAGAGAAGCCCTCCACACAACGTGTTCCCCACTGTGGTGTATCTCGCATTCCGTCTCTTTTCTCTCGCCCTAAGCTTTAACACGGCGCTTCCATCCGTAGGGAAAGAGCTGGTCGTCGACGGACGGCAACCCTCTAGATTTGTCCTTAGAGTTAAACACCCGTAGGCAATCTTCCCTATGCTTCCTCACATCATACATTTCCATACTCACCCTTCTTCGTGGAACGACGGGCGGCACATTCGAAACGGACAGCTCACTCTAGGGCACGTCCCTCGTGCCTTCACGCCCACGGCGGAAAACACTTTTATCTTCCTGAAACCATATGATAGCTGAGGGAAGACTTCTTCACAAGGGGTTTGTCAAGCACCGTCCCAGGACACATTCTTTATGCCTTCACACGTTCGCGCCAGAATGCCGCTCATACGTAGGCGTACGGCTTTCCAGGGTTTCCTTCTCAGACTTAAAGGCATGACCTTTTCCCTCTGCTCTCTCTCGCACTCTTGAAAACATTTCTCACGGAACAAGGTTTGAACCGGGAGAGACAATCTCCACTCCTTATTTCCGTGGCGCAGGCATGGGGCACATGCCTTGCGCTGTCACACTTACCTTGGAATAGACTACCATTTTCAGGGAAGAGGTTGGGAGAAACACGGTTTCTCTGCAGTGGTGTTTCTTCAGACCGACGTGCACGCCGCCTGTTTAGGGTTCCACACGTTCATGTTGTGACTAGGTTTTCCCCGTGAAGCCAGATGGAAGCTCGAAGGCGCGGTTTGACACAGACTTGTTTCGCACAGTGTAGTCTGTGGCTTTCCTTTGGCGAACTCACGTACGTTTGAAAACCCTTCTAGCGTCGTGAGCCGTGGTGTTCATTGAGAGAAGCCCTCCATACAAAGTGGTTCCACGAGTAAGGTATAGCAGGCTTTTCCTCTGCTTCCGTTCACACTCGGCGTCAAGCTGCTTCGATCCTTAGGAAAGGAGGCGGGGAGTCGAAGGACCGCTCCTCCACAGCATTGTCTCTTAGACTTAAGTGTACAGCTCGTTCCTTACGCTTCCTCCCATTTCCAGACACACACCTCCCTAGGGGACAACTTGTTAGTTGGTGGTCGCATTCGACCCACATTTTCCTTCACCATTCAGCCTATGGCATTGTCCTTACGCTTTCACACGAAGTCCTGAAAACGCTTCTCCCTTCCCGAAGCAAGATCTGGGTTGACAGGAGCTTGAGACACAACTCCTCTCTCAAACAGTGGTAGACGGCCCAGCATTTGTGCCTTCACTTTGAACGTCGGAAAGTTCTTCCAACTTCTTCCCCGGAGGCGGTAGTGGAAAGACTAGTTCCCTACAGTTTGGTTTCGTGAGAGGTGAGTGTAAGACGCCTACCTTATATAGCAACGCACATGTCTCCAAAGGCTTCTTTCTTCAAGCACCACGATGTTAGCGCGAAAGCCTGTTTGACATGGCCTTGTTTCTCAGAATTCAGTGTCAGGCTACTACTGCTACTGAGGCTAGCCCACGTACATTGCAAGACCCATCCACCTCCATGACACAGGACGTAATGGAGAGAAACCCTCCGCACAACGTGTTCCTCACTGTGCGGTATCGCGCGTTCCATCTCTTTTCGTTCACACGAGGTTTAAGGAGCGGCTTCGCATCCTTACGAGAAGAGATGGTAGTCGAAGGACGGGAACCCTCGAGACTTGTTCTTAGAGTTAAACAAACGCATGCCATCTTCCTTATGCTTCCGCAGTCATCCATTTCCATACACATCCTTCTTCGTGTAACGACGGCAGGCACCTTCGAAGCGGAGAGCGAAGTCTCGTCTACGTCCCTTATGCCTTCACACCCACTACGGAAAACAGTTTCCTCCTACGGAAACGATACGGCAGTTGAGGGAAGCCTTCTTCACAAGTGGTTTCTCGAGCACCGTCACAGGGCACATTCTAGATGCCTTCACCATGTCACGCGAAAAGTGCTTCCCCGACTTACGTGTATGGCTTTCCTGACGGGTCTCCTTCTCACGCTTCAAACCATGACCTTTTCCATCTGCTCTCTCTCATACTCTTGGAAACGCTTCTCACGGAACAGGATTCGAATCGCGACAGACATTTACACTAGTTACTTCCGTGGCACAGGCACGGGGCACATTCCTTGCGATTTCCCACTTCCATTGCAAAAGTCTACCAGTTTCAGGGAAGGTGATAGTAGACGCACGGTTTCTCTGCAGTGGTGTTTCTGCAGTAGGATACCACACAGACATTATGTGACTATGGATTCCTCGGGAACCCAGATGGAAGCTCGAAGTCGCGATCGGCACAGACGTGGTTCGCCGAGATTCGTGTATGCCTTTCCTTTGGCGAAGTCACATACTTTCGCAAACCCTTCTATCTTCGTGACACATGCTGTTCGTTGAGAAAAGCCCTCCATCAGAAGTTGTGCCGCGAGTGAGGTATATCACCCTTCCTTGCCCTCCGTTTCCTTTCACACTTGGCTTCAAGCCGCTTCGTTCCTTAGCAAAGAGGAAGGGCAGTCGAAGGACCGCACCTCCACAGCGTTGTTTCTTGGAGTTAAGTGTATAGCACGTCCGTTACGCTTCCTCCCACTTCCAGACACACACCTCTCTAGGGGACAACGAGTGTGTTGGTGGTCACGTTCGACCCACATTTCTCTTCACAATTCAGCGTGTGGCATTTTCCTTGTGTTTCCACACAAAGTACCGACAGCGCTTCTATCTTCCCGAAACAAGATCTGAGTTGGGAGAAGCTTTCGACACAAGTTCTTTCCCAAGCAGGGCTCTATGGCACAGTAACTTGCGCCTTCACGTTTAACGTGGGACATTTCCTCCGTCTTCTTCCCTGTAGATGGTAGTGGGAAGACTATTGCTCTACCGTTTTGTTTCTTGAGAGGTGAGTGCAAGACCCTCACACACATATCTCAAAAGGCTTCGCGCTTCGCGAACCAAGGTGTTAGCACGAAATCGTGTTTGACGCGGCCTCGTTTCTCTGAGTTCAGTGGAAGGCTCTGCTGACGCTAGCTCACGTACATTTGAAGGCCCTTCCAAATTCGTGACCCGAGACTTTGGTGGAGAGAAGCCCTCCACACAACGTGTTCCCCACTGTGGTGTATCTCGCATTCCGTCTCTTTTCTCTCGCCCTAAGCTTTAACACGGCGCTTCCATCCGTAGGGAAAGAGCTGGTCGTCGACGGACGGCAACCCTCTAGATTTGTCCTTAGAGTTAAACACCCGTAGGCAATCTTCCCTATGCTTCCTCACATCATACATTTCCATACTCACCCTTCTTCGTGGAACGACGGGCGGCACATTCGAAACGGACAGCTCACTCTAGGGCACGTCCCTCGTGCCTTCACGCCCACGGCGGAAAACACTTTTATCTTCCTGAAACCATATGATAGCTGAGGGAAGACTTCTTCACAAGGGGTTTGTCAAGCACCGTCCCAGGACACATTCTTTATGCCTTCACACGTTCGCGCCAGAATGCCGCTCATACGTAGGCGTACGGCTTTCCAGGGTTTCCTTCTCAGACTTAAAGGCATGACCTTTTCCCTCTGCTCTCTCTCGCACTCTTGAAAACATTTCTCACGGAACAAGGTTTGAACCGGGAGAGACAATCTCCACTCCTTATTTCCGTGGCGCAGGCATGGGGCACATGCCTTGCGCTGTCACACTTACCTTGGAATAGACTACCATTTTCAGGGAAGAGGTTGGTAGAAACACGGTTTCTCTGCAGTGGTGTTTCTTCAGACCGACGTGCACGCCGCCTGTTTAGGGTTCCACACGTTCATGTTGTGACTAGGTTTTCCCCGTGAAGCCAGATGGAAGCTCGAAGGCGCGGTTTGACACAGACTTGTTTCGCACAGTGTAGTCTGTGGCTTTCCTTTGGCGAACTCACGTACGTTTGAAAACCCTTCTAGCGTCGTGAGCCGTGGTGTTCATTGAGAGAAGCCCTCCATACAAAGTGGTTCCACGAGTAAGGTATAGCAGGCTTTTCCTCTGCTTCCGTTCACACTCGGCGTCAAGCTGCTTCGATCCTTAGGAAAGGAGGCGGGGAGTCGAAGGACCGCTCCTCCACAGCATTGTCTCTTAGACTTAAGTGTACAGCTCGTTCCTTACGCTTCCTCCCATTTCCAGACACACACCTCCCTAGGGGACAACTTGTTAGTTGGTGGTCGCATTCGACCCACATTTTCCTTCACCATTCAGCCTATGGCATTGTCCTTACGCTTTCACACGAAGTCCTGAAAACGCTTCTCCCTTCCCGAAGCAAGATCTGGGTTGACAGGAGCTTGAGACACAACTCCTCTCTCAAACAGTGGTAGACGGCCCAGCATTTGTGCCTTCACTTTGAACGTCGGAAAGTTCTTCCAACTTCTTCCCCGGAGGCGGTAGTGGAAAGACTAGTTCCCTACAGTTTGGTTTCGTGAGAGGTGAGTGTAAGACGCCTACCTTATATAGCAACGCACATGTCTCCAAAGGCTTCTTTCTTCAAGCACCACGATGTTAGCGCGAAAGCCTGTTTGACATGGCCTTGTTTCTCAGAATTCAGTGTCAGGCTACTACTGCTACTGAGGCTAGCCCACGTACATTGCAAGACCCATCCACCTCCATGACACAGGACGTAATGGAGAGAAACCCTCCGCACAACGTGTTCCTCACTGTGCGGTATCGCGCGTTCCATCTCTTTTCGTTCACACGAGGTTTAAGGAGCGGCTTCGCATCCTTACGAGAAGAGATGGTAGTCGAAGGACGGGAACCCTCGAGACTTGTTCTTAGAGTTAAACAAACGCATGCCATCTTCCTTATGCTTCCGCAGTCATCCATTTCCATACACATCCTTCTTCGTGTAACGACGGCAGGCACCTTCGAAGCGGAGAGCGAAGTCTCGTCTACGTCCCTTATGCCTTCACACCCACTACGGAAAACAGTTTCCTCCTACGGAAACGATACGGCAGTTGAGGGAAGCCTTCTTCACAAGTGGTTTCTCGAGCACCGTCACAGGGCACATTCTAGATGCCTTCACCATGTCACGCGAAAAGTGCTTCCCCGACTTACGTGTATGGCTTTCCTGACGGGTCTCCTTCTCACGCTTCAAACCATGACCTTTTCCATCTGCTCTCTCTCATACTCTTGGAAACGCTTCTCACGGAACAGGATTCGAATCGCGACAGACATTTACACTAGTTACTTCCGTGGCACAGGCACGGGGCACATTCCTTGCGATTTCCCACTTCCATTGCAAAAGTCTACCAGTTTCAGGGAAGGTGATAGTAGACGCACGGTTTCTCTGCAGTGGTGTTTCTGCAGTAGGATACCACACAGACATTATGTGACTATGGATTCCTCGGGAACCCAGATGGAAGCTCGAAGTCGCGATCGGCACAGACGTGGTTCGCCGAGATTCGTGTATGCCTTTCCTTTGGCGAAGTCACATACTTTCGCAAACCCTTCTATCTTCGTGACACATGCTGTTCGTTGAGAAAAGCCCTCCATCAGAAGTTGTGCCGCGAGTGAGGTATATCACCCTTCCTTGCCCTCCGTTTCCTTTCACACTTGGCTTCAAGCCGCTTCGTTCCTTAGCAAAGAGGAAGGGCAGTCGAAGGACCGCACCTCCACAGCGTTGTTTCTTGGAGTTAAGTGTATAGCACGTCCGTTACGCTTCCTCCCACTTCCAGACACACACCTCTCTAGGGGACAACGAGTGTGTTGGTGGTCACGTTCGACCCACATTTCTCTTCACAATTCAGCGTGTGGCATTTTCCTTGTGTTTCCACACAAAGTACCGACAGCGCTTCTATCTTCCCGAAACAAGATCTGAGTTGGGAGAAGCTTTCGACACAAGTTCTTTCCCAAGCAGGGCTCTATGGCACAGTAACTTGCGCCTTCACGTTTAACGTGGGACATTTCCTCCGTCTTCTTCCCTGTAGATGGTAGTGGGAAGACTATTGCTCTACCGTTTTGTTTCTTGAGAGGTGAGTGCAAGACCCTCACACACATATCTCAAAAGGCTTCGCGCTTCGCGAACCAAGGTGTTAGCACGAAATCGTGTTTGACGCGGCCTCGTTTCTCTGAGTTCAGTGGAAGGCTCTGCTGACGCTAGCTCACGTACATTTGAAGGCCCTTCCAAATTCGTGACCCGAGACTTTGGTGGAGAGAAGCCCTCCACACAACGTGTTCCCCACTGTGGTGTATCTCGCATTCCGTCTCTTTTCTCTCGCCCTAAGCTTTAACACGGCGCTTCCATCCGTAGGGAAAGAGCTGGTCGTCGACGGACGGCAACCCTCTAGATTTGTCCTTAGAGTTAAACACCCGTAGGCAATCTTCCCTATGCTTCCTCACATCATACATTTCCATACTCACCCTTCTTCGTGGAACGACGGGCGGCACATTCGAAACGGACAGCTCACTCTAGGGCACGTCCCTCGTGCCTTCACGCCCACGGCGGAAAACACTTTTATCTTCCTGAAACCATATGATAGCTGAGGGAAGACTTCTTCACAAGGGGTTTGTCAAGCACCGTCCCAGGACACATTCTTTATGCCTTCACACGTTCGCGCCAGAATGCCGCTCATACGTAGGCGTACGGCTTTCCAGGGTTTCCTTCTCAGACTTAAAGGCATGACCTTTTCCCTCTGCTCTCTCTCGCACTCTTGAAAACATTTCTCACGGAACAAGGTTTGAACCGGGAGAGACAATCTCCACTCCTTATTTCCGTGGCGCAGGCATGGGGCACATGCCTTGCGCTGTCACACTTACCTTGGAATAGACTACCATTTTCAGGGAAGAGGTTGGTAGAAACACGGTTTCTCTGCAGTGGTGTTTCTTCAGACCGACGTGCACGCCGCCTGTTTAGGGTTCCACACGTTCATGTTGTGACTAGGTTTTCCCCGTGAAGCCAGATGGAAGCTCGAAGGCGCGGTTTGACACAGACTTGTTTCGCACAGTGTAGTCTGTGGCTTTCCTTTGGCGAACTCACGTACGTTTGAAAACCCTTCTAGCGTCGTGAGCCGTGGTGTTCATTGAGAGAAGCCCTCCATACAAAGTGGTTCCACGAGTAAGGTATAGCAGGCTTTTCCTCTGCTTCCGTTCACACTCGGCGTCAAGCTGCTTCGATCCTTAGGAAAGGAGGCGGGGAGTCGAAGGACCGCTCCTCCACAGCATTGTCTCTTAGACTTAAGTGTACAGCTCGTTCCTTACGCTTCCTCCCATTTCCAGACACACACCTCCCTAGGGGACAACTTGTTAGTTGGTGGTCGCATTCGACCCACATTTTCCTTCACCATTCAGCCTATGGCATTGTCCTTACGCTTTCACACGAAGTCCTGAAAACGCTTCTCCCTTCCCGAAGCAAGATCTGGGTTGACAGGAGCTTGAGACACAACTCCTCTCTCAAACAGTGGTAGACGGCCCAGCATTTGTGCCTTCACTTTGAACGTCGGAAAGTTCTTCCAACTTCTTCCCCGGAGGCGGTAGTGGAAAGACTAGTTCCCTACAGTTTGGTTTCGTGAGAGGTGAGTGTAAGACGCCTACCTTATATAGCAACGCACATGTCTCCAAAGGCTTCTTTCTTCAAGCACCACGATGTTAGCGCGAAAGCCTGTTTGACATGGCCTTGTTTCTCAGAATTCAGTGTCAGGCTACTACTGCTACTGAGGCTAGCCCACGTACATTGCAAGACCCATCCACCTCCATGACACAGGACGTAATGGAGAGAAACCCTCCGCACAACGTGTTCCTCACTGTGCGGTATCGCGCGTTCCATCTCTTTTCGTTCACACGAGGTTTAAGGAGCGGCTTCGCATCCTTACGAGAAGAGATGGTAGTCGAAGGACGGGAACCCTCGAGACTTGTTCTTAGAGTTAAACAAACGCATGCCATCTTCCTTATGCTTCCGCAGTCATCCATTTCCATACACATCCTTCTTCGTGTAACGACGGCAGGCACCTTCGAAGCGGAGAGCGAAGTCTCGTCTACGTCCCTTATGCCTTCACACCCACTACGGAAAACAGTTTCCTCCTACGGAAACGATACGGCAGTTGAGGGAAGCCTTCTTCACAAGTGGTTTCTCGAGCACCGTCACAGGGCACATTCTAGATGCCTTCACCATGTCACGCGAAAAGTGCTTCCCCGACTTACGTGTATGGCTTTCCTGACGGGTCTCCTTCTCACGCTTCAAACCATGACCTTTTCCATCTGCTCTCTCTCATACTCTTGGAAACGCTTCTCACGGAACAGGATTCGAATCGCGACAGACATTTACACTAGTTACTTCCGTGGCACAGGCACGGGGCACATTCCTTGCGATTTCCCACTTCCATTGCAAAAGTCTACCAGTTTCAGGGAAGGTGATAGTAGACGCACGGTTTCTCTGCAGTGGTGTTTCTGCAGTAGGATACCACACAGACATTATGTGACTATGGATTCCTCGGGAACCCAGATGGAAGCTCGAAGTCGCGATCGGCACAGACGTGGTTCGCCGAGATTCGTGTATGCCTTTCCTTTGGCGAAGTCACATACTTTCGCAAACCCTTCTATCTTCGTGACACATGCTGTTCGTTGAGAAAAGCCCTCCATCAGAAGTTGTGCCGCGAGTGAGGTATATCACCCTTCCTTGCCCTCCGTTTCCTTTCACACTTGGCTTCAAGCCGCTTCGTTCCTTAGCAAAGAGGAAGGGCAGTCGAAGGACCGCACCTCCACAGCGTTGTTTCTTGGAGTTAAGTGTATAGCACGTCCGTTACGCTTCCTCCCACTTCCAGACACACACCTCTCTAGGGGACAACGAGTGTGTTGGTGGTCACGTTCGACCCACATTTCTCTTCACAATTCAGCGTGTGGCATTTTCCTTGTGTTTCCACACAAAGTACCGACAGCGCTTCTATCTTCCCGAAACAAGATCTGAGTTGGGAGAAGCTTTCGACACAAGTTCTTTCCCAAGCAGGGCTCTATGGCACAGTAACTTGCGCCTTCACGTTTAACGTGGGACATTTCCTCCGTCTTCTTCCCTGTAGATGGTAGTGGGAAGACTATTGCTCTACCGTTTTGTTTCTTGAGAGGTGAGTGCAAGACCCTCACACACATATCTCAAAAGGCTTCGCGCTTCGCGAACCAAGGTGTTAGCACGAAATCATGTTTGACGCGGCCTCGTTTCTCTGAGTTCAGTGGAAGGCTCTGCTGACGCTAGCTCACGTACATTTGAAGGCCCTTCCAAATTCGTGACCCGAGACTTTGGTGGAGAGAAGCCCTCCACACAACGTGTTCCCCACTGTGGTGTATCTCGCATTCCGTCTCTTTTCTCTCGCCCTAAGCTTTAACACGGCGCTTCCATCCGTAGGGAAAGAGCTGGTCGTCGACGGACGGCAACCCTCTAGATTTGTCCTTAGAGTTAAACACCCGTAGGCAATCTTCCCTATGCTTCCTCACATCATACATTTCCATACTCACCCTTCTTCGTGGAACGACGGGCGGCACATTCGAAACGGACAGCTCACTCTAGGGCACGTCCCTCGTGCCTTCACGCCCACGGCGGAAAACACTTTTATCTTCCTGAAACCATATGATAGCTGAGGGAAGACTTCTTCACAAGGGGTTTGTCAAGCACCGTCCCAGGACACATTCTTTATGCCTTCACACGTTCGCGCCAGAATGCCGCTCATACGTAGGCGTACGGCTTTCCAGGGTTTCCTTCTCAGACTTAAAGGCATGACCTTTTCCCTCTGCTCTCTCTCGCACTCTTGAAAACATTTCTCACGGAACAAGGTTTGAACCGGGAGAGACAATCTCCACTCCTTATTTCCGTGGCGCAGGCATGGGGCACATGCCTTGCGCTGTCACACTTACCTTGGAATAGACTACCATTTTCAGGGAAGAGGTTGGTAGAAACACGGTTTCTCTGCAGTGGTGTTTCTTCAGACCGACGTGCACGCCGCCTGTTTAGGGTTCCACACGTTCATGTTGTGACTAGGTTTTCCCCGTGAAGCCAGATGGAAGCTCGAAGGCGCGGTTTGACACAGACTTGTTTCGCACAGTGTAGTCTGTGGCTTTCCTTTGGCGAACTCACGTACGTTTGAAAACCCTTCTAGCGTCGTGAGCCGTGGTGTTCATTGAGAGAAGCCCTCCATACAAAGTGGTTCCACGAGTAAGGTATAGCAGGCTTTTCCTCTGCTTCCGTTCACACTCGGCGTCAAGCTGCTTCGATCCTTAGGAAAGGAGGCGGGGAGTCGAAGGACCGCTCCTCCACAGCATTGTCTCTTAGACTTAAGTGTACAGCTCGTTCCTTACGCTTCCTCCCATTTCCAGACACACACCTCCCTAGGGGACAACTTGTTAGTTGGTGGTCGCATTCGACCCACATTTTCCTTCACCATTCAGCCTATGGCATTGTCCTTACGCTTTCACACGAAGTCCTGAAAACGCTTCTCCCTTCCCGAAGCAAGATCTGGGTTGACAGGAGCTTGAGACACAACTCCTCTCTCAAACAGTGGTAGACGGCCCAGCATTTGTGCCTTCACTTTGAACGTCGGAAAGTTCTTCCAACTTCTTCCCCGGAGGCGGTAGTGGAAAGACTAGTTCCCTACAGTTTGGTTTCGTGAGAGGTGAGTGTAAGACGCCTACCTTATATAGCAACGCACATGTCTCCAAAGGCTTCTTTCTTCAAGCACCACGATGTTAGCGCGAAAGCCTGTTTGACATGGCCTTGTTTCTCAGAATTCAGTGTCAGGCTACTACTGCTACTGAGGCTAGCCCACGTACATTGCAAGACCCATCCACCTCCATGACACAGGACGTAATGGAGAGAAACCCTCCGCACAACGTGTTCCTCACTGTGCGGTATCGCGCGTTCCATCTCTTTTCGTTCACACGAGGTTTAAGGAGCGGCTTCGCATCCTTACGAGAAGAGATGGTAGTCGAAGGACGGGAACCCTCGAGACTTGTTCTTAGAGTTAAACAAACGCATGCCATCTTCCTTATGCTTCCGCAGTCATCCATTTCCATACACATCCTTCTTCGTGTAACGACGGCAGGCACCTTCGAAGCGGAGAGCGAAGTCTCGTCTACGTCCCTTATGCCTTCACACCCACTACGGAAAACAGTTTCCTCCTACGGAAACGATACGGCAGTTGAGGGAAGCCTTCTTCACAAGTGGTTTCTCGAGCACCGTCACAGGGCACATTCTAGATGCCTTCACCATGTCACGCGAAAAGTGCTTCCCCGACTTACGTGTATGGCTTTCCTGACGGGTCTCCTTCTCACGCTTCAAACCATGACCTTTTCCATCTGCTCTCTCTCATACTCTTGGAAACGCTTCTCACGGAACAGGATTCGAATCGCGACAGACATTTACACTAGTTACTTCCGTGGCACAGGCACGGGGCACATTCCTTGCGATTTCCCACTTCCATTGCAAAAGTCTACCAGTTTCAGGGAAGGTGATAGTAGACGCACGGTTTCTCTGCAGTGGTGTTTCTGCAGTAGGATACCACACAGACATTATGTGACTATGGATTCCTCGGGAACCCAGATGGAAGCTCGAAGTCGCGATCGGCACAGACGTGGTTCGCCGAGATTCGTGTATGCCTTTCCTTTGGCGAAGTCACATACTTTCGCAAACCCTTCTATCTTCGTGACACATGCTGTTCGTTGAGAAAAGCCCTCCATCAGAAGTTGTGCCGCGAGTGAGGTATATCACCCTTCCTTGCCCTCCGTTTCCTTTCACACTTGGCTTCAAGCCGCTTCGTTCCTTAGCAAAGAGGAAGGGCAGTCGAAGGACCGCACCTCCACAGCGTTGTTTCTTGGAGTTAAGTGTATAGCACGTCCGTTACGCTTCCTCCCACTTCCAGACACACACCTCTCTAGGGGACAACGAGTGTGTTGGTGGTCACGTTCGACCCACATTTCTCTTCACAATTCAGCGTGTGGCATTTTCCTTGTGTTTCCACACAAAGTACCGACAGCGCTTCTATCTTCCCGAAACAAGATCTGAGTTGGGAGAAGCTTTCGACACAAGTTCTTTCCCAAGCAGGGCTCTATGGCACAGTAACTTGCGCCTTCACGTTTAACGTGGGACATTTCCTCCGTCTTCTTCCCTGTAGATGGTAGTGGGAAGACTATTGCTCTACCGTTTTGTTTCTTGAGAGGTGAGTGCAAGACCCTCACACACATATCTCAAAAGGCTTCGCGCTTCGCGAACCAAGGTGTTAGCACGAAATCATGTTTGACGCGGCCTCGTTTCTCTGAGTTCAGTGGAAGGCTCTGCTGACGCTAGCTCACGTACATTTGAAGGCCCTTCCAAATTCGTGACCCGAGACTTTGGTGGAGAGAAGCCCTCCACACAACGTGTTCCCCACTGTGGTGTATCTCGCATTCCGTCTCTTTTCTCTCGCCCTAAGCTTTAACACGGCGCTTCCATCCGTAGGGAAAGAGCTGGTCGTCGACGGACGGCAACCCTCTAGATTTGTCCTTAGAGTTAAACACCCGTAGGCAATCTTCCCTATGCTTCCTCACATCATACATTTCCATACTCACCCTTCTTCGTGGAACGACGGGCGGCACATTCGAAACGGACAGCTCACTCTAGGGCACGTCCCTCGTGCCTTCACGCCCACGGCGGAAAACACTTTTATCTTCCTGAAACCATATGATAGCTGAGGGAAGACTTCTTCACAAGGGGTTTGTCAAGCACCGTCCCAGGACACATTCTTTATGCCTTCACACGTTCGCGCCAGAATGCCGCTCATACGTAGGCGTACGGCTTTCCAGGGTTTCCTTCTCAGACTTAAAGGCATGACCTTTTCCCTCTGCTCTCTCTCGCACTCTTGAAAACATTTCTCACGGAACAAGGTTTGAACCGGGAGAGACAATCTCCACTCCTTATTTCCGTGGCGCAGGCATGGGGCACATGCCTTGCGCTGTCACACTTACCTTGGAATAGACTACCATTTTCAGGGAAGAGGTTGGTAGAAACACGGTTTCTCTGCAGTGGTGTTTCTTCAGACCGACGTGCACGCCGCCTGTTTAGGGTTCCACACGTTCATGTTGTGACTAGGTTTTCCCCGTGAAGCCAGATGGAAGCTCGAAGGCGCGGTTTGACACAGACTTGTTTCGCACAGTGTAGTCTGTGGCTTTCCTTTGGCGAACTCACGTACGTTTGAAAACCCTTCTAGCGTCGTGAGCCGTGGTGTTCATTGAGAGAAGCCCTCCATACAAAGTGGTTCCACGAGTAAGGTATAGCAGGCTTTTCCTCTGCTTCCGTTCACACTCGGCGTCAAGCTGCTTCGATCCTTAGGAAAGGAGGCGGGGAGTCGAAGGACCGCTCCTCCACAGCATTGTCTCTTAGACTTAAGTGTACAGCTCGTTCCTTACGCTTCCTCCCATTTCCAGACACACACCTCCCTAGGGGACAACTTGTTAGTTGGTGGTCGCATTCGACCCACATTTTCCTTCACCATTCAGCCTATGGCATTGTCCTTACGCTTTCACACGAAGTCCTGAAAACGCTTCTCCCTTCCCGAAGCAAGATCTGGGTTGACAGGAGCTTGAGACACAACTCCTCTCTCAAACAGTGGTAGACGGCCCAGCATTTGTGCCTTCACTTTGAACGTCGGAAAGTTCTTCCAACTTCTTCCCCGGAGGCGGTAGTGGAAAGACTAGTTCCCTACAGTTTGGTTTCGTGAGAGGTGAGTGTAAGACGCCTACCTTATATAGCAACGCACATGTCTCCAAAGGCTTCTTTCTTCAAGCACCACGATGTTAGCGCGAAAGCCTGTTTGACATGGCCTTGTTTCTCAGAATTCAGTGTCAGGCTACTACTGCTACTGAGGCTAGCCCACGTACATTGCAAGACCCATCCACCTCCATGACACAGGACGTAATGGAGAGAAACCCTCCGCACAACGTGTTCCTCACTGTGCGGTATCGCGCGTTCCATCTCTTTTCGTTCACACGAGGTTTAAGGAGCGGCTTCGCATCCTTACGAGAAGAGATGGTAGTCGAAGGACGGGAACCCTCGAGACTTGTTCTTAGAGTTAAACAAACGCATGCCATCTTCCTTATGCTTCCGCAGTCATCCATTTCCATACACATCCTTCTTCGTGTAACGACGGCAGGCACCTTCGAAGCGGAGAGCGAAGTCTCGTCTACGTCCCTTATGCCTTCACACCCACTACGGAAAACAGTTTCCTCCTACGGAAACGATACGGCAGTTGAGGGAAGCCTTCTTCACAAGTGGTTTCTCGAGCACCGTCACAGGGCACATTCTAGATGCCTTCACCATGTCACGCGAAAAGTGCTTCCCCGACTTACGTGTATGGCTTTCCTGACGGGTCTCCTTCTCACGCTTCAAACCATGACCTTTTCCATCTGCTCTCTCTCATACTCTTGGAAACGCTTCTCACGGAACAGGATTCGAATCGCGACAGACATTTACACTAGTTACTTCCGTGGCACAGGCACGGGGCACATTCCTTGCGATTTCCCACTTCCATTGCAAAAGTCTACCAGTTTCAGGGAAGGTGATAGTAGACGCACGGTTTCTCTGCAGTGGTGTTTCTGCAGTAGGATACCACACAGACATTATGTGACTATGGATTCCTCGGGAACCCAGATGGAAGCTCGAAGTCGCGATCGGCACAGACGTGGTTCGCCGAGATTCGTGTATGCCTTTCCTTTGGCGAAGTCACATACTTTCGCAAACCCTTCTATCTTCGTGACACATGCTGTTCGTTGAGAAAAGCCCTCCATCAGAAGTTGTGCCGCGAGTGAGGTATATCACCCTTCCTTGCCCTCCGTTTCCTTTCACACTTGGCTTCAAGCCGCTTCGTTCCTTAGCAAAGAGGAAGGGCAGTCGAAGGACCGCACCTCCACAGCGTTGTTTCTTGGAGTTAAGTGTATAGCACGTCCGTTACGCTTCCTCCCACTTCCAGACACACACCTCTCTAGGGGACAACGAGTGTGTTGGTGGTCACGTTCGACCCACATTTCTCTTCACAATTCAGCGTGTGGCATTTTCCTTGTGTTTCCACACAAAGTACCGACAGCGCTTCTATCTTCCCGAAACAAGATCTGAGTTGGGAGAAGCTTTCGACACAAGTTCTTTCCCAAGCAGGGCTCTATGGCACAGTAACTTGCGCCTTCACGTTTAACGTGGGACATTTCCTCCGTCTTCTTCCCTGTAGATGGTAGTGGGAAGACTATTGCTCTACCGTTTTGTTTCTTGAGAGGTGAGTGCAAGACCCTCACACACATATCTCAAAAGGCTTCGCGCTTCGCGAACCAAGGGGTTAGCACGAAATCATGTTTGACGCGGCCTCGTTTCTCTGAGTTCAGTGGAAGGCTCTGCTGACGCTAGCTCACGTACATTTGAAGGCCCTTCCAAATTCGTGACCCGAGACTTTGGTGGAGAGAAGCCCTCCACACAACGTGTTCCCCACTGTGGTGTATCTCGCATTCCGTCTCTTTTCTCTCGCCCTAAGCTTTAACACGGCGCTTCCATCCGTAGGGAAAGAGCTGGTCGTCGACGGACGGCAACCCTCTAGATTTGTCCTTAGAGTTAAACACCCGTAGGCAATCTTCCCTATGCTTCCTCACATCATACATTTCCATACTCACCCTTCTTCGTGGAACGACGGGCGGCACATTCGAAACGGACAGCTCACTCTAGGGCACGTCCCTCGTGCCTTCACGCCCACGGCGGAAAACACTTTTATCTTCCTGAAACCATATGATAGCTGAGGGAAGACTTCTTCACAAGGGGTTTGTCAAGCACCGTCCCAGGACACATTCTTTATGCCTTCACACGTTCGCGCCAGAATGCCGCTCATACGTAGGCGTACGGCTTTCCAGGGTTTCCTTCTCAGACTTAAAGGCATGACCTTTTCCCTCTGCTCTCTCTCGCACTCTTGAAAACATTTCTCACGGAACAAGGTTTGAACCGGGAGAGACAATCTCCACTCCTTATTTCCGTGGCGCAGGCATGGGGCACATGCCTTGCGCTGTCACACTTACCTTGGAATAGACTACCATTTTCAGGGAAGAGGTTGGTAGAAACACGGTTTCTCTGCAGTGGTGTTTCTTCAGACCGACGTGCACGCCGCCTGTTTAGGGTTCCACACGTTCATGTTGTGACTAGGTTTTCCCCGTGAAGCCAGATGGAAGCTCGAAGGCGCGGTTTGACACAGACTTGTTTCGCACAGTGTAGTCTGTGGCTTTCCTTTGGCGAACTCACGTACGTTTGAAAACCCTTCTAGCGTCGTGAGCCGTGGTGTTCATTGAGAGAAGCCCTCCATACAAAGTGGTTCCACGAGTAAGGTATAGCAGGCTTTTCCTCTGCTTCCGTTCACACTCGGCGTCAAGCTGCTTCGATCCTTAGGAAAGGAGGCGGGGAGTCGAAGGACCGCTCCTCCACAGCATTGTCTCTTAGACTTAAGTGTACAGCTCGTTCCTTACGCTTCCTCCCATTTCCAGACACACACCTCCCTAGGGGACAACTTGTTAGTTGGTGGTCGCATTCGACCCACATTTTCCTTCACCATTCAGCCTATGGCATTGTCCTTACGCTTTCACACGAAGTCCTGAAAACGCTTCTCCCTTCCCGAAGCAAGATCTGGGTTGACAGGAGCTTGAGACACAACTCCTCTCTCAAACAGTGGTAGACGGCCCAGCATTTGTGCCTTCACTTTGAACGTCGGAAAGTTCTTCCAACTTCTTCCCCGGAGGCGGTAGTGGAAAGACTAGTTCCCTACAGTTTGGTTTCGTGAGAGGTGAGTGTAAGACGCCTACCTTATATAGCAACGCACATGTCTCCAAAGGCTTCTTTCTTCAAGCACCACGATGTTAGCGCGAAAGCCTGTTTGACATGGCCTTGTTTCTCAGAATTCAGTGTCAGGCTACTACTGCTACTGAGGCTAGCCCACGTACATTGCAAGACCCATCCACCTCCATGACACAGGACGTAATGGAGAGAAACCCTCCGCACAACGTGTTCCTCACTGTGCGGTATCGCGCGTTCCATCTCTTTTCGTTCACACGAGGTTTAAGGAGCGGCTTCGCATCCTTACGAGAAGAGATGGTAGTCGAAGGACGGGAACCCTCGAGACTTGTTCTTAGAGTTAAACAAACGCATGCCATCTTCCTTATGCTTCCGCAGTCATCCATTTCCATACACATCCTTCTTCGTGTAACGACGGCAGGCACCTTCGAAGCGGAGAGCGAAGTCTCGTCTACGTCCCTTATGCCTTCACACCCACTACGGAAAACAGTTTCCTCCTACGGAAACGATACGGCAGTTGAGGGAAGCCTTCTTCACAAGTGGTTTCTCGAGCACCGTCACAGGGCACATTCTAGATGCCTTCACCATGTCACGCGAAAAGTGCTTCCCCGACTTACGTGTATGGCTTTCCTGACGGGTCTCCTTCTCACGCTTCAAACCATGACCTTTTCCATCTGCTCTCTCTCATACTCTTGGAAACGCTTCTCACGGAACAGGATTCGAATCGCGACAGACATTTACACTAGTTACTTCCGTGGCACAGGCACGGGGCACATTCCTTGCGATTTCCCACTTCCATTGCAAAAGTCTACCAGTTTCAGGGAAGGTGATAGTAGACGCACGGTTTCTCTGCAGTGGTGTTTCTGCAGTAGGATACCACACAGACATTATGTGACTATGGATTCCTCGGGAACCCAGATGGAAGCTCGAAGTCGCGATCGGCACAGACGTGGTTCGCCGAGATTCGTGTATGCCTTTCCTTTGGCGAAGTCACATACTTTCGCAAACCCTTCTATCTTCGTGACACATGCTGTTCGTTGAGAAAAGCCCTCCATCAGAAGTTGTGCCGCGAGTGAGGTATATCACCCTTCCTTGCCCTCCGTTTCCTTTCACACTTGGCTTCAAGCCGCTTCGTTCCTTAGCAAAGAGGAAGGGCAGTCGAAGGACCGCACCTCCACAGCGTTGTTTCTTGGAGTTAAGTGTATAGCACGTCCGTTACGCTTCCTCCCACTTCCAGACACACACCTCTCTAGGGGACAACGAGTGTGTTGGTGGTCACGTTCGACCCACATTTCTCTTCACAATTCAGCGTGTGGCATTTTCCTTGTGTTTCCACACAAAGTACCGACAGCGCTTCTATCTTCCCGAAACAAGATCTGAGTTGGGAGAAGCTTTCGACCCAAGTTCTTTCCCAAGCAGGGCTCTATGGCACAGTAACTTGCGCCTTCACGTTTAACGTGGGACATTTCCTCCGTCTTCTTCCCTGTAGATGGTAGTGGGAAGACTATTGCTCTACCGTTTTGTTTCTTGAGAGGTGAGTGCAAGACCCTCACACACATATCTCAAAAGGCTTCGCGCTTCGCGAACCAAGGGGTTAGCACGAAATCATGTTTGACGCGGCCTCGTTTCTCTGAGTTCAGTGGAAGGCTCTGCTGACGCTAGCTCACGTACATTTGAAGGCCCTTCCAAATTCGTGACCCGAGACTTTGGTGGAGAGAAGCCCTCCACACAACGTGTTCCCCACTGTGGTGTATCTCGCATTCCGTCTCTTTTCTCTCGCCCTAAGCTTTAACACGGCGCTTCCATCCGTAGGGAAAGAGCTGGTCGTCGACGGACGGCAACCCTCTAGATTTGTCCTTAGAGTTAAACACCCGTAGGCAATCTTCCCTATGCTTCCTCACATCATACATTTCCATACTCACCCTTCTTCGTGGAACGACGGGCGGCACATTCGAAACGGACAGCTCACTCTAGGGCACGTCCCTCGTGCCTTCACGCCCACGGCGGAAAACACTTTTATCTTCCTGAAACCATATGATAGCTGAGGGAAGACTTCTTCACAAGGGGTTTGTCAAGCACCGTCCCAGGACACATTCTTTATGCCTTCACACGTTCGCGCCAGAATGCCGCTCATACGTAGGCGTACGGCTTTCCAGGGTTTCCTTCTCAGACTTAAAGGCATGACCTTTTCCCTCTGCTCTCTCTCGCACTCTTGAAAACATTTCTCACGGAACAAGGTTTGAACCGGGAGAGACAATCTCCACTCCTTATTTCCGTGGCGCAGGCATGGGGCACATGCCTTGCGCTGTCACACTTACCTTGGAATAGACTACCATTTTCAGGGAAGAGGTTGGTAGAAACACGGTTTCTCTGCAGTGGTGTTTCTTCAGACCGACGTGCACGCCGCCTGTTTAGGGTTCCACACGTTCATGTTGTGACTAGGTTTTCCCCGTGAAGCCAGATGGAAGCTCGAAGGCGCGGTTTGACACAGACTTGTTTCGCACAGTGTAGTCTGTGGCTTTCCTTTGGCGAACTCACGTACGTTTGAAAACCCTTCTAGCGTCGTGAGCCGTGGTGTTCATTGAGAGAAGCCCTCCATACAAAGTGGTTCCACGAGTAAGGTATAGCAGGCTTTTCCTCTGCTTCCGTTCACACTCGGCGTCAAGCTGCTTCGATCCTTAGGAAAGGAGGCGGGGAGTCGAAGGACCGCTCCTCCACAGCATTGTCTCTTAGACTTAAGTGTACAGCTCGTTCCTTACGCTTCCTCCCATTTCCAGACACACACCTCCCTAGGGGACAACTTGTTAGTTGGTGGTCGCATTCGACCCACATTTTCCTTCACCATTCAGCCTATGGCATTGTCCTTACGCTTTCACACGAAGTCCTGAAAACGCTTCTCCCTTCCCGAAGCAAGATCTGGGTTGACAGGAGCTTGAGACACAACTCCTCTCTCAAACAGTGGTAGACGGCCCAGCATTTGTGCCTTCACTTTGAACGTCGGAAAGTTCTTCCAACTTCTTCCCCGGAGGCGGTAGTGGAAAGACTAGTTCCCTACAGTTTGGTTTCGTGAGAGGTGAGTGTAAGACGCCTACCTTATATAGCAACGCACATGTCTCCAAAGGCTTCTTTCTTCAAGCACCACGATGTTAGCGCGAAAGCCTGTTTGACATGGCCTTGTTTCTCAGAATTCAGTGTCAGGCTACTACTGCTACTGAGGCTAGCCCACGTACATTGCAAGACCCATCCACCTCCATGACACAGGACGTAATGGAGAGAAACCCTCCGCACAACGTGTTCCTCACTGTGCGGTATCGCGCGTTCCATCTCTTTTCGTTCACACGAGGTTTAAGGAGCGGCTTCGCATCCTTACGAGAAGAGATGGTAGTCGAAGGACGGGAACCCTCGAGACTTGTTCTTAGAGTTAAACAAACGCATGCCATCTTCCTTATGCTTCCGCAGTCATCCATTTCCATACACATCCTTCTTCGTGTAACGACGGCAGGCACCTTCGAAGCGGAGAGCGAAGTCTCGTCTACGTCCCTTATGCCTTCACACCCACTACGGAAAACAGTTTCCTCCTACGGAAACGATACGGCAGTTGAGGGAAGCCTTCTTCACAAGTGGTTTCTCGAGCACCGTCACAGGGCACATTCTAGATGCCTTCACCATGTCACGCGAAAAGTGCTTCCCCGACTTACGTGTATGGCTTTCCTGACGGGTCTCCTTCTCACGCTTCAAACCATGACCTTTTCCATCTGCTCTCTCTCATACTCTTGGAAACGCTTCTCACGGAACAGGATTCGAATCGCGACAGACATTTACACTAGTTACTTCCGTGGCACAGGCACGGGGCACATTCCTTGCGATTTCCCACTTCCATTGCAAAAGTCTACCAGTTTCAGGGAAGGTGATAGTAGACGCACGGTTTCTCTGCAGTGGTGTTTCTGCAGTAGGATACCACACAGACATTATGTGACTATGGATTCCTCGGGAACCCAGATGGAAGCTCGAAGTCGCGATCGGCACAGACGTGGTTCGCCGAGATTCGTGTATGCCTTTCCTTTGGCGAAGTCACATACTTTCGCAAACCCTTCTATCTTCGTGACACATGCTGTTCGTTGAGAAAAGCCCTCCATCAGAAGTTGTGCCGCGAGTGAGGTATATCACCCTTCCTTGCCCTCCGTTTCCTTTCACACTTGGCTTCAAGCCGCTTCGTTCCTTAGCAAAGAGGAAGGGCAGTCGAAGGACCGCACCTCCACAGCGTTGTTTCTTGGAGTTAAGTGTATAGCACGTCCGTTACGCTTCCTCCCACTTCCAGACACACACCTCTCTAGGGGACAACGAGTGTGTTGGTGGTCACGTTCGACCCACATTTCTCTTCACAATTCAGCGTGTGGCATTTTCCTTGTGTTTCCACACAAAGTACCGACAGCGCTTCTATCTTCCCGAAACAAGATCTGAGTTGGGAGAAGCTTTCGACCCAAGTTCTTTCCCAAGCAGGGCTCTATGGCACAGTAACTTGCGCCTTCACGTTTAACGTGGGACATTTCCTCCGTCTTCTTCCCTGTAGATGGTAGTGGGAAGACTATTGCTCTACCGTTTTGTTTCTTGAGAGGTGAGTGCAAGACCCTCACACACATATCTCAAAAGGCTTCGCGCTTCGCGAACCAAGGGGTTAGCACGAAATCATGTTTGACGCGGCCTCGTTTCTCTGAGTTCAGTGGAAGGCTCTGCTGACGCTAGCTCACGTACATTTGAAGGCCCTTCCAAATTCGTGACCCGAGACTTTGGTGGAGAGAAGCCCTCCACACAACGTGTTCCCCACTGTGGTGTATCTCGCATTCCGTCTCTTTTCTCTCGCCCTAAGCTTTAACACGGCGCTTCCATCCGTAGGGAAAGAGCTGGTCGTCGACGGACGGCAACCCTCTAGATTTGTCCTTAGAGTTAAACACCCGTAGGCAATCTTCCCTATGCTTCCTCACATCATACATTTCCATACTCACCCTTCTTCGTGGAACGACGGGCGGCACATTCGAAACGGACAGCTCACTCTAGGGCACGTCCCTCGTGCCTTCACGCCCACGGCGGAAAACACTTTTATCTTCCTGAAACCATATGATAGCTGAGGGAAGACTTCTTCACAAGGGGTTTGTCAAGCACCGTCCCAGGACACATTCTTTATGCCTTCACACGTTCGCGCCAGAATGCCGCTCATACGTAGGCGTACGGCTTTCCAGGGTTTCCTTCTCAGACTTAAAGGCATGACCTTTTCCCTCTGCTCTCTCTCGCACTCTTGAAAACATTTCTCACGGAACAAGGTTTGAACCGGGAGAGACAATCTCCACTCCTTATTTCCGTGGCGCAGGCATGGGGCACATGCCTTGCGCTGTCACACTTACCTTGGAATAGACTACCATTTTCAGGGAAGAGGTTGGTAGAAACACGGTTTCTCTGCAGTGGTGTTTCTTCAGACCGACGTGCACGCCGCCTGTTTAGGGTTCCACACGTTCATGTTGTGACTAGGTTTTCCCCGTGAAGCCAGATGGAAGCTCGAAGGCGCGGTTTGACACAGACTTGTTTCGCACAGTGTAGTCTGTGGCTTTCCTTTGGCGAACTCACGTACGTTTGAAAACCCTTCTAGCGTCGTGAGCCGTGGTGTTCATTGAGAGAAGCCCTCCATACAAAGTGGTTCCACGAGTAAGGTATAGCAGGCTTTTCCTCTGCTTCCGTTCACACTCGGCGTCAAGCTGCTTCGATCCTTAGGAAAGGAGGCGGGGAGTCGAAGGACCGCTCCTCCACAGCATTGTCTCTTAGACTTAAGTGTACAGCTCGTTCCTTACGCTTCCTCCCATTTCCAGACACACACCTCCCTAGGGGACAACTTGTTAGTTGGTGGTCGCATTCGACCCACATTTTCCTTCACCATTCAGCCTATGGCATTGTCCTTACGCTTTCACACGAAGTCCTGAAAACGCTTCTCCCTTCCCGAAGCAAGATCTGGGTTGACAGGAGCTTGAGACACAACTCCTCTCTCAAACAGTGGTAGACGGCCCAGCATTTGTGCCTTCACTTTGAACGTCGGAAAGTTCTTCCAACTTCTTCCCCGGAGGCGGTAGTGGAAAGACTAGTTCCCTACAGTTTGGTTTCGTGAGAGGTGAGTGTAAGACGCCTACCTTATATAGCAACGCACATGTCTCCAAAGGCTTCTTTCTTCAAGCACCACGATGTTAGCGCGAAAGCCTGTTTGACATGGCCTTGTTTCTCAGAATTCAGTGTCAGGCTACTACTGCTACTGAGGCTAGCCCACGTACATTGCAAGACCCATCCACCTCCATGACACAGGACGTAATGGAGAGAAACCCTCCGCACAACGTGTTCCTCACTGTGCGGTATCGCGCGTTCCATCTCTTTTCGTTCACACGAGGTTTAAGGAGCGGCTTCGCATCCTTACGAGAAGAGATGGTAGTCGAAGGACGGGAACCCTCGAGACTTGTTCTTAGAGTTAAACAAACGCATGCCATCTTCCTTATGCTTCCGCAGTCATCCATTTCCATACACATCCTTCTTCGTGTAACGACGGCAGGCACCTTCGAAGCGGAGAGCGAAGTCTCGTCTACGTCCCTTATGCCTTCACACCCACTACGGAAAACAGTTTCCTCCTACGGAAACGATACGGCAGTTGAGGGAAGCCTTCTTCACAAGTGGTTTCTCGAGCACCGTCACAGGGCACATTCTAGATGCCTTCACCATGTCACGCGAAAAGTGCTTCCCCGACTTACGTGTATGGCTTTCCTGACGGGTCTCCTTCTCACGCTTCAAACCATGACCTTTTCCATCTGCTCTCTCTCATACTCTTGGAAACGCTTCTCACGGAACAGGATTCGAATCGCGACAGACATTTACACTAGTTACTTCCGTGGCACAGGCACGGGGCACATTCCTTGCGATTTCCCACTTCCATTGCAAAAGTCTACCAGTTTCAGGGAAGGTGATAGTAGACGCACGGTTTCTCTGCAGTGGTGTTTCTGCAGTAGGATACCACACAGACATTATGTGACTATGGATTCCTCGGGAACCCAGATGGAAGCTCGAAGTCGCGATCGGCACAGACGTGGTTCGCCGAGATTCGTGTATGCCTTTCCTTTGGCGAAGTCACATACTTTCGCAAACCCTTCTATCTTCGTGACACATGCTGTTCGTTGAGAAAAGCCCTCCATCAGAAGTTGTGCCGCGAGTGAGGTATATCACCCTTCCTTGCCCTCCGTTTCCTTTCACACTTGGCTTCAAGCCGCTTCGTTCCTTAGCAAAGAGGAAGGGCAGTCGAAGGACCGCACCTCCACAGCGTTGTTTCTTGGAGTTAAGTGTATAGCACGTCCGTTACGCTTCCTCCCACTTCCAGACACACACCTCTCTAGGGGACAACGAGTGTGTTGGTGGTCACGTTCGACCCACATTTCTCTTCACAATTCAGCGTGTGGCATTTTCCTTGTGTTTCCACACAAAGTACCGACAGCGCTTCTATCTTCCCGAAACAAGATCTGAGTTGGGAGAAGCTTTCGACACAAGTTCTTTCCCAAGCAGGGCTCTATGGCACAGTAACTTGCGCCTTCACGTTTAACGTGGGACATTTCCTCCGTCTTCTTCCCTGTAGATGGTAGTGGGAAGACTATTGCTCTACCGTTTTGTTTCTTGAGAGGTGAGTGCAAGACCCTCACACACATATCTCAAAAGGCTTCGCGCTTTGCGAACCAAGGGGTTAGCACGAAATCATGTTTGACGCGGCCTCGTTTCTCTGAGTTCAGTGGAAGGCTCTGCTGACGCTAGCTCACGTACATTTGAAGGCCCTTCCAAATTCGTGACCCGAGACTTTGGTGGAGAGAAGCCCTCCACACAACGTGTTCCCCACTGTGGTGTATCTCGCATTCCGTCTCTTTTCTCTCGCCCTAAGCTTTAACACGGCGCTTCCATCCGTAGGGAAAGAGCTGGTCGTCGACGGACGGCAACCCTCTAGATTTGTCCTTAGAGTTAAACACCCGTAGGCAATCTTCCCTATGCTTCCTCACATCATACATTTCCATACTCACCCTTCTTCGTGGAACGACGGGCGGCACATTCGAAACGGACAGCTCACTCTAGGGCACGTCCCTCGTGCCTTCACGCCCACGGCGGAAAACACTTTTATCTTCCTGAAACCATATGATAGCTGAGGGAAGACTTCTTCACAAGGGGTTTGTCAAGCACCGTCCCAGGACACATTCTTTATGCCTTCACACGTTCGCGCCAGAATGCCGCTCATACGTAGGCGTACGGCTTTCCAGGGTTTCCTTCTCAGACTTAAAGGCATGACCTTTTCCCTCTGCTCTCTCTCGCACTCTTGAAAACATTTCTCACGGAACAAGGTTTGAACCGGGAGAGACAATCTCCACTCCTTATTTCCGTGGCGCAGGCATGGGGCACATGCCTTGCGCTGTCACACTTACCTTGGAATAGACTACCATTTTCAGGGAAGAGGTTGGTAGAAACACGGTTTCTCTGCAGTGGTGTTTCTTCAGACCGACGTGCACGCCGCCTGTTTAGGGTTCCACACGTTCATGTTGTGACTAGGTTTTCCCCGTGAAGCCAGATGGAAGCTCGAAGGCGCGGTTTGACACAGACTTGTTTCGCACAGTGTAGTCTGTGGCTTTCCTTTGGCGAACTCACGTACGTTTGAAAACCCTTCTAGCGTCGTGAGCCGTGGTGTTCATTGAGAGAAGCCCTCCATACAAAGTGGTTCCACGAGTAAGGTATAGCAGGCTTTTCCTCTGCTTCCGTTCACACTCGGCGTCAAGCTGCTTCGATCCTTAGGAAAGGAGGCGGGGAGTCGAAGGACCGCTCCTCCACAGCATTGTCTCTTAGACTTAAGTGTACAGCTCGTTCCTTACGCTTCCTCCCATTTCCAGACACACACCTCCCTAGGGGACAACTTGTTAGTTGGTGGTCGCATTCGACCCACATTTTCCTTCACCATTCAGCCTATGGCATTGTCCTTACGCTTTCACACGAAGTCCTGAAAACGCTTCTCCCTTCCCGAAGCAAGATCTGGGTTGACAGGAGCTTGAGACACAACTCCTCTCTCAAACAGTGGTAGACGGCCCAGCATTTGTGCCTTCACTTTGAACGTCGGAAAGTTCTTCCAACTTCTTCCCCGGAGGCGGTAGTGGAAAGACTAGTTCCCTACAGTTTGGTTTCGTGAGAGGTGAGTGTAAGACGCCTACCTTATATAGCAACGCACATGTCTCCAAAGGCTTCTTTCTTCAAGCACCACGATGTTAGCGCGAAAGCCTGTTTGACATGGCCTTGTTTCTCAGAATTCAGTGTCAGGCTACTACTGCTACTGAGGCTAGCCCACGTACATTGCAAGACCCATCCACCTCCATGACACAGGACGTAATGGAGAGAAACCCTCCGCACAACGTGTTCCTCACTGTGCGGTATCGCGCGTTCCATCTCTTTTCGTTCACACGAGGTTTAAGGAGCGGCTTCGCATCCTTACGAGAAGAGATGGTAGTCGAAGGACGGGAACCCTCGAGACTTGTTCTTAGAGTTAAACAAACGCATGCCATCTTCCTTATGCTTCCGCAGTCATCCATTTCCATACACATCCTTCTTCGTGTAACGACGGCAGGCACCTTCGAAGCGGAGAGCGAAGTCTCGTCTACGTCCCTTATGCCTTCACACCCACTACGGAAAACAGTTTCCTCCTACGGAAACGATACGGCAGTTGAGGGAAGCCTTCTTCACAAGTGGTTTCTCGAGCACCGTCACAGGGCACATTCTAGATGCCTTCACCATGTCACGCGAAAAGTGCTTCCCCGACTTACGTGTATGGCTTTCCTGACGGGTCTCCTTCTCACGCTTCAAACCATGACCTTTTCCATCTGCTCTCTCTCATACTCTTGGAAACGCTTCTCACGGAACAGGATTCGAATCGCGACAGACATTTACACTAGTTACTTCCGTGGCACAGGCACGGGGCACATTCCTTGCGATTTCCCACTTCCATTGCAAAAGTCTACCAGTTTCAGGGAAGGTGATAGTAGACGCACGGTTTCTCTGCAGTGGTGTTTCTGCAGTAGGATACCACACAGACATTATGTGACTATGGATTCCTCGGGAACCCAGATGGAAGCTCGAAGTCGCGATCGGCACAGACGTGGTTCGCCGAGATTCGTGTATGCCTTTCCTTTGGCGAAGTCACATACTTTCGCAAACCCTTCTATCTTCGTGACACATGCTGTTCGTTGAGAAAAGCCCTCCATCAGAAGTTGTGCCGCGAGTGAGGTATATCACCCTTCCTTGCCCTCCGTTTCCTTTCACACTTGGCTTCAAGCCGCTTCGTTCCTTAGCAAAGAGGAAGGGCAGTCGAAGGACCGCACCTCCACAGCGTTGTTTCTTGGAGTTAAGTGTATAGCACGTCCGTTACGCTTCCTCCCACTTCCAGACACACACCTCTCTAGGGGACAACGAGTGTGTTGGTGGTCACGTTCGACCCACATTTCTCTTCACAATTCAGCGTGTGGCATTTTCCTTGTGTTTCCACACAAAGTACCGACAGCGCTTCTATCTTCCCGAAACAAGATCTGAGTTGGGAGAAGCTTTCGACACAAGTTCTTTCCCAAGCAGGGCTCTATGGCACAGTAACTTGCGCCTTCACGTTTAACGTGGGACATTTCCTCCGTCTTCTTCCCTGTAGATGGTAGTGGGAAGACTATTGCTCTACCGTTTTGTTTCTTGAGAGGTGAGTGCAAGACCCTCACACACATATCTCAAAAGGCTTCGCGCTTCGCGAACCAAGGTGTTAGCACGAAATCGTGTTTGACGCGGCCTCGTTTCTCTGAGTTCAGTGGAAGGCTCTGCTGACGCTAGCTCACGTACATTTGAAGGCCCTTCCAAATTCGTGACCCGAGACTTTGGTGGAGAGAAGCCCTCCACACAACGTGTTCCCCACTGTGGTGTATCTCGCATTCCGTCTCTTTTCTCTCGCCCTAAGCTTTAACACGGCGCTTCCATCCGTAGGGAAAGAGCTGGTCGTCGACGGACGGCAACCCTCTAGATTTGTCCTTAGAGTTAAACACCCGTAGGCAATCTTCCCTATGCTTCCTCACATCATACATTTCCATACTCACCCTTCTTCGTGGAACGACGGGCGGCACATTCGAAACGGACAGCTCACTCTAGGGCACGTCCCTCGTGCCTTCACGCCCACGGCGGAAAACACTTTTATCTTCCTGAAACCATATGATAGCTGAGGGAAGACTTCTTCACAAGGGGTTTGTCAAGCACCGTCCCAGGACACATTCTTTATGCCTTCACACGTTCGCGCCAGAATGCCGCTCATACGTAGGCGTACGGCTTTCCAGGGTTTCCTTCTCAGACTTAAAGGCATGACCTTTTCCCTCTGCTCTCTCTCGCACTCTTGAAAACATTTCTCACGGAACAAGGTTTGAACCGGGAGAGACAATCTCCACTCCTTATTTCCGTGGCGCAGGCATGGGGCACATGCCTTGCGCTGTCACACTTACCTTGGAATAGACTACCATTTTCAGGGAAGAGGTTGGTAGAAACACGGTTTCTCTGCAGTGGTGTTTCTTCAGACCGACGTGCACGCCGCCTGTTTAGGGTTCCACACGTTCATGTTGTGACTAGGTTTTCCCCGTGAAGCCAGATGGAAGCTCGAAGGCGCGGTTTGACACAGACTTGTTTCGCACAGTGTAGTCTGTGGCTTTCCTTTGGCGAACTCACGTACGTTTGAAAACCCTTCTAGCGTCGTGAGCCGTGGTGTTCATTGAGAGAAGCCCTCCATACAAAGTGGTTCCACGAGTAAGGTATAGCAGGCTTTTCCTCTGCTTCCGTTCACACTCGGCGTCAAGCTGCTTCGATCCTTAGGAAAGGAGGCGGGGAGTCGAAGGACCGCTCCTCCACAGCATTGTCTCTTAGACTTAAGTGTACAGCTCGTTCCTTACGCTTCCTCCCATTTCCAGACACACACCTCCCTAGGGGACAACTTGTTAGTTGGTGGTCGCATTCGACCCACATTTTCCTTCACCATTCAGCCTATGGCATTGTCCTTACGCTTTCACACGAAGTCCTGAAAACGCTTCTCCCTTCCCGAAGCAAGATCTGGGTTGACAGGAGCTTGAGACACAACTCCTCTCTCAAACAGTGGTAGACGGCCCAGCATTTGTGCCTTCACTTTGAACGTCGGAAAGTTCTTCCAACTTCTTCCCCGGAGGCGGTAGTGGAAAGACTAGTTCCCTACAGTTTGGTTTCGTGAGAGGTGAGTGTAAGACGCCTACCTTATATAGCAACGCACATGTCTCCAAAGGCTTCTTTCTTCAAGCACCACGATGTTAGCGCGAAAGCCTGTTTGACATGGCCTTGTTTCTCAGAATTCAGTGTCAGGCTACTACTGCTACTGAGGCTAGCCCACGTACATTGCAAGACCCATCCACCTCCATGACACAGGACGTAATGGAGAGAAACCCTCCGCACAACGTGTTCCTCACTGTGCGGTATCGCGCGTTCCATCTCTTTTCGTTCACACGAGGTTTAAGGAGCGGCTTCGCATCCTTACGAGAAGAGATGGTAGTCGAAGGACGGGAACCCTCGAGACTTGTTCTTAGAGTTAAACAAACGCATGCCATCTTCCTTATGCTTCCGCAGTCATCCATTTCCATACACATCCTTCTTCGTGTAACGACGGCAGGCACCTTCGAAGCGGAGAGCGAAGTCTCGTCTACGTCCCTTATGCCTTCACACCCACTACGGAAAACAGTTTCCTCCTACGGAAACGATACGGCAGTTGAGGGAAGCCTTCTTCACAAGTGGTTTCTCGAGCACCGTCACAGGGCACATTCTAGATGCCTTCACCATGTCACGCGAAAAGTGCTTCCCCGACTTACGTGTATGGCTTTCCTGACGGGTCTCCTTCTCACGCTTCAAACCATGACCTTTTCCATCTGCTCTCTCTCATACTCTTGGAAACGCTTCTCACGGAACAGGATTCGAATCGCGACAGACATTTACACTAGTTACTTCCGTGGCACAGGCACGGGGCACATTCCTTGCGATTTCCCACTTCCATTGCAAAAGTCTACCAGTTTCAGGGAAGGTGATAGTAGACGCACGGTTTCTCTGCAGTGGTGTTTCTGCAGTAGGATACCACACAGACATTATGTGACTATGGATTCCTCGGGAACCCAGATGGAAGCTCGAAGTCGCGATCGGCACAGACGTGGTTCGCCGAGATTCGTGTATGCCTTTCCTTTGGCGAAGTCACATACTTTCGCAAACCCTTCTATCTTCGTGACACATGCTGTTCGTTGAGAAAAGCCCTCCATCAGAAGTTGTGCCGCGAGTGAGGTATATCACCCTTCCTTGCCCTCCGTTTCCTTTCACACTTGGCTTCAAGCCGCTTCGTTCCTTAGCAAAGAGGAAGGGCAGTCGAAGGACCGCACCTCCACAGCGTTGTTTCTTGGAGTTAAGTGTATAGCACGTCCGTTACGCTTCCTCCCACTTCCAGACACACACCTCTCTAGGGGACAACGAGTGTGTTGGTGGTCACGTTCGACCCACATTTCTCTTCACAATTCAGCGTGTGGCATTTTCCTTGTGTTTCCACACAAAGTACCGACAGCGCTTCTATCTTCCCGAAACAAGATCTGAGTTGGGAGAAGCTTTCGACACAAGTTCTTTCCCAAGCAGGGCTCTATGGCACAGTAACTTGCGCCTTCACGTTTAACGTGGGACATTTCCTCCGTCTTCTTCCCTGTAGATGGTAGTGGGAAGACTATTGCTCTACCGTTTTGTTTCTTGAGAGGTGAGTGCAAGACCCTCACACACATATCTCAAAAGGCTTCGCGCTTCGCGAACCAAGGTGTTAGCACGAAATCGTGTTTGACGCGGCCTCGTTTCTCTGAGTTCAGTGGAAGGCTCTGCTGACGCTAGCTCACGTACATTTGAAGGCCCTTCCAAATTCGTGACCCGAGACTTTGGTGGAGAGAAGCCCTCCACACAACGTGTTCCCCACTGTGGTGTATCTCGCATTCCGTCTCTTTTCTCTCGCCCTAAGCTTTAACACGGCGCTTCCATCCGTAGGGAAAGAGCTGGTCGTCGACGGACGGCAACCCTCTAGATTTGTCCTTAGAGTTAAACACCCGTAGGCAATCTTCCCTATGCTTCCTCACATCATACATTTCCATACTCACCCTTCTTCGTGGAACGACGGGCGGCACATTCGAAACGGACAGCTCACTCTAGGGCACGTCCCTCGTGCCTTCACGCCCACGGCGGAAAACACTTTTATCTTCCTGAAACCATATGATAGCTGAGGGAAGACTTCTTCACAAGGGGTTTGTCAAGCACCGTCCCAGGACACATTCTTTATGCCTTCACACGTTCGCGCCAGAATGCCGCTCATACGTAGGCGTACGGCTTTCCAGGGTTTCCTTCTCAGACTTAAAGGCATGACCTTTTCCCTCTGCTCTCTCTCGCACTCTTGAAAACATTTCTCACGGAACAAGGTTTGAACCGGGAGAGACAATCTCCACTCCTTATTTCCGTGGCGCAGGCATGGGGCACATGCCTTGCGCTGTCACACTTACCTTGGAATAGACTACCATTTTCAGGGAAGAGGTTGGTAGAAACACGGTTTCTCTGCAGTGGTGTTTCTTCAGACCGACGTGCACGCCGCCTGTTTAGGGTTCCACACGTTCATGTTGTGACTAGGTTTTCCCCGTGAAGCCAGATGGAAGCTCGAAGGCGCGGTTTGACACAGACTTGTTTCGCACAGTGTAGTCTGTGGCTTTCCTTTGGCGAACTCACGTACGTTTGAAAACCCTTCTAGCGTCGTGAGCCGTGGTGTTCATTGAGAGAAGCCCTCCATACAAAGTGGTTCCACGAGTAAGGTATAGCAGGCTTTTCCTCTGCTTCCGTTCACACTCGGCGTCAAGCTGCTTCGATCCTTAGGAAAGGAGGCGGGGAGTCGAAGGACCGCTCCTCCACAGCATTGTCTCTTAGACTTAAGTGTACAGCTCGTTCCTTACGCTTCCTCCCATTTCCAGACACACACCTCCCTAGGGGACAACTTGTTAGTTGGTGGTCGCATTCGACCCACATTTTCCTTCACCATTCAGCCTATGGCATTGTCCTTACGCTTTCACACGAAGTCCTGAAAACGCTTCTCCCTTCCCGAAGCAAGATCTGGGTTGACAGGAGCTTGAGACACAACTCCTCTCTCAAACAGTGGTAGACGGCCCAGCATTTGTGCCTTCACTTTGAACGTCGGAAAGTTCTTCCAACTTCTTCCCCGGAGGCGGTAGTGGAAAGACTAGTTCCCTACAGTTTGGTTTCGTGAGAGGTGAGTGTAAGACGCCTACCTTATATAGCAACGCACATGTCTCCAAAGGCTTCTTTCTTCAAGCACCACGATGTTAGCGCGAAAGCCTGTTTGACATGGCCTTGTTTCTCAGAATTCAGTGTCAGGCTACTACTGCTACTGAGGCTAGCCCACGTACATTGCAAGACCCATCCACCTCCATGACACAGGACGTAATGGAGAGAAACCCTCCGCACAACGTGTTCCTCACTGTGCGGTATCGCGCGTTCCATCTCTTTTCGTTCACACGAGGTTTAAGGAGCGGCTTCGCATCCTTACGAGAAGAGATGGTAGTCGAAGGACGGGAACCCTCGAGACTTGTTCTTAGAGTTAAACAAACGCATGCCATCTTCCTTATGCTTCCGCAGTCATCCATTTCCATACACATCCTTCTTCGTGTAACGACGGCAGGCACCTTCGAAGCGGAGAGCGAAGTCTCGTCTACGTCCCTTATGCCTTCACACCCACTACGGAAAACAGTTTCCTCCTACGGAAACGATACGGCAGTTGAGGGAAGCCTTCTTCACAAGTGGTTTCTCGAGCACCGTCACAGGGCACATTCTAGATGCCTTCACCATGTCACGCGAAAAGTGCTTCCCCGACTTACGTGTATGGCTTTCCTGACGGGTCTCCTTCTCACGCTTCAAACCATGACCTTTTCCATCTGCTCTCTCTCATACTCTTGGAAACGCTTCTCACGGAACAGGATTCGAATCGCGACAGACATTTACACTAGTTACTTCCGTGGCACAGGCACGGGGCACATTCCTTGCGATTTCCCACTTCCATTGCAAAAGTCTACCAGTTTCAGGGAAGGTGATAGTAGACGCACGGTTTCTCTGCAGTGGTGTTTCTGCAGTAGGATACCACACAGACATTATGTGACTATGGATTCCTCGGGAACCCAGATGGAAGCTCGAAGTCGCGATCGGCACAGACGTGGTTCGCCGAGATTCGTGTATGCCTTTCCTTTGGCGAAGTCACATACTTTCGCAAACCCTTCTATCTTCGTGACACATGCTGTTCGTTGAGAAAAGCCCTCCATCAGAAGTTGTGCCGCGAGTGAGGTATATCACCCTTCCTTGCCCTCCGTTTCCTTTCACACTTGGCTTCAAGCCGCTTCGTTCCTTAGCAAAGAGGAAGGGCAGTCGAAGGACCGCACCTCCACAGCGTTGTTTCTTGGAGTTAAGTGTATAGCACGTCCGTTACGCTTCCTCCCACTTCCAGACACACACCTCTCTAGGGGACAACGAGTGTGTTGGTGGTCACGTTCGACCCACATTTCTCTTCACAATTCAGCGTGTGGCATTTTCCTTGTGTTTCCACACAAAGTACCGACAGCGCTTCTATCTTCCCGAAACAAGATCTGAGTTGGGAGAAGCTTTCGACACAAGTTCTTTCCCAAGCAGGGCTCTATGGCACAGTAACTTGCGCCTTCACGTTTAACGTGGGACATTTCCTCCGTCTTCTTCCCTGTAGATGGTAGTGGGAAGACTATTGCTCTACCGTTTTGTTTCTTGAGAGGTGAGTGCAAGACCCTCACACACATATCTCAAAAGGCTTCGCGCTTCGCGAACCAAGGTGTTAGCACGAAATCGTGTTTGACGCGGCCTCGTTTCTCTGAGTTCAGTGGAAGGCTCTGCTGACGCTAGCTCACGTACATTTGAAGGCCCTTCCAAATTCGTGACCCGAGACTTTGGTGGAGAGAAGCCCTCCACACAACGTGTTCCCCACTGTGGTGTATCTCGCATTCCGTCTCTTTTCTCTCGCCCTAAGCTTTAACACGGCGCTTCCATCCGTAGGGAAAGAGCTGGTCGTCGACGGACGGCAACCCTCTAGATTTGTCCTTAGAGTTAAACACCCGTAGGCAATCTTCCCTATGCTTCCTCACATCATACATTTCCATACTCACCCTTCTTCGTGGAACGACGGGCGGCACATTCGAAACGGACAGCTCACTCTAGGGCACGTCCCTCGTGCCTTCACGCCCACGGCGGAAAACACTTTTATCTTCCTGAAACCATATGATAGCTGAGGGAAGACTTCTTCACAAGGGGTTTGTCAAGCACCGTCCCAGGACACATTCTTTATGCCTTCACACGTTCGCGCCAGAATGCCGCTCATACGTAGGCGTACGGCTTTCCAGGGTTTCCTTCTCAGACTTAAAGGCATGACCTTTTCCCTCTGCTCTCTCTCGCACTCTTGAAAACATTTCTCACGGAACAAGGTTTGAACCGGGAGAGACAATCTCCACTCCTTATTTCCGTGGCGCAGGCATGGGGCACATGCCTTGCGCTGTCACACTTACCTTGGAATAGACTACCATTTTCAGGGAAGAGGTTGGTAGAAACACGGTTTCTCTGCAGTGGTGTTTCTTCAGACCGACGTGCACGCCGCCTGTTTAGGGTTCCACACGTTCATGTTGTGACTAGGTTTTCCCCGTGAAGCCAGATGGAAGCTCGAAGGCGCGGTTTGACACAGACTTGTTTCGCACAGTGTAGTCTGTGGCTTTCCTTTGGCGAACTCACGTACGTTTGAAAACCCTTCTAGCGTCGTGAGCCGTGGTGTTCATTGAGAGAAGCCCTCCATACAAAGTGGTTCCACGAGTAAGGTATAGCAGGCTTTTCCTCTGCTTCCGTTCACACTCGGCGTCAAGCTGCTTCGATCCTTAGGAAAGGAGGCGGGGAGTCGAAGGACCGCTCCTCCACAGCATTGTCTCTTAGACTTAAGTGTACAGCTCGTTCCTTACGCTTCCTCCCATTTCCAGACACACACCTCCCTAGGGGACAACTTGTTAGTTGGTGGTCGCATTCGACCCACATTTTCCTTCACCATTCAGCCTATGGCATTGTCCTTACGCTTTCACACGAAGTCCTGAAAACGCTTCTCCCTTCCCGAAGCAAGATCTGGGTTGACAGGAGCTTGAGACACAACTCCTCTCTCAAACAGTGGTAGACGGCCCAGCATTTGTGCCTTCACTTTGAACGTCGGAAAGTTCTTCCAACTTCTTCCCCGGAGGCGGTAGTGGAAAGACTAGTTCCCTACAGTTTGGTTTCGTGAGAGGTGAGTGTAAGACGCCTACCTTATATAGCAACGCACATGTCTCCAAAGGCTTCTTTCTTCAAGCACCACGATGTTAGCGCGAAAGCCTGTTTGACATGGCCTTGTTTCTCAGAATTCAGTGTCAGGCTACTACTGCTACTGAGGCTAGCCCACGTACATTGCAAGACCCATCCACCTCCATGACACAGGACGTAATGGAGAGAAACCCTCCGCACAACGTGTTCCTCACTGTGCGGTATCGCGCGTTCCATCTCTTTTCGTTCACACGAGGTTTAAGGAGCGGCTTCGCATCCTTACGAGAAGAGATGGTAGTCGAAGGACGGGAACCCTCGAGACTTGTTCTTAGAGTTAAACAAACGCATGCCATCTTCCTTATGCTTCCGCAGTCATCCATTTCCATACACATCCTTCTTCGTGTAACGACGGCAGGCACCTTCGAAGCGGAGAGCGAAGTCTCGTCTACGTCCCTTATGCCTTCACACCCACTACGGAAAACAGTTTCCTCCTACGGAAACGATACGGCAGTTGAGGGAAGCCTTCTTCACAAGTGGTTTCTCGAGCACCGTCACAGGGCACATTCTAGATGCCTTCACCATGTCACGCGAAAAGTGCTTCCCCGACTTACGTGTATGGCTTTCCTGACGGGTCTCCTTCTCACGCTTCAAACCATGACCTTTTCCATCTGCTCTCTCTCATACTCTTGGAAACGCTTCTCACGGAACAGGATTCGAATCGCGACAGACATTTACACTAGTTACTTCCGTGGCACAGGCACGGGGCACATTCCTTGCGATTTCCCACTTCCATTGCAAAAGTCTACCAGTTTCAGGGAAGGTGATAGTAGACGCACGGTTTCTCTGCAGTGGTGTTTCTGCAGTAGGATACCACACAGACATTATGTGACTATGGATTCCTCGGGAACCCAGATGGAAGCTCGAAGTCGCGATCGGCACAGACGTGGTTCGCCGAGATTCGTGTATGCCTTTCCTTTGGCGAAGTCACATACTTTCGCAAACCCTTCTATCTTCGTGACACATGCTGTTCGTTGAGAAAAGCCCTCCATCAGAAGTTGTGCCGCGAGTGAGGTATATCACCCTTCCTTGCCCTCCGTTTCCTTTCACACTTGGCTTCAAGCCGCTTCGTTCCTTAGCAAAGAGGAAGGGCAGTCGAAGGACCGCACCTCCACAGCGTTGTTTCTTGGAGTTAAGTGTATAGCACGTCCGTTACGCTTCCTCCCACTTCCAGACACACACCTCTCTAGGGGACAACGAGTGTGTTGGTGGTCACGTTCGACCCACATTTCTCTTCACAATTCAGCGTGTGGCATTTTCCTTGTGTTTCCACACAAAGTACCGACAGCGCTTCTATCTTCCCGAAACAAGATCTGAGTTGGGAGAAGCTTTCGACACAAGTTCTTTCCCAAGCAGGGCTCTATGGCACAGTAACTTGCGCCTTCACGTTTAACGTGGGACATTTCCTCCGTCTTCTTCCCTGTAGATGGTAGTGGGAAGACTATTGCTCTACCGTTTTGTTTCTTGAGAGGTGAGTGCAAGACCCTCACACACATATCTCAAAAGGCTTCGCGCTTCGCGAACCAAGGTGTTAGCACGAAATCGTGTTTGACGCGGCCTCGTTTCTCTGAGTTCAGTGGAAGGCTCTGCTGACGCTAGCTCACGTACATTTGAAGGCCCTTCCAAATTCGTGACCCGAGACTTTGGTGGAGAGAAGCCCTCCACACAACGTGTTCCCCACTGTGGTGTATCTCGCATTCCGTCTCTTTTCTCTCGCCCTAAGCTTTAACACGGCGCTTCCATCCGTAGGGAAAGAGCTGGTCGTCGACGGACGGCAACCCTCTAGATTTGTCCTTAGAGTTAAACACCCGTAGGCAATCTTCCCTATGCTTCCTCACATCATACATTTCCATACTCACCCTTCTTCGTGGAACGACGGGCGGCACATTCGAAACGGACAGCTCACTCTAGGGCACGTCCCTCGTGCCTTCACGCCCACGGCGGAAAACACTTTTATCTTCCTGAAACCATATGATAGCTGAGGGAAGACTTCTTCACAAGGGGTTTGTCAAGCACCGTCCCAGGACACATTCTTTATGCCTTCACACGTTCGCGCCAGAATGCCGCTCATACGTAGGCGTACGGCTTTCCAGGGTTTCCTTCTCAGACTTAAAGGCATGACCTTTTCCCTCTGCTCTCTCTCGCACTCTTGAAAACATTTCTCACGGAACAAGGTTTGAACCGGGAGAGACAATCTCCACTCCTTATTTCCGTGGCGCAGGCATGGGGCACATGCCTTGCGCTGTCACACTTACCTTGGAATAGACTACCATTTTCAGGGAAGAGGTTGGTAGAAACACGGTTTCTCTGCAGTGGTGTTTCTTCAGACCGACGTGCACGCCGCCTGTTTAGGGTTCCACACGTTCATGTTGTGACTAGGTTTTCCCCGTGAAGCCAGATGGAAGCTCGAAGGCGCGGTTTGACACAGACTTGTTTCGCACAGTGTAGTCTGTGGCTTTCCTTTGGCGAACTCACGTACGTTTGAAAACCCTTCTAGCGTCGTGAGCCGTGGTGTTCATTGAGAGAAGCCCTCCATACAAAGTGGTTCCACGAGTAAGGTATAGCAGGCTTTTCCTCTGCTTCCGTTCACACTCGGCGTCAAGCTGCTTCGATCCTTAGGAAAGGAGGCGGGGAGTCGAAGGACCGCTCCTCCACAGCATTGTCTCTTAGACTTAAGTGTACAGCTCGTTCCTTACGCTTCCTCCCATTTCCAGACACACACCTCCCTAGGGGACAACTTGTTAGTTGGTGGTCGCATTCGACCCACATTTTCCTTCACCATTCAGCCTATGGCATTGTCCTTACGCTTTCACACGAAGTCCTGAAAACGCTTCTCCCTTCCCGAAGCAAGATCTGGGTTGACAGGAGCTTGAGACACAACTCCTCTCTCAAACAGTGGTAGACGGCCCAGCATTTGTGCCTTCACTTTGAACGTCGGAAAGTTCTTCCAACTTCTTCCCCGGAGGCGGTAGTGGAAAGACTAGTTCCCTACAGTTTGGTTTCGTGAGAGGTGAGTGTAAGACGCCTACCTTATATAGCAACGCACATGTCTCCAAAGGCTTCTTTCTTCAAGCACCACGATGTTAGCGCGAAAGCCTGTTTGACATGGCCTTGTTTCTCAGAATTCAGTGTCAGGCTACTACTGCTACTGAGGCTAGCCCACGTACATTGCAAGACCCATCCACCTCCATGACACAGGACGTAATGGAGAGAAACCCTCCGCACAACGTGTTCCTCACTGTGCGGTATCGCGCGTTCCATCTCTTTTCGTTCACACGAGGTTTAAGGAGCGGCTTCGCATCCTTACGAGAAGAGATGGTAGTCGAAGGACGGGAACCCTCGAGACTTGTTCTTAGAGTTAAACAAACGCATGCCATCTTCCTTATGCTTCCGCAGTCATCCATTTCCATACACATCCTTCTTCGTGTAACGACGGCAGGCACCTTCGAAGCGGAGAGCGAAGTCTCGTCTACGTCCCTTATGCCTTCACACCCACTACGGAAAACAGTTTCCTCCTACGGAAACGATACGGCAGTTGAGGGAAGCCTTCTTCACAAGTGGTTTCTCGAGCACCGTCACAGGGCACATTCTAGATGCCTTCACCATGTCACGCGAAAAGTGCTTCCCCGACTTACGTGTATGGCTTTCCTGACGGGTCTCCTTCTCACGCTTCAAACCATGACCTTTTCCATCTGCTCTCTCTCATACTCTTGGAAACGCTTCTCACGGAACAGGATTCGAATCGCGACAGACATTTACACTAGTTACTTCCGTGGCACAGGCACGGGGCACATTCCTTGCGATTTCCCACTTCCATTGCAAAAGTCTACCAGTTTCAGGGAAGGTGATAGTAGACGCACGGTTTCTCTGCAGTGGTGTTTCTGCAGTAGGATACCACACAGACATTATGTGACTATGGATTCCTCGGGAACCCAGATGGAAGCTCGAAGTCGCGATCGGCACAGACGTGGTTCGCCGAGATTCGTGTATGCCTTTCCTTTGGCGAAGTCACATACTTTCGCAAACCCTTCTATCTTCGTGACACATGCTGTTCGTTGAGAAAAGCCCTCCATCAGAAGTTGTGCCGCGAGTGAGGTATATCACCCTTCCTTGCCCTCCGTTTCCTTTCACACTTGGCTTCAAGCCGCTTCGTTCCTTAGCAAAGAGGAAGGGCAGTCGAAGGACCGCACCTCCACAGCGTTGTTTCTTGGAGTTAAGTGTATAGCACGTCCGTTACGCTTCCTCCCACTTCCAGACACACACCTCTCTAGGGGACAACGAGTGTGTTGGTGGTCACGTTCGACCCACATTTCTCTTCACAATTCAGCGTGTGGCATTTTCCTTGTGTTTCCACACAAAGTACCGACAGCGCTTCTATCTTCCCGAAACAAGATCTGAGTTGGGAGAAGCTTTCGACACAAGTTCTTTCCCAAGCAGGGCTCTATGGCACAGTAACTTGCGCCTTCACGTTTAACGTGGGACATTTCCTCCGTCTTCTTCCCTGTAGATGGTAGTGGGAAGACTATTGCTCTACCGTTTTGTTTCTTGAGAGGTGAGTGCAAGACCCTCACACACATATCTCAAAAGGCTTCGCGCTTCGCGAACCAAGGTGTTAGCACGAAATCATGTTTGACGCGGCCTCGTTTCTCTGAGTTCAGTGGAAGGCTCTGCTGACGCTAGCTCACGTACATTTGAAGGCCCTTCCAAATTCGTGACCCGAGACTTTGGTGGAGAGAAGCCCTCCACACAACGTGTTCCCCACTGTGGTGTATCTCGCATTCCGTCTCTTTTCTCTCGCCCTAAGCTTTAACACGGCGCTTCCATCCGTAGGGAAAGAGCTGGTCGTCGACGGACGGCAACCCTCTAGATTTGTCCTTAGAGTTAACCACCCGTAGGCAATCTTCCCTATGCTTCCTCACATCATACATTTCCATACTCACCCTTCTTCGTGGAACGACGGGCGGCACATTCGAAACGGACAGCTCACTCTAGGGCACGTCCCTCGTGCCTTCACGCCCACGGCGGAAAACACTTTTATCTTCCTGAAACCATATGATAGCTGAGGGAAGACTTCTTCACAAGGGGTTTGTCAAGCACCGTCCCAGGACACATTCTTTATGCCTTCACACGTTCGCGCCAGAATGCCGCTCATACGTAGGCGTACGGCTTTCCAGGGTTTCCTTCTCAGACTTAAAGGCATGACCTTTTCCCTCTGCTCTCTCTCGCACTCTTGAAAACATTTCTCACGGAACAAGGTTTGAACCGGGAGAGACAATCTCCACTCCTTATTTCCGTGGCGCAGGCATGGGGCACATGCCTTGCGCTGTCACACTTACCTTGGAATAGACTACCATTTTCAGGGAAGAGGTTGGTAGAAACACGGTTTCTCTGCAGTGGTGTTTCTTCAGACCGACGTGCACGCCGCCTGTTTAGGGTTCCACACGTTCATGTTGTGACTAGGTTTTCCCCGTGAAGCCAGATGGAAGCTCGAAGGCGCGGTTTGACACAGACTTGTTTCGCACAGTGTAGTCTGTGGCTTTCCTTTGGCGAACTCACGTACGTTTGAAAACCCTTCTAGCGTCGTGAGCCGTGGTGTTCATTGAGAGAAGCCCTCCATACAAAGTGGTTCCACGAGTAAGGTATAGCAGGCTTTTCCTCTGCTTCCGTTCACACTCGGCGTCAAGCTGCTTCGATCCTTAGGAAAGGAGGCGGGGAGTCGAAGGACCGCTCCTCCACAGCATTGTCTCTTAGACTTAAGTGTACAGCTCGTTCCTTACGCTTCCTCCCATTTCCAGACACACACCTCCCTAGGGGACAACTTGTTAGTTGGTGGTCGCATTCGACCCACATTTTCCTTCACCATTCAGCCTATGGCATTGTCCTTACGCTTTCACACGAAGTCCTGAAAACGCTTCTCCCTTCCCGAAGCAAGATCTGGGTTGACAGGAGCTTGAGACACAACTCCTCTCTCAAACAGTGGTAGACGGCCCAGCATTTGTGCCTTCACTTTGAACGTCGGAAAGTTCTTCCAACTTCTTCCCCGGAGGCGGTAGTGGAAAGACTAGTTCCCTACAGTTTGGTTTCGTGAGAGGTGAGTGTAAGACGCCTACCTTATATAGCAACGCACATGTCTCCAAAGGCTTCTTTCTTCAAGCACCACGATGTTAGCGCGAAAGCCTGTTTGACATGGCCTTGTTTCTCAGAATTCAGTGTCAGGCTACTACTGCTACTGAGGCTAGCCCACGTACATTGCAAGACCCATCCACCTCCATGACACAGGACGTAATGGAGAGAAACCCTCCGCACAACGTGTTCCTCACTGTGCGGTATCGCGCGTTCCATCTCTTTTCGTTCACACGAGGTTTAAGGAGCGGCTTCGCATCCTTACGAGAAGAGATGGTAGTCGAAGGACGGGAACCCTCGAGACTTGTTCTTAGAGTTAAACAAACGCATGCCATCTTCCTTATGCTTCCGCAGTCATCCATTTCCATACACATCCTTCTTCGTGTAACGACGGCAGGCACCTTCGAAGCGGAGAGCGAAGTCTCGTCTACGTCCCTTATGCCTTCACACCCACTACGGAAAACAGTTTCCTCCTACGGAAACGATACGGCAGTTGAGGGAAGCCTTCTTCACAAGTGGTTTCTCGAGCACCGTCACAGGGCACATTCTAGATGCCTTCACCATGTCACGCGAAAAGTGCTTCCCCGACTTACGTGTATGGCTTTCCTGACGGGTCTCCTTCTCACGCTTCAAACCATGACCTTTTCCATCTGCTCTCTCTCATACTCTTGGAAACGCTTCTCACGGAACAGGATTCGAATCGCGACAGACATTTACACTAGTTACTTCCGTGGCACAGGCACGGGGCACATTCCTTGCGATTTCCCACTTCCATTGCAAAAGTCTACCAGTTTCAGGGAAGGTGATAGTAGACGCACGGTTTCTCTGCAGTGGTGTTTCTGCAGTAGGATACCACACAGACATTATGTGACTATGGATTCCTCGGGAACCCAGATGGAAGCTCGAAGTCGCGATCGGCACAGACGTGGTTCGCCGAGATTCGTGTATGCCTTTCCTTTGGCGAAGTCACATACTTTCGCAAACCCTTCTATCTTCGTGACACATGCTGTTCGTTGAGAAAAGCCCTCCATCAGAAGTTGTGCCGCGAGTGAGGTATATCACCCTTCCTTGCCCTCCGTTTCCTTTCACACTTGGCTTCAAGCCGCTTCGTTCCTTAGCAAAGAGGAAGGGCAGTCGAAGGACCGCACCTCCACAGCGTTGTTTCTTGGAGTTAAGTGTATAGCACGTCCGTTACGCTTCCTCCCACTTCCAGACACACACCTCTCTAGGGGACAACGAGTGTGTTGGTGGTCACGTTCGACCCACATTTCTCTTCACAATTCAGCGTGTGGCATTTTCCTTGTGTTTCCACACAAAGTACCGACAGCGCTTCTATCTTCCCGAAACAAGATCTGAGTTGGGAGAAGCTTTCGACACAAGTTCTTTCCCAAGCAGGGCTCTATGGCACAGTAACTTGCGCCTTCACGTTTAACGTGGGACATTTCCTCCGTCTTCTTCCCTGTAGATGGTAGTGGGAAGACTATTGCTCTACCGTTTTGTTTCTTGAGAGGTGAGTGCAAGACCCTCACACACATATCTCAAAAGGCTTCGCGCTTCGCGAACCAAGGTGTTAGCACGAAATCGTGTTTGACGCGGCCTCGTTTCTCTGAGTTCAGTGGAAGGCTCTGCTGACGCTAGCTCACGTACATTTGAAGGCCCTTCCAAATTCGTGACCCGAGACTTTGGTGGAGAGAAGCCCTCCACACAACGTGTTCCCCACTGTGGTGTATCTCGCATTCCGTCTCTTTTCTCTCGCCCTAAGCTTTAACACGGCGCTTCCATCCGTAGGGAAAGAGCTGGTCGTCGACGGACGGCAACCCTCTAGATTTGTCCTTAGAGTTAAACACCCGTAGGCAATCTTCCCTATGCTTCCTCACATCATACATTTCCATACTCACCCTTCTTCGTGGAACGACGGGCGGCACATTCGAAACGGACAGCTCACTCTAGGGCACGTCCCTCGTGCCTTCACGCCCACGGCGGAAAACACTTTTATCTTCCTGAAACCATATGATAGCTGAGGGAAGACTTCTTCACAAGGGGTTTGTCAAGCACCGTCCCAGGACACATTCTTTATGCCTTCACACGTTCGCGCCAGAATGCCGCTCATACGTAGGCGTACGGCTTTCCAGGGTTTCCTTCTCAGACTTAAAGGCATGACCTTTTCCCTCTGCTCTCTCTCGCACTCTTGAAAACATTTCTCACGGAACAAGGTTTGAACCGGGAGAGACAATCTCCACTCCTTATTTCCGTGGCGCAGGCATGGGGCACATGCCTTGCGCTGTCACACTTACCTTGGAATAGACTACCATTTTCAGGGAAGAGGTTGGTAGAAACACGGTTTCTCTGCAGTGGTGTTTCTTCAGACCGACGTGCACGCCGCCTGTTTAGGGTTCCACACGTTCATGTTGTGACTAGGTTTTCCCCGTGAAGCCAGATGGAAGCTCGAAGGCGCGGTTTGACACAGACTTGTTTCGCACAGTGTAGTCTGTGGCTTTCCTTTGGCGAACTCACGTACGTTTGAAAACCCTTCTAGCGTCGTGAGCCGTGGTGTTCATTGAGAGAAGCCCTCCATACAAAGTGGTTCCACGAGTAAGGTATAGCAGGCTTTTCCTCTGCTTCCGTTCACACTCGGCGTCAAGCTGCTTCGATCCTTAGGAAAGGAGGCGGGGAGTCGAAGGACCGCTCCTCCACAGCATTGTCTCTTAGACTTAAGTGTACAGCTCGTTCCTTACGCTTCCTCCCATTTCCAGACACACACCTCCCTAGGGGACAACTTGTTAGTTGGTGGTCGCATTCGACCCACATTTTCCTTCACCATTCAGCCTATGGCATTGTCCTTACGCTTTCACACGAAGTCCTGAAAACGCTTCTCCCTTCCCGAAGCAAGATCTGGGTTGACAGGAGCTTGAGACACAACTCCTCTCTCAAACAGTGGTAGACGGCCCAGCATTTGTGCCTTCACTTTGAACGTCGGAAAGTTCTTCCAACTTCTTCCCCGGAGGCGGTAGTGGAAAGACTAGTTCCCTACAGTTTGGTTTCGTGAGAGGTGAGTGTAAGACGCCTACCTTATATAGCAACGCACATGTCTCCAAAGGCTTCTTTCTTCAAGCACCACGATGTTAGCGCGAAAGCCTGTTTGACATGGCCTTGTTTCTCAGAATTCAGTGTCAGGCTACTACTGCTACTGAGGCTAGCCCACGTACATTGCAAGACCCATCCACCTCCATGACACAGGACGTAATGGAGAGAAACCCTCCGCACAACGTGTTCCTCACTGTGCGGTATCGCGCGTTCCATCTCTTTTCGTTCACACGAGGTTTAAGGAGCGGCTTCGCATCCTTACGAGAAGAGATGGTAGTCGAAGGACGGGAACCCTCGAGACTTGTTCTTAGAGTTAAACAAACGCATGCCATCTTCCTTATGCTTCCGCAGTCATCCATTTCCATACACATCCTTCTTCGTGTAACGACGGCAGGCACCTTCGAAGCGGAGAGCGAAGTCTCGTCTACGTCCCTTATGCCTTCACACCCACTACGGAAAACAGTTTCCTCCTACGGAAACGATACGGCAGTTGAGGGAAGCCTTCTTCACAAGTGGTTTCTCGAGCACCGTCACAGGGCACATTCTAGATGCCTTCACCATGTCACGCGAAAAGTGCTTCCCCGACTTACGTGTATGGCTTTCCTGACGGGTCTCCTTCTCACGCTTCAAACCATGACCTTTTCCATCTGCTCTCTCTCATACTCTTGGAAACGCTTCTCACGGAACAGGATTCGAATCGCGACAGACATTTACACTAGTTACTTCCGTGGCACAGGCACGGGGCACATTCCTTGCGATTTCCCACTTCCATTGCAAAAGTCTACCAGTTTCAGGGAAGGTGATAGTAGACGCACGGTTTCTCTGCAGTGGTGTTTCTGCAGTAGGATACCACACAGACATTATGTGACTATGGATTCCTCGGGAACCCAGATGGAAGCTCGAAGTCGCGATCGGCACAGACGTGGTTCGCCGAGATTCGTGTATGCCTTTCCTTTGGCGAAGTCACATACTTTCGCAAACCCTTCTATCTTCGTGACACATGCTGTTCGTTGAGAAAAGCCCTCCATCAGAAGTTGTGCCGCGAGTGAGGTATATCACCCTTCCTTGCCCTCCGTTTCCTTTCACACTTGGCTTCAAGCCGCTTCGTTCCTTAGCAAAGAGGAAGGGCAGTCGAAGGACCGCACCTCCACAGCGTTGTTTCTTGGAGTTAAGTGTATAGCACGTCCGTTACGCTTCCTCCCACTTCCAGACACACACCTCTCTAGGGGACAACGAGTGTGTTGGTGGTCACGTTCGACCCACATTTCTCTTCACAATTCAGCGTGTGGCATTTTCCTTGTGTTTCCACACAAAGTACCGACAGCGCTTCTATCTTCCCGAAACAAGATCTGAGTTGGGAGAAGCTTTCGACACAAGTTCTTTCCCAAGCAGGGCTCTATGGCACAGTAACTTGCGCCTTCACGTTTAACGTGGGACATTTCCTCCGTCTTCTTCCCTGTAGATGGTAGTGGGAAGACTATTGCTCTACCGTTTTGTTTCTTGAGAGGTGAGTGCAAGACCCTCACACACATATCTCAAAAGGCTTCGCGCTTCGCGAACCAAGGTGTTAGCACGAAATCATGTTTGACGCGGCCTCGTTTCTCTGAGTTCAGTGGAAGGCTCTGCTGACGCTAGCTCACGTACATTTGAAGGCCCTTCCAAATTCGTGACCCGAGACTTTGGTGGAGAGAAGCCCTCCACACAACGTGTTCCCCACTGTGGTGTATCTCGCATTCCGTCTCTTTTCTCTCGCCCTAAGCTTTAACACGGCGCTTCCATCCGTAGGGAAAGAGCTGGTCGTCGACGGACGGCAACCCTCTAGATTTGTCCTTAGAGTTAACCACCCGTAGGCAATCTTCCCTATGCTTCCTCACATCATACATTTCCATACTCACCCTTCTTCGTGGAACGACGGGCGGCACATTCGAAACGGACAGCTCACTCTAGGGCACGTCCCTCGTGCCTTCACGCCCACGGCGGAAAACACTTTTATCTTCCTGAAACCATATGATAGCTGAGGGAAGACTTCTTCACAAGGGGTTTGTCAAGCACCGTCCCAGGACACATTCTTTATGCCTTCACACGTTCGCGCCAGAATGCCGCTCATACGTAGGCGTACGGCTTTCCAGGGTTTCCTTCTCAGACTTAAAGGCATGACCTTTTCCCTCTGCTCTCTCTCGCACTCTTGAAAACATTTCTCACGGAACAAGGTTTGAACCGGGAGAGACAATCTCCACTCCTTATTTCCGTGGCGCAGGCATGGGGCACATGCCTTGCGCTGTCACACTTACCTTGGAATAGACTACCATTTTCAGGGAAGAGGTTGGTAGAAACACGGTTTCTCTGCAGTGGTGTTTCTTCAGACCGACGTGCACGCCGCCTGTTTAGGGTTCCACACGTTCATGTTGTGACTAGGTTTTCCCCGTGAAGCCAGATGGAAGCTCGAAGGCGCGGTTTGACACAGACTTGTTTCGCACAGTGTAGTCTGTGGCTTTCCTTTGGCGAACTCACGTACGTTTGAAAACCCTTCTAGCGTCGTGAGCCGTGGTGTTCATTGAGAGAAGCCCTCCATACAAAGTGGTTCCACGAGTAAGGTATAGCAGGCTTTTCCTCTGCTTCCGTTCACACTCGGCGTCAAGCTGCTTCGATCCTTAGGAAAGGAGGCGGGGAGTCGAAGGACCGCTCCTCCACAGCATTGTCTCTTAGACTTAAGTGTACAGCTCGTTCCTTACGCTTCCTCCCATTTCCAGACACACACCTCCCTAGGGGACAACTTGTTAGTTGGTGGTCGCATTCGACCCACATTTTCCTTCACCATTCAGCCTATGGCATTGTCCTTACGCTTTCACACGAAGTCCTGAAAACGCTTCTCCCTTCCCGAAGCAAGATCTGGGTTGACAGGAGCTTGAGACACAACTCCTCTCTCAAACAGTGGTAGACGGCCCAGCATTTGTGCCTTCACTTTGAACGTCGGAAAGTTCTTCCAACTTCTTCCCCGGAGGCGGTAGTGGAAAGACTAGTTCCCTACAGTTTGGTTTCGTGAGAGGTGAGTGTAAGACGCCTACCTTATATAGCAACGCACATGTCTCCAAAGGCTTCTTTCTTCAAGCACCACGATGTTAGCGCGAAAGCCTGTTTGACATGGCCTTGTTTCTCAGAATTCAGTGTCAGGCTACTACTGCTACTGAGGCTAGCCCACGTACATTGCAAGACCCATCCACCTCCATGACACAGGACGTAATGGAGAGAAACCCTCCGCACAACGTGTTCCTCACTGTGCGGTATCGCGCGTTCCATCTCTTTTCGTTCACACGAGGTTTAAGGAGCGGCTTCGCATCCTTACGAGAAGAGATGGTAGTCGAAGGACGGGAACCCTCGAGACTTGTTCTTAGAGTTAAACAAACGCATGCCATCTTCCTTATGCTTCCGCAGTCATCCATTTCCATACACATCCTTCTTCGTGTAACGACGGCAGGCACCTTCGAAGCGGAGAGCGAAGTCTCGTCTACGTCCCTTATGCCTTCACACCCACTACGGAAAACAGTTTCCTCCTACGGAAACGATACGGCAGTTGAGGGAAGCCTTCTTCACAAGTGGTTTCTCGAGCACCGTCACAGGGCACATTCTAGATGCCTTCACCATGTCACGCGAAAAGTGCTTCCCCGACTTACGTGTATGGCTTTCCTGACGGGTCTCCTTCTCACGCTTCAAACCATGACCTTTTCCATCTGCTCTCTCTCATACTCTTGGAAACGCTTCTCACGGAACAGGATTCGAATCGCGACAGACATTTACACTAGTTACTTCCGTGGCACAGGCACGGGGCACATTCCTTGCGATTTCCCACTTCCATTGCAAAAGTCTACCAGTTTCAGGGAAGGTGATAGTAGACGCACGGTTTCTCTGCAGTGGTGTTTCTGCAGTAGGATACCACACAGACATTATGTGACTATGGATTCCTCGGGAACCCAGATGGAAGCTCGAAGTCGCGATCGGCACAGACGTGGTTCGCCGAGATTCGTGTATGCCTTTCCTTTGGCGAAGTCACATACTTTCGCAAACCCTTCTATCTTCGTGACACATGCTGTTCGTTGAGAAAAGCCCTCCATCAGAAGTTGTGCCGCGAGTGAGGTATATCACCCTTCCTTGCCCTCCGTTTCCTTTCACACTTGGCTTCAAGCCGCTTCGTTCCTTAGCAAAGAGGAAGGGCAGTCGAAGGACCGCACCTCCACAGCGTTGTTTCTTGGAGTTAAGTGTATAGCACGTCCGTTACGCTTCCTCCCACTTCCAGACACACACCTCTCTAGGGGACAACGAGTGTGTTGGTGGTCACGTTCGACCCACATTTCTCTTCACAATTCAGCGTGTGGCATTTTCCTTGTGTTTCCACACAAAGTACCGACAGCGCTTCTATCTTCCCGAAACAAGATCTGAGTTGGGAGAAGCTTTCGACACAAGTTCTTTCCCAAGCAGGGCTCTATGGCACAGTAACTTGCGCCTTCACGTTTAACGTGGGACATTTCCTCCGTCTTCTTCCCTGTAGATGGTAGTGGGAAGACTATTGCTCTACCGTTTTGTTTCTTGAGAGGTGAGTGCAAGACCCTCACACACATATCTCAAAAGGCTTCGCGCTTCGCGAACCAAGGTGTTAGCACGAAATCGTGTTTGACGCGGCCTCGTTTCTCTGAGTTCAGTGGAAGGCTCTGCTGACGCTAGCTCACGTACATTTGAAGGCCCTTCCAAATTCGTGACCCGAGACTTTGGTGGAGAGAAGCCCTCCACACAACGTGTTCCCCACTGTGGTGTATCTCGCATTCCGTCTCTTTTCTCTCGCCCTAAGCTTTAACACGGCGCTTCCATCCGTAGGGAAAGAGCTGGTCGTCGACGGACGGCAACCCTCTAGATTTGTCCTTAGAGTTAACCACCCGTAGGCAATCTTCCCTATGCTTCCTCACATCATACATTTCCATACTCACCCTTCTTCGTGGAACGACGGGCGGCACATTCGAAACGGACAGCTCACTCTAGGGCACGTCCCTCGTGCCTTCACGCCCACGGCGGAAAACACTTTTATCTTCCTGAAACCATATGATAGCTGAGGGAAGACTTCTTCACAAGGGGTTTGTCAAGCACCGTCCCAGGACACATTCTTTATGCCTTCACACGTTCGCGCCAGAATGCCGCTCATACGTAGGCGTACGGCTTTCCAGGGTTTCCTTCTCAGACTTAAAGGCATGACCTTTTCCCTCTGCTCTCTCTCGCACTCTTGAAAACATTTCTCACGGAACAAGGTTTGAACCGGGAGAGACAATCTCCACTCCTTATTTCCGTGGCGCAGGCATGGGGCACATGCCTTGCGCTGTCACACTTACCTTGGAATAGACTACCATTTTCAGGGAAGAGGTTGGTAGAAACACGGTTTCTCTGCAGTGGTGTTTCTTCAGACCGACGTGCACGCCGCCTGTTTAGGGTTCCACACGTTCATGTTGTGACTAGGTTTTCCCCGTGAAGCCAGATGGAAGCTCGAAGGCGCGGTTTGACACAGACTTGTTTCGCACAGTGTAGTCTGTGGCTTTCCTTTGGCGAACTCACGTACGTTTGAAAACCCTTCTAGCGTCGTGAGCCGTGGTGTTCATTGAGAGAAGCCCTCCATACAAAGTGGTTCCACGAGTAAGGTATAGCAGGCTTTTCCTCTGCTTCCGTTCACACTCGGCGTCAAGCTGCTTCGATCCTTAGGAAAGGAGGCGGGGAGTCGAAGGACCGCTCCTCCACAGCATTGTCTCTTAGACTTAAGTGTACAGCTCGTTCCTTACGCTTCCTCCCATTTCCAGACACACACCTCCCTAGGGGACAACTTGTTAGTTGGTGGTCGCATTCGACCCACATTTTCCTTCACCATTCAGCCTATGGCATTGTCCTTACGCTTTCACACGAAGTCCTGAAAACGCTTCTCCCTTCCCGAAGCAAGATCTGGGTTGACAGGAGCTTGAGACACAACTCCTCTCTCAAACAGTGGTAGACGGCCCAGCATTTGTGCCTTCACTTTGAACGTCGGAAAGTTCTTCCAACTTCTTCCCCGGAGGCGGTAGTGGAAAGACTAGTTCCCTACAGTTTGGTTTCGTGAGAGGTGAGTGTAAGACGCCTACCTTATATAGCAACGCACATGTCTCCAAAGGCTTCTTTCTTCAAGCACCACGATGTTAGCGCGAAAGCCTGTTTGACATGGCCTTGTTTCTCAGAATTCAGTGTCAGGCTACTACTGCTACTGAGGCTAGCCCACGTACATTGCAAGACCCATCCACCTCCATGACACAGGACGTAATGGAGAGAAACCCTCCGCACAACGTGTTCCTCACTGTGCGGTATCGCGCGTTCCATCTCTTTTCGTTCACACGAGGTTTAAGGAGCGGCTTCGCATCCTTACGAGAAGAGATGGTAGTCGAAGGACGGGAACCCTCGAGACTTGTTCTTAGAGTTAAACAAACGCATGCCATCTTCCTTATGCTTCCGCAGTCATCCATTTCCATACACATCCTTCTTCGTGTAACGACGGCAGGCACCTTCGAAGCGGAGAGCGAAGTCTCGTCTACGTCCCTTATGCCTTCACACCCACTACGGAAAACAGTTTCCTCCTACGGAAACGATACGGCAGTTGAGGGAAGCCTTCTTCACAAGTGGTTTCTCGAGCACCGTCACAGGGCACATTCTAGATGCCTTCACCATGTCACGCGAAAAGTGCTTCCCCGACTTACGTGTATGGCTTTCCTGACGGGTCTCCTTCTCACGCTTCAAACCATGACCTTTTCCATCTGCTCTCTCTCATACTCTTGGAAACGCTTCTCACGGAACAGGATTCGAATCGCGACAGACATTTACACTAGTTACTTCCGTGGCACAGGCACGGGGCACATTCCTTGCGATTTCCCACTTCCATTGCAAAAGTCTACCAGTTTCAGGGAAGGTGATAGTAGACGCACGGTTTCTCTGCAGTGGTGTTTCTGCAGTAGGATACCACACAGACATTATGTGACTATGGATTCCTCGGGAACCCAGATGGAAGCTCGAAGTCGCGATCGGCACAGACGTGGTTCGCCGAGATTCGTGTATGCCTTTCCTTTGGCGAAGTCACATACTTTCGCAAACCCTTCTATCTTCGTGACACATGCTGTTCGTTGAGAAAAGCCCTCCATCAGAAGTTGTGCCGCGAGTGAGGTATATCACCCTTCCTTGCCCTCCGTTTCCTTTCACACTTGGCTTCAAGCCGCTTCGTTCCTTAGCAAAGAGGAAGGGCAGTCGAAGGACCGCACCTCCACAGCGTTGTTTCTTGGAGTTAAGTGTATAGCACGTCCGTTACGCTTCCTCCCACTTCCAGACACACACCTCTCTAGGGGACAACGAGTGTGTTGGTGGTCACGTTCGACCCACATTTCTCTTCACAATTCAGCGTGTGGCATTTTCCTTGTGTTTCCACACAAAGTACCGACAGCGCTTCTATCTTCCCGAAACAAGATCTGAGTTGGGAGAAGCTTTCGACACAAGTTCTTTCCCAAGCAGGGCTCTATGGCACAGTAACTTGCGCCTTCACGTTTAACGTGGGACATTTCCTCCGTCTTCTTCCCTGTAGATGGTAGTGGGAAGACTATTGCTCTACCGTTTTGTTTCTTGAGAGGTGAGTGCAAGACCCTCACACACATATCTCAAAAGGCTTCGCGCTTCGCGAACCAAGGGGTTAGCACGAAATCATGTTTGACGCGGCCTCGTTTCTCTGAGTTCAGTGGAAGGCTCTGCTGACGCTAGCTCACGTACATTTGAAGGCCCTTCCAAATTCGTGACCCGAGACTTTGGTGGAGAGAAGCCCTCCACACAACGTGTTCCCCACTGTGGTGTATCTCGCATTCCGTCTCTTTTCTCTCGCCCTAAGCTTTAACACGGCGCTTCCATCCGTAGGGAAAGAGCTGGTCGTCGACGGACGGCAACCCTCTAGATTTGTCCTTAGAGTTAAACACCCGTAGGCAATCTTCCCTATGCTTCCTCACATCATACATTTCCATACTCACCCTTCTTCGTGGAACGACGGGCGGCACATTCGAAACGGACAGCTCACTCTAGGGCACGTCCCTCGTGCCTTCACGCCCACGGCGGAAAACACTTTTATCTTCCTGAAACCATATGATAGCTGAGGGAAGACTTCTTCACAAGGGGTTTGTCAAGCACCGTCCCAGGACACATTCTTTATGCCTTCACACGTTCGCGCCAGAATGCCGCTCATACGTAGGCGTACGGCTTTCCAGGGTTTCCTTCTCAGACTTAAAGGCATGACCTTTTCCCTCTGCTCTCTCTCGCACTCTTGAAAACATTTCTCACGGAACAAGGTTTGAACCGGGAGAGACAATCTCCACTCCTTATTTCCGTGGCGCAGGCATGGGGCACATGCCTTGCGCTGTCACACTTACCTTGGAATAGACTACCATTTTCAGGGAAGAGGTTGGTAGAAACACGGTTTCTCTGCAGTGGTGTTTCTTCAGACCGACGTGCACGCCGCCTGTTTAGGGTTCCACACGTTCATGTTGTGACTAGGTTTTCCCCGTGAAGCCAGATGGAAGCTCGAAGGCGCGGTTTGACACAGACTTGTTTCGCACAGTGTAGTCTGTGGCTTTCCTTTGGCGAACTCACGTACGTTTGAAAACCCTTCTAGCGTCGTGAGCCGTGGTGTTCATTGAGAGAAGCCCTCCATACAAAGTGGTTCCACGAGTAAGGTATAGCAGGCTTTTCCTCTGCTTCCGTTCACACTCGGCGTCAAGCTGCTTCGATCCTTAGGAAAGGAGGCGGGGAGTCGAAGGACCGCTCCTCCACAGCATTGTCTCTTAGACTTAAGTGTACAGCTCGTTCCTTACGCTTCCTCCCATTTCCAGACACACACCTCCCTAGGGGACAACTTGTTAGTTGGTGGTCGCATTCGACCCACATTTTCCTTCACCATTCAGCCTATGGCATTGTCCTTACGCTTTCACACGAAGTCCTGAAAACGCTTCTCCCTTCCCGAAGCAAGATCTGGGTTGACAGGAGCTTGAGACACAACTCCTCTCTCAAACAGTGGTAGACGGCCCAGCATTTGTGCCTTCACTTTGAACGTCGGAAAGTTCTTCCAACTTCTTCCCCGGAGGCGGTAGTGGAAAGACTAGTTCCCTACAGTTTGGTTTCGTGAGAGGTGAGTGTAAGACGCCTACCTTATATAGCAACGCACATGTCTCCAAAGGCTTCTTTCTTCAAGCACCACGATGTTAGCGCGAAAGCCTGTTTGACATGGCCTTGTTTCTCAGAATTCAGTGTCAGGCTACTACTGCTACTGAGGCTAGCCCACGTACATTGCAAGACCCATCCACCTCCATGACACAGGACGTAATGGAGAGAAACCCTCCGCACAACGTGTTCCTCACTGTGCGGTATCGCGCGTTCCATCTCTTTTCGTTCACACGAGGTTTAAGGAGCGGCTTCGCATCCTTACGAGAAGAGATGGTAGTCGAAGGACGGGAACCCTCGAGACTTGTTCTTAGAGTTAAACAAACGCATGCCATCTTCCTTATGCTTCCGCAGTCATCCATTTCCATACACATCCTTCTTCGTGTAACGACGGCAGGCACCTTCGAAGCGGAGAGCGAAGTCTCGTCTACGTCCCTTATGCCTTCACACCCACTACGGAAAACAGTTTCCTCCTACGGAAACGATACGGCAGTTGAGGGAAGCCTTCTTCACAAGTGGTTTCTCGAGCACCGTCACAGGGCACATTCTAGATGCCTTCACCATGTCACGCGAAAAGTGCTTCCCCGACTTACGTGTATGGCTTTCCTGACGGGTCTCCTTCTCACGCTTCAAACCATGACCTTTTCCATCTGCTCTCTCTCATACTCTTGGAAACGCTTCTCACGGAACAGGATTCGAATCGCGACAGACATTTACACTAGTTACTTCCGTGGCACAGGCACGGGGCACATTCCTTGCGATTTCCCACTTCCATTGCAAAAGTCTACCAGTTTCAGGGAAGGTGATAGTAGACGCACGGTTTCTCTGCAGTGGTGTTTCTGCAGTAGGATACCACACAGACATTATGTGACTATGGATTCCTCGGGAACCCAGATGGAAGCTCGAAGTCGCGATCGGCACAGACGTGGTTCGCCGAGATTCGTGTATGCCTTTCCTTTGGCGAAGTCACATACTTTCGCAAACCCTTCTATCTTCGTGACACATGCTGTTCGTTGAGAAAAGCCCTCCATCAGAAGTTGTGCCGCGAGTGAGGTATATCACCCTTCCTTGCCCTCCGTTTCCTTTCAGACTTGGCTTCAAGCCGCTTCGTTCCTTAGCAAAGAGGAAGGGCAGTCGAAGGACCGCACCTCCACAGCGTTGTTTCTTGGAGTTAAGTGTATAGCACGTCCGTTACGCTTCCTCCCACTTCCAGACACACACCTCTCTAGGGGACAACGAGTGTGTTGGTGGTCACGTTCGACCCACATTTCTCTTCACAATTCAGCGTGTGGCATTTTCCTTGTGTTTCCACACAAAGTACCGACAGCGCTTCTATCTTCCCGAAACAAGATCTGAGTTGGGAGAAGCTTTCGACCCAAGTTCTTTCCCAAGCAGGGCTCTATGGCACAGTAACTTGCGCCTTCACGTTTAACGTGGGACATTTCCTCCGTCTTCTTCCCTGTAGATGGTAGTGGGAAGACTATTGCTCTACCGTTTTGTTTCTTGAGAGGTGAGTGCAAGACCCTCACACACATATCTCAAAAGGCTTCGCGCTTCGCGAACCAAGGTGTTAGCACGAAATCATGTTTGACGCGGCCTCGTTTCTCTGAGTTCAGTGGAAGGCTCTGCTGACGCTAGCTCACGTACATTTGAAGGCCCTTCCAAATTCGTGACCCGAGACTTTGGTGGAGAGAAGCCCTCCACACAACGTGTTCCCCACTGTGGTGTATCTCGCATTCCGTCTCTTTTCTCTCGCCCTAAGCTTTAACACGGCGCTTCCATCCGTAGGGAAAGAGCTGGTCGTCGACGGACGGCAACCCTCTAGATTTGTCCTTAGAGTTAAACACCCGTAGGCAATCTTCCCTATGCTTCCTCACATCATACATTTCCATACTCACCCTTCTTCGTGGAACGACGGGCGGCACATTCGAAACGGACAGCTCACTCTAGGGCACGTCCCTCGTGCCTTCACGCCCACGGCGGAAAACACTTTTATCTTCCTGAAACCATATGATAGCTGAGGGAAGACTTCTTCACAAGGGGTTTGTCAAGCACCGTCCCAGGACACATTCTTTATGCCTTCACACGTTCGCGCCAGAATGCCGCTCATACGTAGGCGTACGGCTTTCCAGGGTTTCCTTCTCAGACTTAAAGGCATGACCTTTTCCCTCTGCTCTCTCTCGCACTCTTGAAAACATTTCTCACGGAACAAGGTTTGAACCGGGAGAGACAATCTCCACTCCTTATTTCCGTGGCGCAGGCATGGGGCACATGCCTTGCGCTGTCACACTTACCTTGGAATAGACTACCATTTTCAGGGAAGAGGTTGGTAGAAACACGGTTTCTCTGCAGTGGTGTTTCTTCAGACCGACGTGCACGCCGCCTGTTTAGGGTTCCACACGTTCATGTTGTGACTAGGTTTTCCCCGTGAAGCCAGATGGAAGCTCGAAGGCGCGGTTTGACACAGACTTGTTTCGCACAGTGTAGTCTGTGGCTTTCCTTTGGCGAACTCACGTACGTTTGAAAACCCTTCTAGCGTCGTGAGCCGTGGTGTTCATTGAGAGAAGCCCTCCATACAAAGTGGTTCCACGAGTAAGGTATAGCAGGCTTTTCCTCTGCTTCCGTTCACACTCGGCGTCAAGCTGCTTCGATCCTTAGGAAAGGAGGCGGGGAGTCGAAGGACCGCTCCTCCACAGCATTGTCTCTTAGACTTAAGTGTACAGCTCGTTCCTTACGCTTCCTCCCATTTCCAGACACACACCTCCCTAGGGGACAACTTGTTAGTTGGTGGTCGCATTCGACCCACATTTTCCTTCACCATTCAGCCTATGGCATTGTCCTTACGCTTTCACACGAAGTCCTGAAAACGCTTCTCCCTTCCCGAAGCAAGATCTGGGTTGACAGGAGCTTGAGACACAACTCCTCTCTCAAACAGTGGTAGACGGCCCAGCATTTGTGCCTTCACTTTGAACGTCGGAAAGTTCTTCCAACTTCTTCCCCGGAGGCGGTAGTGGAAAGACTAGTTCCCTACAGTTTGGTTTCGTGAGAGGTGAGTGTAAGACGCCTACCTTATATAGCAACGCACATGTCTCCAAAGGCTTCTTTCTTCAAGCACCACGATGTTAGCGCGAAAGCCTGTTTGACATGGCCTTGTTTCTCAGAATTCAGTGTCAGGCTACTACTGCTACTGAGGCTAGCCCACGTACATTGCAAGACCCATCCACCTCCATGACACAGGACGTAATGGAGAGAAACCCTCCGCACAACGTGTTCCTCACTGTGCGGTATCGCGCGTTCCATCTCTTTTCGTTCACACGAGGTTTAAGGAGCGGCTTCGCATCCTTACGAGAAGAGATGGTAGTCGAAGGACGGGAACCCTCGAGACTTGTTCTTAGAGTTAAACAAACGCATGCCATCTTCCTTATGCTTCCGCAGTCATCCATTTCCATACACATCCTTCTTCGTGTAACGACGGCAGGCACCTTCGAAGCGGAGAGCGAAGTCTCGTCTACGTCCCTTATGCCTTCACACCCACTACGGAAAACAGTTTCCTCCTACGGAAACGATACGGCAGTTGAGGGAAGCCTTCTTCACAAGTGGTTTCTCGAGCACCGTCACAGGGCACATTCTAGATGCCTTCACCATGTCACGCGAAAAGTGCTTCCCCGACTTACGTGTATGGCTTTCCTGACGGGTCTCCTTCTCACGCTTCAAACCATGACCTTTTCCATCTGCTCTCTCTCATACTCTTGGAAACGCTTCTCACGGAACAGGATTCGAATCGCGACAGACATTTACACTAGTTACTTCCGTGGCACAGGCACGGGGCACATTCCTTGCGATTTCCCACTTCCATTGCAAAAGTCTACCAGTTTCAGGGAAGGTGATAGTAGACGCACGGTTTCTCTGCAGTGGTGTTTCTGCAGTAGGATACCACACAGACATTATGTGACTATGGATTCCTCGGGAACCCAGATGGAAGCTCGAAGTCGCGATCGGCACAGACGTGGTTCGCCGAGATTCGTGTATGCCTTTCCTTTGGCGAAGTCACATACTTTCGCAAACCCTTCTATCTTCGTGACACATGCTGTTCGTTGAGAAAAGCCCTCCATCAGAAGTTGTGCCGCGAGTGAGGTATATCACCCTTCCTTGCCCTCCGTTTCCTTTCACACTTGGCTTCAAGCCGCTTCGTTCCTTAGCAAAGAGGAAGGGCAGTCGAAGGACCGCACCTCCACAGCGTTGTTTCTTGGAGTTAAGTGTATAGCACGTCCGTTACGCTTCCTCCCACTTCCAGACACACACCTCTCTAGGGGACAACGAGTGTGTTGGTGGTCACGTTCGACCCACATTTCTCTTCACAATTCAGCGTGTGGCATTTTCCTTGTGTTTCCACACAAAGTACCGACAGCGCTTCTATCTTCCCGAAACAAGATCTGAGTTGGGAGAAGCTTTCGACCCAAGTTCTTTCCCAAGCAGGGCTCTATGGCACAGTAACTTGCGCCTTCACGTTTAACGTGGGACATTTCCTCCGTCTTCTTCCCTGTAGATGGTAGTGGGAAGACTATTGCTCTACCGTTTTGTTTCTTGAGAGGTGAGTGCAAGACCCTCACACACATATCTCAAAAGGCTTCGCGCTTCGCGAACCAAGGGGTTAGCACGAAATCATGTTTGACGCGGCCTCGTTTCTCTGAGTTCAGTGGAAGGCTCTGCTGACGCTAGCTCACGTACATTTGAAGGCCCTTCCAAATTCGTGACCCGAGACTTTGGTGGAGAGAAGCCCTCCACACAACGTGTTCCCCACTGTGGTGTATCTCGCATTCCGTCTCTTTTCTCTCGCCCTAAGCTTTAACACGGCGCTTCCATCCGTAGGGAAAGAGCTGGTCGTCGACGGACGGCAACCCTCTAGATTTGTCCTTAGAGTTAAACACCCGTAGGCAATCTTCCCTATGCTTCCTCACATCATACATTTCCATACTCACCCTTCTTCGTGGAACGACGGGCGGCACATTCGAAACGGACAGCTCACTCTAGGGCACGTCCCTCGTGCCTTCACGCCCACGGCGGAAAACACTTTTATCTTCCTGAAACCATATGATAGCTGAGGGAAGACTTCTTCACAAGGGGTTTGTCAAGCACCGTCCCAGGACACATTCTTTATGCCTTCACACGTTCGCGCCAGAATGCCGCTCATACGTAGGCGTACGGCTTTCCAGGGTTTCCTTCTCAGACTTAAAGGCATGACCTTTTCCCTCTGCTCTCTCTCGCACTCTTGAAAACATTTCTCACGGAACAAGGTTTGAACCGGGAGAGACAATCTCCACTCCTTATTTCCGTGGCGCAGGCATGGGGCACATGCCTTGCGCTGTCACACTTACCTTGGAATAGACTACCATTTTCAGGGAAGAGGTTGGTAGAAACACGGTTTCTCTGCAGTGGTGTTTCTTCAGACCGACGTGCACGCCGCCTGTTTAGGGTTCCACACGTTCATGTTGTGACTAGGTTTTCCCCGTGAAGCCAGATGGAAGCTCGAAGGCGCGGTTTGACACAGACTTGTTTCGCACAGTGTAGTCTGTGGCTTTCCTTTGGCGAACTCACGTACGTTTGAAAACCCTTCTAGCGTCGTGAGCCGTGGTGTTCATTGAGAGAAGCCCTCCATACAAAGTGGTTCCACGAGTAAGGTATAGCAGGCTTTTCCTCTGCTTCCGTTCACACTCGGCGTCAAGCTGCTTCGATCCTTAGGAAAGGAGGCGGGGAGTCGAAGGACCGCTCCTCCACAGCATTGTCTCTTAGACTTAAGTGTACAGCTCGTTCCTTACGCTTCCTCCCATTTCCAGACACACACCTCCCTAGGGGACAACTTGTTAGTTGGTGGTCGCATTCGACCCACATTTTCCTTCACCATTCAGCCTATGGCATTGTCCTTACGCTTTCACACGAAGTCCTGAAAACGCTTCTCCCTTCCCGAAGCAAGATCTGGGTTGACAGGAGCTTGAGACACAACTCCTCTCTCAAACAGTGGTAGACGGCCCAGCATTTGTGCCTTCACTTTGAACGTCGGAAAGTTCTTCCAACTTCTTCCCCGGAGGCGGTAGTGGAAAGACTAGTTCCCTACAGTTTGGTTTCGTGAGAGGTGAGTGTAAGACGCCTACCTTATATAGCAACGCACATGTCTCCAAAGGCTTCTTTCTTCAAGCACCACGATGTTAGCGCGAAAGCCTGTTTGACATGGCCTTGTTTCTCAGAATTCAGTGTCAGGCTACTACTGCTACTGAGGCTAGCCCACGTACATTGCAAGACCCATCCACCTCCATGACACAGGACGTAATGGAGAGAAACCCTCCGCACAACGTGTTCCTCACTGTGCGGTATCGCGCGTTCCATCTCTTTTCGTTCACACGAGGTTTAAGGAGCGGCTTCGCATCCTTACGAGAAGAGATGGTAGTCGAAGGACGGGAACCCTCGAGACTTGTTCTTAGAGTTAAACAAACGCATGCCATCTTCCTTATGCTTCCGCAGTCATCCATTTCCATACACATCCTTCTTCGTGTAACGACGGCAGGCACCTTCGAAGCGGAGAGCGAAGTCTCGTCTACGTCCCTTATGCCTTCACACCCACTACGGAAAACAGTTTCCTCCTACGGAAACGATACGGCAGTTGAGGGAAGCCTTCTTCACAAGTGGTTTCTCGAGCACCGTCACAGGGCACATTCTAGATGCCTTCACCATGTCACGCGAAAAGTGCTTCCCCGACTTACGTGTATGGCTTTCCTGACGGGTCTCCTTCTCACGCTTCAAACCATGACCTTTTCCATCTGCTCTCTCTCATACTCTTGGAAACGCTTCTCACGGAACAGGATTCGAATCGCGACAGACATTTACACTAGTTACTTCCGTGGCACAGGCACGGGGCACATTCCTTGCGATTTCCCACTTCCATTGCAAAAGTCTACCAGTTTCAGGGAAGGTGATAGTAGACGCACGGTTTCTCTGCAGTGGTGTTTCTGCAGTAGGATACCACACAGACATTATGTGACTATGGATTCCTCGGGAACCCAGATGGAAGCTCGAAGTCGCGATCGGCACAGACGTGGTTCGCCGAGATTCGTGTATGCCTTTCCTTTGGCGAAGTCACATACTTTCGCAAACCCTTCTATCTTCGTGACACATGCTGTTCGTTGAGAAAAGCCCTCCATCAGAAGTTGTGCCGCGAGTGAGGTATATCACCCTTCCTTGCCCTCCGTTTCCTTTCACACTTGGCTTCAAGCCGCTTCGTTCCTTAGCAAAGAGGAAGGGCAGTCGAAGGACCGCACCTCCACAGCGTTGTTTCTTGGAGTTAAGTGTATAGCACGTCCGTTACGCTTCCTCCCACTTCCAGACACACACCTCTCTAGGGGACAACGAGTGTGTTGGTGGTCACGTTCGACCCACATTTCTCTTCACAATTCAGCGTGTGGCATTTTCCTTGTGTTTCCACACAAAGTACCGACAGCGCTTCTATCTTCCCGAAACAAGATCTGAGTTGGGAGAAGCTTTCGACACAAGTTCTTTCCCAAGCAGGGCTCTATGGCACAGTAACTTGCGCCTTCACGTTTAACGTGGGACATTTCCTCCGTCTTCTTCCCTGTAGATGGTAGTGGGAAGACTATTGCTCTACCGTTTTGTTTCTTGAGAGGTGAGTGCAAGACCCTCACACACATATCTCAAAAGGCTTCGCGCTTCGCGAACCAAGGGGTTAGCACGAAATCATGTTTGACGCGGCCTCGTTTCTCTGAGTTCAGTGGAAGGCTCTGCTGACGCTAGCTCACGTACATTTGAAGGCCCTTCCAAATTCGTGACCCGAGACTTTGGTGGAGAGAAGCCCTCCACACAACGTGTTCCCCACTGTGGTGTATCTCGCATTCCGTCTCTTTTCTCTCGCCCTAAGCTTTAACACGGCGCTTCCATCCGTAGGGAAAGAGCTGGTCGTCGACGGACGGCAACCCTCTAGATTTGTCCTTAGAGTTAAACACCCGTAGGCAATCTTCCCTATGCTTCCTCACATCATACATTTCCATACTCACCCTTCTTCGTGGAACGACGGGCGGCACATTCGAAACGGACAGCTCACTCTAGGGCACGTCCCTCGTGCCTTCACGCCCACGGCGGAAAACACTTTTATCTTCCTGAAACCATATGATAGCTGAGGGAAGACTTCTTCACAAGGGGTTTGTCAAGCACCGTCCCAGGACACATTCTTTATGCCTTCACACGTTCGCGCCAGAATGCCGCTCATACGTAGGCGTACGGCTTTCCAGGGTTTCCTTCTCAGACTTAAAGGCATGACCTTTTCCCTCTGCTCTCTCTCGCACTCTTGAAAACATTTCTCACGGAACAAGGTTTGAACCGGGAGAGACAATCTCCACTCCTTATTTCCGTGGCGCAGGCATGGGGCACATGCCTTGCGCTGTCACACTTACCTTGGAATAGACTACCATTTTCAGGGAAGAGGTTGGTAGAAACACGGTTTCTCTGCAGTGGTGTTTCTTCAGACCGACGTGCACGCCGCCTGTTTAGGGTTCCACACGTTCATGTTGTGACTAGGTTTTCCCCGTGAAGCCAGATGGAAGCTCGAAGGCGCGGTTTGACACAGACTTGTTTCGCACAGTGTAGTCTGTGGCTTTCCTTTGGCGAACTCACGTACGTTTGAAAACCCTTCTAGCGTCGTGAGCCGTGGTGTTCATTGAGAGAAGCCCTCCATACAAAGTGGTTCCACGAGTAAGGTATAGCAGGCTTTTCCTCTGCTTCCGTTCACACTCGGCGTCAAGCTGCTTCGATCCTTAGGAAAGGAGGCGGGGAGTCGAAGGACCGCTCCTCCACAGCATTGTCTCTTAGACTTAAGTGTACAGCTCGTTCCTTACGCTTCCTCCCATTTCCAGACACACACCTCCCTAGGGGACAACTTGTTAGTTGGTGGTCGCATTCGACCCACATTTTCCTTCACCATTCAGCCTATGGCATTGTCCTTACGCTTTCACACGAAGTCCTGAAAACGCTTCTCCCTTCCCGAAGCAAGATCTGGGTTGACAGGAGCTTGAGACACAACTCCTCTCTCAAACAGTGGTAGACGGCCCAGCATTTGTGCCTTCACTTTGAACGTCGGAAAGTTCTTCCAACTTCTTCCCCGGAGGCGGTAGTGGAAAGACTAGTTCCCTACAGTTTGGTTTCGTGAGAGGTGAGTGTAAGACGCCTACCTTATATAGCAACGCACATGTCTCCAAAGGCTTCTTTCTTCAAGCACCACGATGTTAGCGCGAAAGCCTGTTTGACATGGCCTTGTTTCTCAGAATTCAGTGTCAGGCTACTACTGCTACTGAGGCTAGCCCACGTACATTGCAAGACCCATCCACCTCCATGACACAGGACGTAATGGAGAGAAACCCTCCGCACAACGTGTTCCTCACTGTGCGGTATCGCGCGTTCCATCTCTTTTCGTTCACACGAGGTTTAAGGAGCGGCTTCGCATCCTTACGAGAAGAGATGGTAGTCGAAGGACGGGAACCCTCGAGACTTGTTCTTAGAGTTAAACAAACGCATGCCATCTTCCTTATGCTTCCGCAGTCATCCATTTCCATACACATCCTTCTTCGTGTAACGACGGCAGGCACCTTCGAAGCGGAGAGCGAAGTCTCGTCTACGTCCCTTATGCCTTCACACCCACTACGGAAAACAGTTTCCTCCTACGGAAACGATACGGCAGTTGAGGGAAGCCTTCTTCACAAGTGGTTTCTCGAGCACCGTCACAGGGCACATTCTAGATGCCTTCACCATGTCACGCGAAAAGTGCTTCCCCGACTTACGTGTATGGCTTTCCTGACGGGTCTCCTTCTCACGCTTCAAACCATGACCTTTTCCATCTGCTCTCTCTCATACTCTTGGAAACGCTTCTCACGGAACAGGATTCGAATCGCGACAGACATTTACACTAGTTACTTCCGTGGCACAGGCACGGGGCACATTCCTTGCGATTTCCCACTTCCATTGCAAAAGTCTACCAGTTTCAGGGAAGGTGATAGTAGACGCACGGTTTCTCTGCAGTGGTGTTTCTGCAGTAGGATACCACACAGACATTATGTGACTATGGATTCCTCGGGAACCCAGATGGAAGCTCGAAGTCGCGATCGGCACAGACGTGGTTCGCCGAGATTCGTGTATGCCTTCCCTTTGGCGAAGTCACATACTTTCGCAAACCCTTCTATCTTCGTGACACATGCTGTTCGTTGAGAAAAGCCCTCCATCAGAAGTTGTGCCGCGAGTGAGGTATATCACCCTTCCTTGCCCTCCGTTTCCTTTCACACTTGGCTTCAAGCCGCTTCGTTCCTTAGCAAAGAGGAAGGGCAGTCGAAGGACCGCACCTCCACAGCGTTGTTTCTTGGAGTTAAGTGTATAGCACGTCCGTTACGCTTCCTCCCACTTCCAGACACACACCTCTCTAGGGGACAACGAGTGTGTTGGTGGTCACGTTCGACCCACATTTCTCTTCACAATTCAGCGTGTGGCATTTTCCTTGTGTTTCCACACAAAGTACCGACAGCGCTTCTATCTTCCCGAAACAAGATCTGAGTTGGGAGAAGCTTTCGACACAAGTTCTTTCCCAAGCAGGGCTCTATGGCACAGTAACTTGCGCCTTCACGTTTAACGTGGGACATTTCCTCCGTCTTCTTCCCTGTAGATGGTAGTGGGAAGACTATTGCTCTACCGTTTTGTTTCTTGAGAGGTGAGTGCAAGACCCTCACACACATATCTCAAAAGGCTTCGCGCTTCGCGAACCAAGGTGTTAGCACGAAATCATGTTTGACGCGGCCTCGTTTCTCTGAGTTCAGTGGAAGGCTCTGCTGACGCTAGCTCACGTACATTTGAAGGCCCTTCCAAATTCGTGACCCGAGACTTTGGTGGAGAGAAGCCCTCCACACAACGTGTTCCCCACTGTGGTGTATCTCGCATTCCGTCTCTTTTCTCTCGCCCTAAGCTTTAACACGGCGCTTCCATCCGTAGGGAAAGAGCTGGTCGTCGACGGACGGCAACCCTCTAGATTTGTCCTTAGAGTTAAACACCCGTAGGCAATCTTCCCTATGCTTCCTCACATCATACATTTCCATACTCACCCTTCTTCGTGGAACGACGGGCGGCACATTCGAAACGGACAGCTCACTCTAGGGCACGTCCCTCGTGCCTTCACGCCCACGGCGGAAAACACTTTTATCTTCCTGAAACCATATGATAGCTGAGGGAAGACTTCTTCACAAGGGGTTTGTCAAGCACCGTCCCAGGACACATTCTTTATGCCTTCACACGTTCGCGCCAGAATGCCGCTCATACGTAGGCGTACGGCTTTCCAGGGTTTCCTTCTCAGACTTAAAGGCATGACCTTTTCCCTCTGCTCTCTCTCGCACTCTTGAAAACATTTCTCACGGAACAAGGTTTGAACCGGGAGAGACAATCTCCACTCCTTATTTCCGTGGCGCAGGCATGGGGCACATGCCTTGCGCTGTCACACTTACCTTGGAATAGACTACCATTTTCAGGGAAGAGGTTGGTAGAAACACGGTTTCTCTGCAGTGGTGTTTCTTCAGACCGACGTGCACGCCGCCTGTTTAGGGTTCCACACGTTCATGTTGTGACTAGGTTTTCCCCGTGAAGCCAGATGGAAGCTCGAAGGCGCGGTTTGACACAGACTTGTTTCGCACAGTGTAGTCTGTGGCTTTCCTTTGGCGAACTCACGTACGTTTGAAAACCCTTCTAGCGTCGTGAGCCGTGGTGTTCATTGAGAGAAGCCCTCCATACAAAGTGGTTCCACGAGTAAGGTATAGCAGGCTTTTCCTCTGCTTCCGTTCACACTCGGCGTCAAGCTGCTTCGATCCTTAGGAAAGGAGGCGGGGAGTCGAAGGACCGCTCCTCCACAGCATTGTCTCTTAGACTTAAGTGTACAGCTCGTTCCTTACGCTTCCTCCCATTTCCAGACACACACCTCCCTAGGGGACAACTTGTTAGTTGGTGGTCGCATTCGACCCACATTTTCCTTCACCATTCAGCCTATGGCATTGTCCTTACGCTTTCACACGAAGTCCTGAAAACGCTTCTCCCTTCCCGAAGCAAGATCTGGGTTGACAGGAGCTTGAGACACAACTCCTCTCTCAAACAGTGGTAGACGGCCCAGCATTTGTGCCTTCACTTTGAACGTCGGAAAGTTCTTCCAACTTCTTCCCCGGAGGCGGTAGTGGAAAGACTAGTTCCCTACAGTTTGGTTTCGTGAGAGGTGAGTGTAAGACGCCTACCTTATATAGCAACGCACATGTCTCCAAAGGCTTCTTTCTTCAAGCACCACGATGTTAGCGCGAAAGCCTGTTTGACATGGCCTTGTTTCTCAGAATTCAGTGTCAGGCTACTACTGCTACTGAGGCTAGCCCACGTACATTGCAAGACCCATCCACCTCCATGACACAGGACGTAATGGAGAGAAACCCTCCGCACAACGTGTTCCTCACTGTGCGGTATCGCGCGTTCCATCTCTTTTCGTTCACACGAGGTTTAAGGAGCGGCTTCGCATCCTTACGAGAAGAGATGGTAGTCGAAGGACGGGAACCCTCGAGACTTGTTCTTAGAGTTAAACAAACGCATGCCATCTTCCTTATGCTTCCGCAGTCATCCATTTCCATACACATCCTTCTTCGTGTAACGACGGCAGGCACCTTCGAAGCGGAGAGCGAAGTCTCGTCTACGTCCCTTATGCCTTCACACCCACTACGGAAAACAGTTTCCTCCTACGGAAACGATACGGCAGTTGAGGGAAGCCTTCTTCACAAGTGGTTTCTCGAGCACCGTCACAGGGCACATTCTAGATGCCTTCACCATGTCACGCGAAAAGTGCTTCCCCGACTTACGTGTATGGCTTTCCTGACGGGTCTCCTTCTCACGCTTCAAACCATGACCTTTTCCATCTGCTCTCTCTCATACTCTTGGAAACGCTTCTCACGGAACAGGATTCGAATCGCGACAGACATTTACACTAGTTACTTCCGTGGCACAGGCACGGGGCACATTCCTTGCGATTTCCCACTTCCATTGCAAAAGTCTACCAGTTTCAGGGAAGGTGATAGTAGACGCACGGTTTCTCTGCAGTGGTGTTTCTGCAGTAGGATACCACACAGACATTATGTGACTATGGATTCCTCGGGAACCCAGATGGAAGCTCGAAGTCGCGATCGGCACAGACGTGGTTCGCCGAGATTCGTGTATGCCTTCCCTTTGGCGAAGTCACATACTTTCGCAAACCCTTCTATCTTCGTGACACATGCTGTTCGTTGAGAAAAGCCCTCCATCAGAAGTTGTGCCGCGAGTGAGGTATATCACCCTTCCTTGCCCTCCGTTTCCTTTCACACTTGGCTTCAAGCCGCTTCGTTCCTTAGCAAAGAGGAAGGGCAGTCGAAGGACCGCACCTCCACAGCGTTGTTTCTTGGAGTTAAGTGTATAGCACGTCCGTTACGCTTCCTCCCACTTCCAGACACACACCTCTCTAGGGGACAACGAGTGTGTTGGTGGTCACGTTCGACCCACATTTCTCTTCACAATTCAGCGTGTGGCATTTTCCTTGTGTTTCCACACAAAGTACCGACAGCGCTTCTATCTTCCCGAAACAAGATCTGAGTTGGGAGAAGCTTTCGACACAAGTTCTTTCCCAAGCAGGGCTCTATGGCACAGTAACTTGCGCCTTCACGTTTAACGTGGGACATTTCCTCCGTCTTCTTCCCTGTAGATGGTAGTGGGAAGAGTATTGCTCTACCGTTTTGTTTCTTGAGAGGTGAGTGCAAGACCCTCACACACATATCTCAAAAGGCTTCGCGCTTCGCGAACCAAGGTGTTAGCACGAAATCATGTTTGACGCGGCCTCGTTTCTCTGAGTTCAGTGGAAGGCTCTGCTGACGCTAGCTCACGTACATTTGAAGGCCCTTCCAAATTCGTGACCCGAGACTTTGGTGGAGAGAAGCCCTCCACACAACGTGTTCCCCACTGTGGTGTATCTCGCATTCCGTCTCTTTTCTCTCGCCCTAAGCTTTAACACGGCGCTTCCATCCGTAGGGAAAGAGCTGGTCGTCGACGGACGGCAACCCTCTAGATTTGTCCTTAGAGTTAAACACCCGTAGGCAATCTTCCCTATGCTTCCTCACATCATACATTTCCATACTCACCCTTCTTCGTGGAACGACGGGCGGCACATTCGAAACGGACAGCTCACTCTAGGGCACGTCCCTCGTGCCTTCACGCCCACGGCGGAAAACACTTTTATCTTCCTGAAACCATATGATAGCTGAGGGAAGACTTCTTCACAAGGGGTTTGTCAAGCACCGTCCCAGGACACATTCTTTATGCCTTCACACGTTCGCGCCAGAATGCCGCTCATACGTAGGCGTACGGCTTTCCAGGGTTTCCTTCTCAGACTTAAAGGCATGACCTTTTCCCTCTGCTCTCTCTCGCACTCTTGAAAACATTTCTCACGGAACAAGGTTTGAACCGGGAGAGACAATCTCCACTCCTTATTTCCGTGGCGCAGGCATGGGGCACATGCCTTGCGCTGTCACACTTACCTTGGAATAGACTACCATTTTCAGGGAAGAGGTTGGTAGAAACACGGTTTCTCTGCAGTGGTGTTTCTTCAGACCGACGTGCACGCCGCCTGTTTAGGGTTCCACACGTTCATGTTGTGACTAGGTTTTCCCCGTGAAGCCAGATGGAAGCTCGAAGGCGCGGTTTGACACAGACTTGTTTCGCACAGTGTAGTCTGTGGCTTTCCTTTGGCGAACTCACGTACGTTTGAAAACCCTTCTAGCGTCGTGAGCCGTGGTGTTCATTGAGAGAAGCCCTCCATACAAAGTGGTTCCACGAGTAAGGTATAGCAGGCTTTTCCTCTGCTTCCGTTCACACTCGGCGTCAAGCTGCTTCGATCCTTAGGAAAGGAGGCGGGGAGTCGAAGGACCGCTCCTCCACAGCATTGTCTCTTAGACTTAAGTGTACAGCTCGTTCCTTACGCTTCCTCCCATTTCCAGACACACACCTCCCTAGGGGACAACTTGTTAGTTGGTGGTCGCATTCGACCCACATTTTCCTTCACCATTCAGCCTATGGCATTGTCCTTACGCTTTCACACGAAGTCCTGAAAACGCTTCTCCCTTCCCGAAGCAAGATCTGGGTTGACAGGAGCTTGAGACACAACTCCTCTCTCAAACAGTGGTAGACGGCCCAGCATTTGTGCCTTCACTTTGAACGTCGGAAAGTTCTTCCAACTTCTTCCCCGGAGGCGGTAGTGGAAAGACTAGTTCCCTACAGTTTGGTTTCGTGAGAGGTGAGTGTAAGACGCCTACCTTATATAGCAACGCACATGTCTCCAAAGGCTTCTTTCTTCAAGCACCACGATGTTAGCGCGAAAGCCTGTTTGACATGGCCTTGTTTCTCAGAATTCAGTGTCAGGCTACTACTGCTACTGAGGCTAGCCCACGTACATTGCAAGACCCATCCACCTCCATGACACAGGACGTAATGGAGAGAAACCCTCCGCACAACGTGTTCCTCACTGTGCGGTATCGCGCGTTCCATCTCTTTTCGTTCACACGAGGTTTAAGGAGCGGCTTCGCATCCTTACGAGAAGAGATGGTAGTCGAAGGACGGGAACCCTCGAGACTTGTTCTTAGAGTTAAACAAACGCATGCCATCTTCCTTATGCTTCCGCAGTCATCCATTTCCATACACATCCTTCTTCGTGTAACGACGGCAGGCACCTTCGAAGCGGAGAGCGAAGTCTCGTCTACGTCCCTTATGCCTTCACACCCACTACGGAAAACAGTTTCCTCCTACGGAAACGATACGGCAGTTGAGGGAAGCCTTCTTCACAAGTGGTTTCTCGAGCACCGTCACAGGGCACATTCTAGATGCCTTCACCATGTCACGCGAAAAGTGCTTCCCCGACTTACGTGTATGGCTTTCCTGACGGGTCTCCTTCTCACGCTTCAAACCATGACCTTTTCCATCTGCTCTCTCTCATACTCTTGGAAACGCTTCTCACGGAACAGGATTCGAATCGCGACAGACATTTACACTAGTTACTTCCGTGGCACAGGCACGGGGCACATTCCTTGCGATTTCCCACTTCCATTGCAAAAGTCTACCAGTTTCAGGGAAGGTGATAGTAGACGCACGGTTTCTCTGCAGTGGTGTTTCTGCAGTAGGATACCACACAGACATTATGTGACTATGGATTCCTCGGGAACCCAGATGGAAGCTCGAAGTCGCGATCGGCACAGACGTGGTTCGCCGAGATTCGTGTATGCCTTCCCTTTGGCGAAGTCACATACTTTCGCAAACCCTTCTATCTTCGTGACACATGCTGTTCGTTGAGAAAAGCCCTCCATCAGAAGTTGTGCCGCGAGTGAGGTATATCACCCTTCCTTGCCCTCCGTTTCCTTTCACACTTGGCTTCAAGCCGCTTCGTTCCTTAGCAAAGAGGAAGGGCAGTCGAAGGACCGCACCTCCACAGCGTTGTTTCTTGGAGTTAAGTGTATAGCACGTCCGTTACGCTTCCTCCCACTTCCAGACACACACCTCTCTAGGGGACAACGAGTGTGTTGGTGGTCACGTTCGACCCACATTTCTCTTCACAATTCAGCGTGTGGCATTTTCCTTGTGTTTCCACACAAAGTACCGACAGCGCTTCTATCTTCCCGAAACAAGATCTGAGTTGGGAGAAGCTTTCGACACAAGTTCTTTCCCAAGCAGGGCTCTATGGCACAGTAACTTGCGCCTTCACGTTTAACGTGGGACATTTCCTCCGTCTTCTTCCCTGTAGATGGTAGTGGGAAGACTATTGCTCTACCGTTTTGTTTCTTGAGAGGTGAGTGCAAGACCCTCACACACATATCTCAAAAGGCTTCGCGCTTCGCGAACCAAGGTGTTAGCACGAAATCATGTTTGACGCGGCCTCGTTTCTCTGAGTTCAGTGGAAGGCTCTGCTGACGCTAGCTCACGTACATTTGAAGGCCCTTCCAAATTCGTGACCCGAGACTTTGGTGGAGAGAAGCCCTCCACACAACGTGTTCCCCACTGTGGTGTATCTCGCATTCCGTCTCTTTTCTCTCGCCCTAAGCTTTAACACGGCGCTTCCATCCGTAGGGAAAGAGCTGGTCGTCGACGGACGGCAACCCTCTAGATTTGTCCTTAGAGTTAAACACCCGTAGGCAATCTTCCCTATGCTTCCTCACATCATACATTTCCATACTCACCCTTCTTCGTGGAACGACGGGCGGCACATTCGAAACGGACAGCTCACTCTAGGGCACGTCCCTCGTGCCTTCACGCCCACGGCGGAAAACACTTTTATCTTCCTGAAACCATATGATAGCTGAGGGAAGACTTCTTCACAAGGGGTTTGTCAAGCACCGTCCCAGGACACATTCTTTATGCCTTCACACGTTCGCGCCAGAATGCCGCTCATACGTAGGCGTACGGCTTTCCAGGGTTTCCTTCTCAGACTTAAAGGCATGACCTTTTCCCTCTGCTCTCTCTCGCACTCTTGAAAACATTTCTCACGGAACAAGGTTTGAACCGGGAGAGACAATCTCCACTCCTTATTTCCGTGGCGCAGGCATGGGGCACATGCCTTGCGCTGTCACACTTACCTTGGAATAGACCACCATTTTCAGGGAAGAGGTTGGTAGAAACACGGTTTCTCTGCAGTGGTGTTTCTTCAGACCGACGTGCACGCCGCCTGTTTAGGGTTCCACACGTTCATGTTGTGACTAGGTTTTCCCCGTGAAGCCAGATGGAAGCTCGAAGGCGCGGTTTGACACAGACTTGTTTCGCACAGTGTAGTCTGTGGCTTTCCTTTGGCGAACTCACGTACGTTTGAAAACCCTTCTAGCGTCGTGAGCCGTGGTGTTCATTGAGAGAAGCCCTCCATACAAAGTGGTTCCACGAGTAAGGTATAGCAGGCTTTTCCTCTGCTTCCGTTCACACTCGGCGTCAAGCTGCTTCGATCCTTAGGAAAGGAGGCGGGGAGTCGAAGGACCGCTCCTCCACAGCATTGTCTCTTAGACTTAAGTGTACAGCTCGTTCCTTACGCTTCCTCCCATTTCCAGACACACACCTCCCTAGGGGACAACTTGTTAGTTGGTGGTCGCATTCGACCCACATTTTCCTTCACCATTCAGCCTATGGCATTGTCCTTACGCTTTCACACGAAGTCCTGAAAACGCTTCTCCCTTCCCGAAGCAAGATCTGGGTTGACAGGAGCTTGAGACACAACTCCTCTCTCAAACAGTGGTAGACGGCCCAGCATTTGTGCCTTCACTTTGAACGTCGGAAAGTTCTTCCAACTTCTTCCCCGGAGGCGGTAGTGGAAAGACTAGTTCCCTACAGTTTGGTTTCGTGAGAGGTGAGTGTAAGACGCCTACCTTATATAGCAACGCACATGTCTCCAAAGGCTTCTTTCTTCAAGCACCACGATGTTAGCGCGAAAGCCTGTTTGACATGGCCTTGTTTCTCAGAATTCAGTGTCAGGCTACTACTGCTACTGAGGCTAGCCCACGTACATTGCAAGACCCATCCACCTCCATGACACAGGACGTAATGGAGAGAAACCCTCCGCACAACGTGTTCCTCACTGTGCGGTATCGCGCGTTCCATCTCTTTTCGTTCACACGAGGTTTAAGGAGCGGCTTCGCATCCTTACGAGAAGAGATGGTAGTCGAAGGACGGGAACCCTCGAGACTTGTTCTTAGAGTTAAACAAACGCATGCCATCTTCCTTATGCTTCCGCAGTCATCCATTTCCATACACATCCTTCTTCGTGTAACGACGGCAGGCACCTTCGAAGCGGAGAGCGAAGTCTCGTCTACGTCCCTTATGCCTTCACACCCACTACGGAAAACAGTTTCCTCCTACGGAAACGATACGGCAGTTGAGGGAAGCCTTCTTCACAAGTGGTTTCTCGAGCACCGTCACAGGGCACATTCTAGATGCCTTCACCATGTCACGCGAAAAGTGCTTCCCCGACTTACGTGTATGGCTTTCCTGACGGGTCTCCTTCTCACGCTTCAAACCATGACCTTTTCCATCTGCTCTCTCTCATACTCTTGGAAACGCTTCTCACGGAACAGGATTCGAATCGCGACAGACATTTACACTAGTTACTTCCGTGGCACAGGCACGGGGCACATTCCTTGCGATTTCCCACTTCCATTGCAAAAGTCTACCAGTTTCAGGGAAGGTGATAGTAGACGCACGGTTTCTCTGCAGTGGTGTTTCTGCAGTAGGATACCACACAGACATTATGTGACTATGGATTCCTCGGGAACCCAGATGGAAGCTCGAAGTCGCGATCGGCACAGACGTGGTTCGCCGAGATTCGTGTATGCCTTTCCTTTGGCGAAGTCACATACTTTCGCAAACCCTTCTATCTTCGTGACACATGCTGTTCGTTGAGAAAAGCCCTCCATCAGAAGTTGTGCCGCGAGTGAGGTATATCACCCTTCCTTGCCCTCCGTTTCCTTTCACACTTGGCTTCAAGCCGCTTCGTTCCTTAGCAAAGAGGAAGGGCAGTCGAAGGACCGCACCTCCACAGCGTTGTTTCTTGGAGTTAAGTGTATAGCACGTCCGTTACGCTTCCTCCCACTTCCAGACACACACCTCTCTAGGGGACAACGAGTGTGTTGGTGGTCACGTTCGACCCACATTTCTCTTCACAATTCAGCGTGTGGCATTTTCCTTGTGTTTCCACACAAAGTACCGACAGCGCTTCTATCTTCCCGAAACAAGATCTGAGTTGGGAGAAGCTTTCGACACAAGTTCTTTCCCAAGCAGGGCTCTATGGCACAGTAACTTGCGCCTTCACGTTTAACGTGGGACATTTCCTCCGTCTTCTTCCCTGTAGATGGTAGTGGGAAGACTATTGCTCTACCGTTTTGTTTCTTGAGAGGTGAGTGCAAGACCCTCACACACATATCTCAAAAGGCTTCGCGCTTCGCGAACCAAGGTGTTAGCACGAAATCATGTTTGACGCGGCCTCGTTTCTCTGAGTTCAGTGGAAGGCTCTGCTGACGCTAGCTCACGTACATTTGAAGGCCCTTCCAAATTCGTGACCCGAGACTTTGGTGGAGAGAAGCCCTCCACACAACGTGTTCCCCACTGTGGTGTATCTCGCATTCCGTCTCTTTTCTCTCGCCCTAAGCTTTAACACGGCGCTTCCATCCGTAGGGAAAGAGCTGGTCGTCGACGGACGGCAACCCTCTAGATTTGTCCTTAGAGTTAAACACCCGTAGGCAATCTTCCCTATGCTTCCTCACATCATACATTTCCATACTCACCCTTCTTCGTGGAACGACGGGCGGCACATTCGAAACGGACAGCTCACTCTAGGGCACGTCCCTCGTGCCTTCACGCCCACGGCGGAAAACACTTTTATCTTCCTGAAACCATATGATAGCTGAGGGAAGACTTCTTCACAAGGGGTTTGTCAAGCACCGTCCCAGGACACATTCTTTATGCCTTCACACGTTCGCGCCAGAATGCCGCTCATACGTAGGCGTACGGCTTTCCAGGGTTTCCTTCTCAGACTTAAAGGCATGACCTTTTCCCTCTGCTCTCTCTCGCACTCTTGAAAACATTTCTCACGGAACAAGGTTTGAACCGGGAGAGACAATCTCCACTCCTTATTTCCGTGGCGCAGGCATGGGGCACATGCCTTGCGCTGTCACACTTACCTTGGAATAGACCACCATTTTCAGGGAAGAGGTTGGTAGAAACACGGTTTCTCTGCAGTGGTGTTTCTTCAGACCGACGTGCACGCCGCCTGTTTAGGGTTCCACACGTTCATGTTGTGACTAGGTTTTCCCCGTGAAGCCAGATGGAAGCTCGAAGGCGCGGTTTGACACAGACTTGTTTCGCACAGTGTAGTCTGTGGCTTTCCTTTGGCGAACTCACGTACGTTTGAAAACCCTTCTAGCGTCGTGAGCCGTGGTGTTCATTGAGAGAAGCCCTCCATACAAAGTGGTTCCACGAGTAAGGTATAGCAGGCTTTTCCTCTGCTTCCGTTCACACTCGGCGTCAAGCTGCTTCGATCCTTAGGAAAGGAGGCGGGGAGTCGAAGGACCGCTCCTCCACAGCATTGTCTCTTAGACTTAAGTGTACAGCTCGTTCCTTACGCTTCCTCCCATTTCCAGACACACACCTCCCTAGGGGACAACTTGTTAGTTGGTGGTCGCATTCGACCCACATTTTCCTTCACCATTCAGCCTATGGCATTGTCCTTACGCTTTCACACGAAGTCCTGAAAACGCTTCTCCCTTCCCGAAGCAAGATCTGGGTTGACAGGAGCTTGAGACACAACTCCTCTCTCAAACAGTGGTAGACGGCCCAGCATTTGTGCCTTCACTTTGAACGTCGGAAAGTTCTTCCAACTTCTTCCCCGGAGGCGGTAGTGGAAAGACTAGTTCCCTACAGTTTGGTTTCGTGAGAGGTGAGTGTAAGACGCCTACCTTATATAGCAACGCACATGTCTCCAAAGGCTTCTTTCTTCAAGCACCACGATGTTAGCGCGAAAGCCTGTTTGACATGGCCTTGTTTCTCAGAATTCAGTGTCAGGCTACTACTGCTACTGAGGCTAGCCCACGTACATTGCAAGACCCATCCACCTCCATGACACAGGACGTAATGGAGAGAAACCCTCCGCACAACGTGTTCCTCACTGTGCGGTATCGCGCGTTCCATCTCTTTTCGTTCACACGAGGTTTAAGGAGCGGCTTCGCATCCTTACGAGAAGAGATGGTAGTCGAAGGACGGGAACCCTCGAGACTTGTTCTTAGAGTTAAACAAACGCATGCCATCTTCCTTATGCTTCCGCAGTCATCCATTTCCATACACATCCTTCTTCGTGTAACGACGGCAGGCACCTTCGAAGCGGAGAGCGAAGTCTCGTCTACGTCCCTTATGCCTTCACACCCACTACGGAAAACAGTTTCCTCCTACGGAAACGATACGGCAGTTGAGGGAAGCCTTCTTCACAAGTGGTTTCTCGAGCACCGTCACAGGGCACATTCTAGATGCCTTCACCATGTCACGCGAAAAGTGCTTCCCCGACTTACGTGTATGGCTTTCCTGACGGGTCTCCTTCTCACGCTTCAAACCATGACCTTTTCCATCTGCTCTCTCTCATACTCTTGGAAACGCTTCTCACGGAACAGGATTCGAATCGCGACAGACATTTACACTAGTTACTTCCGTGGCACAGGCACGGGGCACATTCCTTGCGATTTCCCACTTCCATTGCAAAAGTCTACCAGTTTCAGGGAAGGTGATAGTAGACGCACGGTTTCTCTGCAGTGGTGTTTCTGCAGTAGGATACCACACAGACATTATGTGACTATGGATTCCTCGGGAACCCAGATGGAAGCTCGAAGTCGCGATCGGCACAGACGTGGTTCGCCGAGATTCGTGTATGCCTTTCCTTTGGCGAAGTCACATACTTTCGCAAACCCTTCTATCTTCGTGACACATGCTGTTCGTTGAGAAAAGCCCTCCATCAGAAGTTGTGCCGCGAGTGAGGTATATCACCCTTCCTTGCCCTCCGTTTCCTTTCACACTTGGCTTCAAGCCGCTTCGTTCCTTAGCAAAGAGGAAGGGCAGTCGAAGGACCGCACCTCCACAGCGTTGTTTCTTGGAGTTAAGTGTATAGCACGTCCGTTACGCTTCCTCCCACTTCCAGACACACACCTCTCTAGGGGACAACGAGTGTGTTGGTGGTCACGTTCGACCCACATTTCTCTTCACAATTCAGCGTGTGGCATTTTCCTTGTGTTTCCACACAAAGTACCGACAGCGCTTCTATCTTCCCGAAACAAGATCTGAGTTGGGAGAAGCTTTCGACACAAGTTCTTTCCCAAGCAGGGCTCTATGGCACAGTAACTTGCGCCTTCACGTTTAACGTGGGACATTTCCTCCGTCTTCTTCCCTGTAGATGGTAGTGGGAAGACTATTGCTCTACCGTTTTGTTTCTTGAGAGGTGAGTGCAAGACCCTCACACACATATCTCAAAAGGCTTCGCGCTTCGCGAACCAAGGTGTTAGCACGAAATCATGTTTGACGCGGCCTCGTTTCTCTGAGTTCAGTGGAAGGCTCTGCTGACGCTAGCTCACGTACATTTGAAGGCCCTTCCAAATTCGTGACCCGAGACTTTGGTGGAGAGAAGCCCTCCACACAACGTGTTCCCCACTGTGGTGTATCTCGCATTCCGTCTCTTTTCTCTCGCCCTAAGCTTTAACACGGCGCTTCCATCCGTAGGGAAAGAGCTGGTCGTCGACGGACGGCAACCCTCTAGATTTGTCCTTAGAGTTAAACACCCGTAGGCAATCTTCCCTATGCTTCCTCACATCATACATTTCCATACTCACCCTTCTTCGTGGAACGACGGGCGGCACATTCGAAACGGACAGCTCACTCTAGGGCACGTCCCTCGTGCCTTCACGCCCACGGCGGAAAACACTTTTATCTTCCTGAAACCATATGATAGCTGAGGGAAGACTTCTTCACAAGGGGTTTGTCAAGCACCGTCCCAGGACACATTCTTTATGCCTTCACACGTTCGCGCCAGAATGCCGCTCATACGTAGGCGTACGGCTTTCCAGGGTTTCCTTCTCAGACTTAAAGGCATGACCTTTTCCCTCTGCTCTCTCTCGCACTCTTGAAAACATTTCTCACGGAACAAGGTTTGAACCGGGAGAGACAATCTCCACTCCTTATTTCCGTGGCGCAGGCATGGGGCACATGCCTTGCGCTGTCACACTTACCTTGGAATAGACCACCATTTTCAGGGAAGAGGTTGGTAGAAACACGGTTTCTCTGCAGTGGTGTTTCTTCAGACCGACGTGCACGCCGCCTGTTTAGGGTTCCACACGTTCATGTTGTGACTAGGTTTTCCCCGTGAAGCCAGATGGAAGCTCGAAGGCGCGGTTTGACACAGACTTGTTTCGCACAGTGTAGTCTGTGGCTTTCCTTTGGCGAACTCACGTACGTTTGAAAACCCTTCTAGCGTCGTGAGCCGTGGTGTTCATTGAGAGAAGCCCTCCATACAAAGTGGTTCCACGAGTAAGGTATAGCAGGCTTTTCCTCTGCTTCCGTTCACACTCGGCGTCAAGCTGCTTCGATCCTTAGGAAAGGAGGCGGGGAGTCGAAGGACCGCTCCTCCACAGCATTGTCTCTTAGACTTAAGTGTACAGCTCGTTCCTTACGCTTCCTCCCATTTCCAGACACACACCTCCCTAGGGGACAACTTGTTAGTTGGTGGTCGCATTCGACCCACATTTTCCTTCACCATTCAGCCTATGGCATTGTCCTTACGCTTTCACACGAAGTCCTGAAAACGCTTCTCCCTTCCCGAAGCAAGATCTGGGTTGACAGGAGCTTGAGACACAACTCCTCTCTCAAACAGTGGTAGACGGCCCAGCATTTGTGCCTTCACTTTGAACGTCGGAAAGTTCTTCCAACTTCTTCCCCGGAGGCGGTAGTGGAAAGACTAGTTCCCTACAGTTTGGTTTCGTGAGAGGTGAGTGTAAGACGCCTACCTTATATAGCAACGCACATGTCTCCAAAGGCTTCTTTCTTCAAGCACCACGATGTTAGCGCGAAAGCCTGTTTGACATGGCCTTGTTTCTCAGAATTCAGTGTCAGGCTACTACTGCTACTGAGGCTAGCCCACGTACATTGCAAGACCCATCCACCTCCATGACACAGGACGTAATGGAGAGAAACCCTCCGCACAACGTGTTCCTCACTGTGCGGTATCGCGCGTTCCATCTCTTTTCGTTCACACGAGGTTTAAGGAGCGGCTTCGCATCCTTACGAGAAGAGATGGTAGTCGAAGGACGGGAACCCTCGAGACTTGTTCTTAGAGTTAAACAAACGCATGCCATCTTCCTTATGCTTCCGCAGTCATCCATTTCCATACACATCCTTCTTCGTGTAACGACGGCAGGCACCTTCGAAGCGGAGAGCGAAGTCTCGTCTACGTCCCTTATGCCTTCACACCCACTACGGAAAACAGTTTCCTCCTACGGAAACGATACGGCAGTTGAGGGAAGCCTTCTTCACAAGTGGTTTCTCGAGCACCGTCACAGGGCACATTCTAGATGCCTTCACCATGTCACGCGAAAAGTGCTTCCCCGACTTACGTGTATGGCTTTCCTGACGGGTCTCCTTCTCACGCTTCAAACCATGACCTTTTCCATCTGCTCTCTCTCATACTCTTGGAAACGCTTCTCACGGAACAGGATTCGAATCGCGACAGACATTTACACTAGTTACTTCCGTGGCACAGGCACGGGGCACATTCCTTGCGATTTCCCACTTCCATTGCAAAAGTCTACCAGTTTCAGGGAAGGTGATAGTAGACGCACGGTTTCTCTGCAGTGGTGTTTCTGCAGTAGGATACCACACAGACATTATGTGACTATGGATTCCTCGGGAACCCAGATGGAAGCTCGAAGTCGCGATCGGCACAGACGTGGTTCGCCGAGATTCGTGTATGCCTTTCCTTTGGCGAAGTCACATACTTTCGCAAACCCTTCTATCTTCGTGACACATGCTGTTCGTTGAGAAAAGCCCTCCATCAGAAGTTGTGCCGCGAGTGAGGTATATCACCCTTCCTTGCCCTCCGTTTCCTTTCACACTTGGCTTCAAGCCGCTTCGTTCCTTAGCAAAGAGGAAGGGCAGTCGAAGGACCGCACCTCCACAGCGTTGTTTCTTGGAGTTAAGTGTATAGCACGTCCGTTACGCTTCCTCCCACTTCCAGACACACACCTCTCTAGGGGACAACGAGTGTGTTGGTGGTCACGTTCGACCCACATTTCTCTTCACAATTCAGCGTGTGGCATTTTCCTTGTGTTTCCACACAAAGTACCGACAGCGCTTCTATCTTCCCGAAACAAGATCTGAGTTGGGAGAAGCTTTCGACACAAGTTCTTTCCCAAGCAGGGCTCTATGGCACAGTAACTTGCGCCTTCACGTTTAACGTGGGACATTTCCTCCGTCTTCTTCCCTGTAGATGGTAGTGGGAAGACTATTGCTCTACCGTTTTGTTTCTTGAGAGGTGAGTGCAAGACCCTCACACACATATCTCAAAAGGCTTCGCGCTTCGCGAACCAAGGTGTTAGCACGAAATCATGTTTGACGCGGCCTCGTTTCTCTGAGTTCAGTGGAAGGCTCTGCTGACGCTAGCTCACGTACATTTGAAGGCCCTTCCAAATTCGTGACCCGAGACTTTGGTGGAGAGAAGCCCTCCACACAACGTGTTCCCCACTGTGGTGTATCTCGCATTCCGTCTCTTTTCTCTCGCCCTAAGCTTTAACACGGCGCTTCCATCCGTAGGGAAAGAGCTGGTCGTCGACGGACGGCAACCCTCTAGATTTGTCCTTAGAGTTAAACACCCGTAGGCAATCTTCCCTATGCTTCCTCACATCATACATTTCCATACTCACCCTTCTTCGTGGAACGACGGGCGGCACATTCGAAACGGACAGCTCACTCTAGGGCACGTCCCTCGTGCCTTCACGCCCACGGCGGAAAACACTTTTATCTTCCTGAAACCATATGATAGCTGAGGGAAGACTTCTTCACAAGGGGTTTGTCAAGCACCGTCCCAGGACACATTCTTTATGCCTTCACACGTTCGCGCCAGAATGCCGCTCATACGTAGGCGTACGGCTTTCCAGGGTTTCCTTCTCAGACTTAAAGGCATGACCTTTTCCCTCTGCTCTCTCTCGCACTCTTGAAAACATTTCTCACGGAACAAGGTTTGAACCGGGAGAGACAATCTCCACTCCTTATTTCCGTGGCGCAGGCATGGGGCACATGCCTTGCGCTGTCACACTTACCTTGGAATAGACTACCATTTTCAGGGAAGAGGTTGGTAGAAACACGGTTTCTCTGCAGTGGTGTTTCTTCAGACCGACGTGCACGCCGCCTGTTTAGGGTTCCACACGTTCATGTTGTGACTAGGTTTTCCCCGTGAAGCCAGATGGAAGCTCGAAGGCGCGGTTTGACACAGACTTGTTTCGCACAGTGTAGTCTGTGGCTTTCCTTTGGCGAACTCACGTACGTTTGAAAACCCTTCTAGCGTCGTGAGCCGTGGTGTTCATTGAGAGAAGCCCTCCATACAAAGTGGTTCCACGAGTAAGGTATAGCAGGCTTTTCCTCTGCTTCCGTTCACACTCGGCGTCAAGCTGCTTCGATCCTTAGGAAAGGAGGCGGGGAGTCGAAGGACCGCTCCTCCACAGCATTGTCTCTTAGACTTAAGTGTACAGCTCGTTCCTTACGCTTCCTCCCATTTCCAGACACACACCTCCCTAGGGGACAACTTGTTAGTTGGTGGTCGCATTCGACCCACATTTTCCTTCACCATTCAGCCTATGGCATTGTCCTTACGCTTTCACACGAAGTCCTGAAAACGCTTCTCCCTTCCCGAAGCAAGATCTGGGTTGACAGGAGCTTGAGACACAACTCCTCTCTCAAACAGTGGTAGACGGCCCAGCATTTGTGCCTTCACTTTGAACGTCGGAAAGTTCTTCCAACTTCTTCCCCGGAGGCGGTAGTGGAAAGACTAGTTCCCTACAGTTTGGTTTCGTGAGAGGTGAGTGTAAGACGCCTACCTTATATAGCAACGCACATGTCTCCAAAGGCTTCTTTCTTCAAGCACCACGATGTTAGCGCGAAAGCCTGTTTGACATGGCCTTGTTTCTCAGAATTCAGTGTCAGGCTACTACTGCTACTGAGGCTAGCCCACGTACATTGCAAGACCCATCCACCTCCATGACACAGGACGTAATGGAGAGAAACCCTCCGCACAACGTGTTCCTCACTGTGCGGTATCGCGCGTTCCATCTCTTTTCGTTCACACGAGGTTTAAGGAGCGGCTTCGCATCCTTACGAGAAGAGATGGTAGTCGAAGGACGGGAACCCTCGAGACTTGTTCTTAGAGTTAAACAAACGCATGCCATCTTCCTTATGCTTCCGCAGTCATCCATTTCCATACACATCCTTCTTCGTGTAACGACGGCAGGCACCTTCGAAGCGGAGAGCGAAGTCTCGTCTACGTCCCTTATGCCTTCACACCCACTACGGAAAACAGTTTCCTCCTACGGAAACGATACGGCAGTTGAGGGAAGCCTTCTTCACAAGTGGTTTCTCGAGCACCGTCACAGGGCACATTCTAGATGCCTTCACCATGTCACGCGAAAAGTGCTTCCCCGACTTACGTGTATGGCTTTCCTGACGGGTCTCCTTCTCACGCTTCAAACCATGACCTTTTCCATCTGCTCTCTCTCATACTCTTGGAAACGCTTCTCACGGAACAGGATTCGAATCGCGACAGACATTTACACTAGTTACTTCCGTGGCACAGGCACGGGGCACATTCCTTGCGATTTCCCACTTCCATTGCAAAAGTCTACCAGTTTCAGGGAAGGTGATAGTAGACGCACGGTTTCTCTGCAGTGGTGTTTCTGCAGTAGGATACCACACAGACATTATGTGACTATGGATTCCTCGGGAACCCAGATGGAAGCTCGAAGTCGCGATCGGCACAGACGTGGTTCGCCGAGATTCGTGTATGCCTTTCCTTTGGCGAAGTCACATACTTTCGCAAACCCTTCTATCTTCGTGACACATGCTGTTCGTTGAGAAAAGCCCTCCATCAGAAGTTGTGCCGCGAGTGAGGTATATCACCCTTCCTTGCCCTCCGTTTCCTTTCACACTTGGCTTCAAGCCGCTTCGTTCCTTAGCAAAGAGGAAGGGCAGTCGAAGGACCGCACCTCCACAGCGTTGTTTCTTGGAGTTAAGTGTATAGCACGTCCGTTACGCTTCCTCCCACTTCCAGACACACACCTCTCTAGGGGACAACGAGCGTGTTGGTGGTCACGTTCGACCCACATTTCTCTTCACAATTCAGCGTGTGGCATTTTCCTTGTGTTTCCACACAAAGTACCGACAGCGCTTCTATCTTCCCGAAACAAGATCTGAGTTGGGAGAAGCTTTCGACACAAGTTCTTTCCCAAGCAGGGCTCTATGGCACAGTAACTTGCGCCTTCACGTTTAACGTGGGACATTTCCTCCGTCTTCTTCCCTGTAGATGGTAGTGGGAAGACTATTGCTCTACCGTTTTGTTTCTTGAGAGGTGAGTGCAAGACCCTCACACACATATCTCAAAAGGCTTCGCGCTTCGCGAACCAAGGTGTTAGCACGAAATCATGTTTGACGCGGCCTCGTTTCTCTGAGTTCAGTGGAAGGCTCTGCTGACGCTAGCTCACGTACATTTGAAGGCCCTTCCAAATTCGTGACCCGAGACTTTGGTGGAGAGAAGCCCTCCACACAACGTGTTCCCCACTGTGGTGTATCTCGCATTCCGTCTCTTTTCTCTCGCCCTAAGCTTTAACACGGCGCTTCCATCCGTAGGGAAAGAGCTGGTCGTCGACGGACGGCAACCCTCTAGATTTGTCCTTAGAGTTAAACACCCGTAGGCAATCTTCCCTATGCTTCCTCACATCATACATTTCCATACTCACCCTTCTTCGTGGAACGACGGGCGGCACATTCGAAACGGACAGCTCACTCTAGGGCACGTCCCTCGTGCCTTCACGCCCACGGCGGAAAACACTTTTATCTTCCTGAAACCATATGATAGCTGAGGGAAGACTTCTTCACAAGGGGTTTGTCAAGCACCGTCCCAGGACACATTCTTTATGCCTTCACACGTTCGCGCCAGAATGCCGCTCATACGTAGGCGTACGGCTTTCCAGGGTTTCCTTCTCAGACTTAAAGGCATGACCTTTTCCCTCTGCTCTCTCTCGCACTCTTGAAAACATTTCTCACGGAACAAGGTTTGAACCGGGAGAGACAATCTCCACTCCTTATTTCCGTGGCGCAGGCATGGGGCACATGCCTTGCGCTGTCACACTTACCTTGGAATAGACTACCATTTTCAGGGAAGAGGTTGGTAGAAACACGGTTTCTCTGCAGTGGTGTTTCTTCAGACCGACGTGCACGCCGCCTGTTTAGGGTTCCACACGTTCATGTTGTGACTAGGTTTTCCCCGTGAAGCCAGATGGAAGCTCGAAGGCGCGGTTTGACACAGACTTGTTTCGCACAGTGTAGTCTGTGGCTTTCCTTTGGCGAACTCACGTACGTTTGAAAACCCTTCTAGCGTCGTGAGCCGTGGTGTTCATTGAGAGAAGCCCTCCATACAAAGTGGTTCCACGAGTAAGGTATAGCAGGCTTTTCCTCTGCTTCCGTTCACACTCGGCGTCAAGCTGCTTCGATCCTTAGGAAAGGAGGCGGGGAGTCGAAGGACCGCTCCTCCACAGCATTGTCTCTTAGACTTAAGTGTACAGCTCGTTCCTTACGCTTCCTCCCATTTCCAGACACACACCTCCCTAGGGGACAACTTGTTAGTTGGTGGTCGCATTCGACCCACATTTTCCTTCACCATTCAGCCTATGGCATTGTCCTTACGCTTTCACACGAAGTCCTGAAAACGCTTCTCCCTTCCCGAAGCAAGATCTGGGTTGACAGGAGCTTGAGACACAACTCCTCTCTCAAACAGTGGTAGACGGCCCAGCATTTGTGCCTTCACTTTGAACGTCGGAAAGTTCTTCCAACTTCTTCCCCGGAGGCGGTAGTGGAAAGACTAGTTCCCTACAGTTTGGTTTCGTGAGAGGTGAGTGTAAGACGCCTACCTTATATAGCAACGCACATGTCTCCAAAGGCTTCTTTCTTCAAGCACCACGATGTTAGCGCGAAAGCCTGTTTGACATGGCCTTGTTTCTCAGAATTCAGTGTCAGGCTACTACTGCTACTGAGGCTAGCCCACGTACATTGCAAGACCCATCCACCTCCATGACACAGGACGTAATGGAGAGAAACCCTCCGCACAACGTGTTCCTCACTGTGCGGTATCGCGCGTTCCATCTCTTTTCGTTCACACGAGGTTTAAGGAGCGGCTTCGCATCCTTACGAGAAGAGATGGTAGTCGAAGGACGGGAACCCTCGAGACTTGTTCTTAGAGTTAAACAAACGCATGCCATCTTCCTTATGCTTCCGCAGTCATCCATTTCCATACACATCCTTCTTCGTGTAACGACGGCAGGCACCTTCGAAGCGGAGAGCGAAGTCTCGTCTACGTCCCTTATGCCTTCACACCCACTACGGAAAACAGTTTCCTCCTACGGAAACGATACGGCAGTTGAGGGAAGCCTTCTTCACAAGTGGTTTCTCGAGCACCGTCACAGGGCACATTCTAGATGCCTTCACCATGTCACGCGAAAAGTGCTTCCCCGACTTACGTGTATGGCTTTCCTGACGGGTCTCCTTCTCACGCTTCAAACCATGACCTTTTCCATCTGCTCTCTCTCATACTCTTGGAAACGCTTCTCACGGAACAGGATTCGAATCGCGACAGACATTTACACTAGTTACTTCCGTGGCACAGGCACGGGGCACATTCCTTGCGATTTCCCACTTCCATTGCAAAAGTCTACCAGTTTCAGGGAAGGTGATAGTAGACGCACGGTTTCTCTGCAGTGGTGTTTCTGCAGTAGGATACCACACAGACATTATGTGACTATGGATTCCTCGGGAACCCAGATGGAAGCTCGAAGTCGCGATCGGCACAGACGTGGTTCGCCGAGATTCGTGTATGCCTTTCCTTTGGCGAAGTCACATACTTTCGCAAACCCTTCTATCTTCGTGACACATGCTGTTCGTTGAGAAAAGCCCTCCATCAGAAGTTGTGCCGCGAGTGAGGTATATCACCCTTCCTTGCCCTCCGTTTCCTTTCACACTTGGCTTCAAGCCGCTTCGTTCCTTAGCAAAGAGGAAGGGCAGTCGAAGGACCGCACCTCCACAGCGTTGTTTCTTGGAGTTAAGTGTATAGCACGTCCGTTACGCTTCCTCCCACTTCCAGACACACACCTCTCTAGGGGACAACGAGCGTGTTGGTGGTCACGTTCGACCCACATTTCTCTTCACAATTCAGCGTGTGGCATTTTCCTTGTGTTTCCACACAAAGTACCGACAGCGCTTCTATCTTCCCGAAACAAGATCTGAGTTGGGAGAAGCTTTCGACACAAGTTCTTTCCCAAGCAGGGCTCTATGGCACAGTAACTTGCGCCTTCACGTTTAACGTGGGACATTTCCTCCGTCTTCTTCCCTGTAGATGGTAGTGGGAAGACTATTGCTCTACCGTTTTGTTTCTTGAGAGGTGAGTGCAAGACCCTCACACACATATCTCAAAAGGCTTCGCGCTTCGCGAACCAAGGGGTTAGCACCAAATCATGTTTGACGCGGCCTCGTTTCTCTGAGTTCAGTGGAAGGCTCTGCTGACGCTAGCTCACGTACATTTGAAGGCCCTTCCAAATTCGTGACCCGAGACTTTGGTGGAGAGAAGCCCTCCACACAACGTGTTCCCCACTGTGGTGTATCTCGCATTCCGTCTCTTTTCTCTCGCCCTAAGCTTTAACACGGCGCTTCCATCCGTAGGGAAAGAGCTGGTCGTCGACGGACGGCAACCCTCTAGATTTGTCCTTAGAGTTAAACACCCGTAGGCAATCTTCCCTATGCTTCCTCACATCATACATTTCCATACTCACCCTTCTTCGTGGAACGACGGGCGGCACATTCGAAACGGACAGCTCACTCTAGGGCACGTCCCTCGTGCCTTCACGCCCACGGCGGAAAACACTTTTATCTTCCTGAAACCATATGATAGCTGAGGGAAGACTTCTTCACAAGGGGTTTGTCAAGCACCGTCCCAGGACACATTCTTTATGCCTTCACACGTTCGCGCCAGAATGCCGCTCATACGTAGGCGTACGGCTTTCCAGGGTTTCCTTCTCAGACTTAAAGGCGTGACCTTTTCCCTCTGCTCTCTCTCGCACTCTTGAAAACATTTCTCACGGAACAAGGTTTGAACCGGGAGAGACAATCTCCACTCCTTATTTCCGTGGCGCAGGCATGGGGCACATGCCTTGCGCTGTCACACTTACCTTGGAATAGACTACCATTTTCAGGGAAGAGGTTGGGAGAAACACGGTTTCTCTGCAGTGGTGTTTCTTCAGACCGACGTGCACGCCGCCTGTTTAGGGTTCCACACGTTCATGTTGTGACTAGGTTTTCCCCGTGAAGCCAGATGGAAGCTCGAAGGCGCGGTTTGACACAGACTTGTTTCGCACAGTGTAGTCTGTGGCTTTCCTTTGGCGAACTCACGTACGTTTGAAAACCCTTCTAGCGTCGTGAGCCGTGGTGTTCATTGAGAGAAGCCCTCCATACAAAGTGGTTCCACGAGTAAGGTATAGCAGGCTTTTCCTCTGCTTCCGTTCACACTCGGCGTCAAGCTGCTTCGATCCTTAGGAAAGGAGGCGGGGAGTCGAAGGACCGCTCCTCCACAGCATTGTCTCTTAGACTTAAGTGTACAGCTCGTTCCTTACGCTTCCTCCCATTTCCAGACACACACCTCCCTAGGGGACAACTTGTTAGTTGGTGGTCGCATTCGACCCACATTTTCCTTCACCATTCAGCCTATGGCATTGTCCTTACGCTTTCACACGAAGTCCTGAAAACGCTTCTCCCTTCCCGAAGCAAGATCTGGGTTGCCAGGAGCTTGAGACACAACTCCTCTCTCAAACAGTGGTAGACGGCCCAGCATTTGTGCCTTCACTTTGAACGTCGGAAAGTTCTTCCAACTTCTTCCCCGGAGGCGGTAGTGGAAAGACTAGTTCCCTACAGTTTGGTTTCGTGAGAGGTGAGTGTAAGACGCCTACCTTATATAGCAACGCACATGTCTCCAAAGGCTTCTTTCTTCAAGCACCACGATGTTAGCGCGAAAGCCTGTTTGACATGGCCTTGTTTCTCAGAATTCAGTGTCAGGCTACTACTGCTACTGAGGCTAGCCCACGTACATTGCAAGACCCATCCACCTCCATGACACAGGACGTAATGGAGAGAAACCCTCCGCACAACGTGTTCCTCACTGTGCGGTATCGCGCGTTCCATCTCTTTTCGTTCACACGAGGTTTAAGGAGCGGCTTCGCATCCTTACGAGAAGAGATGGTAGTCGAAGGACGGGAACCCTCGAGACTTGTTCTTAGAGTTAAACAAACGCATGCCATCTTCCTTATGCTTCCGCAGTCATCCATTTCCATACACATCCTTCTTCGTGTAACGACGGCAGGCACCTTCGAAGCGGAGAGCGAAGTCTCGTCTACGTCCCTTATGCCTTCACACCCACTACGGAAAACAGTTTCCTCCTACGGAAACGATACGGCAGTTGAGGGAAGCCTTCTTCACAAGTGGTTTCTCGAGCACCGTCACAGGGCACATTCTAGATGCCTTCACCATGTCACGCGAAAAGTGCTTCCCCGACTTACGTGTATGGCTTTCCTGACGGGTCTCCTTCTCACGCTTCAAACCATGACCTTTTCCATCTGCTCTCTCTCATACTCTTGGAAACGCTTCTCACGGAACAGGATTCGAATCGCGACAGACATTTACACTAGTTACTTCCGTGGCACAGGCACGGGGCACATTCCTTGCGATTTCCCACTTCCATTGCAAAAGTCTACCAGTTTCAGGGAAGGTGATAGTAGACGCACGGTTTCTCTGCAGTGGTGTTTCTGCAGTAGGATACCACACAGACATTATGTGACTATGGATTCCTCGGGAACCCAGATGGAAGCTCGAAGTCGCGATCGGCACAGACGTGGTTCGCCGAGATTCGTGTATGCCTTTCCTTTGGCGAAGTCACATACTTTCGCAAACCCTTCTATCTTCGTGACACATGCTGTTCGTTGAGAAAAGCCCTCCATCAGAAGTTGTGCCGCGAGTGAGGTATATCACCCTTCCTTGCCCTCCGTTTCCTTTCACACTTGGCTTCAAGCCGCTTCGTTCCTTAGCAAAGAGGAAGGGCAGTCGAAGGACCGCACCTCCACAGCGTTGTTTCTTGGAGTTAAGTGTATAGCACGTCCGTTACGCTTCCTCCCACTTCCAGACACACACCTCTCTAGGGGACAACGAGTGTGTTGGTGGTCACGTTCGACCCACATTTCTCTTCACAATTCAGCGTGTGGCATTTTCCTTGTGTTTCCACACAAAGTACCGACAGCGCTTCTATCTTCCCGAAACAAGATCTGAGTTGGGAGAAGCTTTCGACACAAGTTCTTTCCCAAGCAGGGCTCTATGGCACAGTAACTTGCGCCTTCACGTTTAACGTGGGACATTTCCTCCGTCTTCTTCCCTGTAGATGGTAGTGGGAAGACTATTGCTCTACCGTTTTGTTTCTTGAGAGGTGAGTGCAAGACCCTCACACACATATCTCAAAAGGCTTCGCGCTTCGCGAACCAAGGGGTTAGCACCAAATCATGTTTGACGCGGCCTCGTTTCTCTGAGTTCAGTGGAAGGCTCTGCTGACGCTAGCTCACGTACATTTGAAGGCCCTTCCAAATTCGTGACCCGAGACTTTGGTGGAGAGAAGCCCTCCACACAACGTGTTCCCCACTGTGGTGTATCTCGCATTCCGTCTCTTTTCTCTCGCCCTAAGCTTTAACACGGCGCTTCCATCCGTAGGGAAAGAGCTGGTCGTCGACGGACGGCAACCCTCTAGATTTGTCCTTAGAGTTAAACACCCGTAGGCAATCTTCCCTATGCTTCCTCACATCATACATTTCCATACTCACCCTTCTTCGTGGAACGACGGGCGGCACATTCGAAACGGACAGCTCACTCTAGGGCACGTCCCTCGTGCCTTCACGCCCACGGCGGAAAACACTTTTATCTTCCTGAAACCATATGATAGCTGAGGGAAGACTTCTTCACAAGGGGTTTGTCAAGCACCGTCCCAGGACACATTCTTTATGCCTTCACACGTTCGCGCCAGAATGCCGCTCATACGTAGGCGTACGGCTTTCCAGGGTTTCCTTCTCAGACTTAAAGGCGTGACCTTTTCCCTCTGCTCTCTCTCGCACTCTTGAAAACATTTCTCACGGAACAAGGTTTGAACCGGGAGAGACAATCTCCACTCCTTATTTCCGTGGCGCAGGCATGGGGCACATGCCTTGCGCTGTCACACTTACCTTGGAATAGACTACCATTTTCAGGGAAGAGGTTGGGAGAAACACGGTTTCTCTGCAGTGGTGTTTCTTCAGACCGACGTGCACGCCGCCTGTTTAGGGTTCCACACGTTCATGTTGTGACTAGGTTTTCCCCGTGAAGCCAGATGGAAGCTCGAAGGCGCGGTTTGACACAGACTTGTTTCGCACAGTGTAGTCTGTGGCTTTCCTTTGGCGAACTCACGTACGTTTGAAAACCCTTCTAGCGTCGTGAGCCGTGGTGTTCATTGAGAGAAGCCCTCCATACAAAGTGGTTCCACGAGTAAGGTATAGCAGGCTTTTCCTCTGCTTCCGTTCACACTCGGCGTCAAGCTGCTTCGATCCTTAGGAAAGGAGGCGGGGAGTCGAAGGACCGCTCCTCCACAGCATTGTCTCTTAGACTTAAGTGTACAGCTCGTTCCTTACGCTTCCTCCCATTTCCAGACACACACCTCCCTAGGGGACAACTTGTTAGTTGGTGGTCGCATTCGACCCACATTTTCCTTCACCATTCAGCCTATGGCATTGTCCTTACGCTTTCACACGAAGTCCTGAAAACGCTTCTCCCTTCCCGAAGCAAGATCTGGGTTGCCAGGAGCTTGAGACACAACTCCTCTCTCAAACAGTGGTAGACGGCCCAGCATTTGTGCCTTCACTTTGAACGTCGGAAAGTTCTTCCAACTTCTTCCCCGGAGGCGGTAGTGGAAAGACTAGTTCCCTACAGTTTGGTTTCGTGAGAGGTGAGTGTAAGACGCCTACCTTATATAGCAACGCACATGTCTCCAAAGGCTTCTTTCTTCAAGCACCACGATGTTAGCGCGAAAGCCTGTTTGACATGGCCTTGTTTCTCAGAATTCAGTGTCAGGCTACTACTGCTACTGAGGCTAGCCCACGTACATTGCAAGACCCATCCACCTCCATGACACAGGACGTAATGGAGAGAAACCCTCCGCACAACGTGTTCCTCACTGTGCGGTATCGCGCGTTCCATCTCTTTTCGTTCACACGAGGTTTAAGGAGCGGCTTCGCATCCTTACGAGAAGAGATGGTAGTCGAAGGACGGGAACCCTCGAGACTTGTTCTTAGAGTTAAACAAACGCATGCCATCTTCCTTATGCTTCCGCAGTCATCCATTTCCATACACATCCTTCTTCGTGTAACGACGGCAGGCACCTTCGAAGCGGAGAGCGAAGTCTCGTCTACGTCCCTTATGCCTTCACACCCACTACGGAAAACAGTTTCCTCCTACGGAAACGATACGGCAGTTGAGGGAAGCCTTCTTCACAAGTGGTTTCTCGAGCACCGTCACAGGGCACATTCTAGATGCCTTCACCATGTCACGCGAAAAGTGCTTCCCCGACTTACGTGTATGGCTTTCCTGACGGGTCTCCTTCTCACGCTTCAAACCATGACCTTTTCCATCTGCTCTCTCTCATACTCTTGGAAACGCTTCTCACGGAACAGGATTCGAATCGCGACAGACATTTACACTAGTTACTTCCGTGGCACAGGCACGGGGCACATTCCTTGCGATTTCCCACTTCCATTGCAAAAGTCTACCAGTTTCAGGGAAGGTGATAGTAGACGCACGGTTTCTCTGCAGTGGTGTTTCTGCAGTAGGATACCACACAGACATTATGTGACTATGGATTCCTCGGGAACCCAGATGGAAGCTCGAAGTCGCGATCGGCACAGACGTGGTTCGCCGAGATTCGTGTATGCCTTTCCTTTGGCGAAGTCACATACTTTCGCAAACCCTTCTATCTTCGTGACACATGCTGTTCGTTGAGAAAAGCCCTCCATCAGAAGTTGTGCCGCGAGTGAGGTATATCACCCTTCCTTGCCCTCCGTTTCCTTTCACACTTGGCTTCAAGCCGCTTCGTTCCTTAGCAAAGAGGAAGGGCAGTCGAAGGACCGCACCTCCACAGCGTTGTTTCTTGGAGTTAAGTGTATAGCACGTCCGTTACGCTTCCTCCCACTTCCAGACACACACCTCTCTAGGGGACAACGAGTGTGTTGGTGGTCACGTTCGACCCACATTTCTCTTCACAATTCAGCGTGTGGCATTTTCCTTGTGTTTCCACACAAAGTACCGACAGCGCTTCTATCTTCCCGAAACAAGATCTGAGTTGGGAGAAGCTTTCGACACAAGTTCTTTCCCAAGCAGGGCTCTATGGCACAGTAACTTGCGCCTTCACGTTTAACGTGGGACATTTCCTCCGTCTTCTTCCCTGTAGATGGTAGTGGGAAGACTATTGCTCTACCGTTTTGTTTCTTGAGAGGTGAGTGCAAGACCCTCACACACATATCTCAAAAGGCTTCGCGCTTCGCGAACCAAGGGGTTAGCACCAAATCATGTTTGACGCGGCCTCGTTTCTCTGAGTTCAGTGGAAGGCTCTGCTGACGCTAGCTCACGTACATTTGAAGGCCCTTCCAAATTCGTGACCCGAGACTTTGGTGGAGAGAAGCCCTCCACACAACGTGTTCCCCACTGTGGTGTATCTCGCATTCCGTCTCTTTTCTCTCGCCCTAAGCTTTAACACGGCGCTTCCATCCGTAGGGAAAGAGCTGGTCGTCGACGGACGGCAACCCTCTAGATTTGTCCTTAGAGTTAAACACCCGTAGGCAATCTTCCCTATGCTTCCTCACATCATACATTTCCATACTCACCCTTCTTCGTGGAACGACGGGCGGCACATTCGAAACGGACAGCTCACTCTAGGGCACGTCCCTCGTGCCTTCACGCCCACGGCGGAAAACACTTTTATCTTCCTGAAACCATATGATAGCTGAGGGAAGACTTCTTCACAAGGGGTTTGTCAAGCACCGTCCCAGGACACATTCTTTATGCCTTCACACGTTCGCGCCAGAATGCCGCTCATACGTAGGCGTACGGCTTTCCAGGGTTTCCTTCTCAGACTTAAAGGCATGACCTTTTCCCTCTGCTCTCTCTCGCACTCTTGAAAACATTTCTCACGGAACAAGGTTTGAACCGGGAGAGACAATCTCCACTCCTTATTTCCGTGGCGCAGGCATGGGGCACATGCCTTGCGCTGTCACACTTACCTTGGAATAGACCACCATTTTCAGGGAAGAGGTTGGTAGAAACACGGTTTCTCTGCAGTGGTGTTTCTTCAGACCGACGTGCACGCCGCCTGTTTAGGGTTCCACACGTTCATGTTGTGACTAGGTTTTCCCCGTGAAGCCAGATGGAAGCTCGAAGGCGCGGTTTGACACAGACTTGTTTCGCACAGTGTAGTCTGTGGCTTTCCTTTGGCGAACTCACGTACGTTTGAAAACCCTTCTAGCGTCGTGAGCCGTGGTGTTCATTGAGAGAAGCCCTCCATACAAAGTGGTTCCACGAGTAAGGTATAGCAGGCTTTTCCTCTGCTTCCGTTCACACTCGGCGTCAAGCTGCTTCGATCCTTAGGAAAGGAGGCGGGGAGTCGAAGGACCGCTCCTCCACAGCATTGTCTCTTAGACTTAAGTGTACAGCTCGTTCCTTACGCTTCCTCCCATTTCCAGACACACACCTCCCTAGGGGACAACTTGTTAGTTGGTGGTCGCATTCGACCCACATTTTCCTTCACCATTCAGCCTATGGCATTGTCCTTACGCTTTCACACGAAGTCCTGAAAACGCTTCTCCCTTCCCGAAGCAAGATCTGGGTTGCCAGGAGCTTGAGACACAACTCCTCTCTCAAACAGTGGTAGACGGCCCAGCATTTGTGCCTTCACTTTGAACGTCGGAAAGTTCTTCCAACTTCTTCCCCGGAGGCGGTAGTGGAAAGACTAGTTCCCTACAGTTTGGTTTCGTGAGAGGTGAGTGTAAGACGCCTACCTTATATAGCAACGCACATGTCTCCAAAGGCTTCTTTCTTCAAGCACCACGATGTTAGCGCGAAAGCCTGTTTGACATGGCCTTGTTTCTCAGAATTCAGTGTCAGGCTACTACTGCTACTGAGGCTAGCCCACGTACATTGCAAGACCCATCCACCTCCATGACACAGGACGTAATGGAGAGAAACCCTCCGCACAACGTGTTCCTCACTGTGCGGTATCGCGCGTTCCATCTCTTTTCGTTCACACGAGGTTTAAGGAGCGGCTTCGCATCCTTACGAGAAGAGATGGTAGTCGAAGGACGGGAACCCTCGAGACTTGTTCTTAGAGTTAAACAAACGCATGCCATCTTCCTTATGCTTCCGCAGTCATCCATTTCCATACACATCCTTCTTCGTGTAACGACGGCAGGCACCTTCGAAGCGGAGAGCGAAGTCTCGTCTACGTCCCTTATGCCTTCACACCCACTACGGAAAACAGTTTCCTCCTACGGAAACGATACGGCAGTTGAGGGAAGCCTTCTTCACAAGTGGTTTCTCGAGCACCGTCACAGGGCACATTCTAGATGCCTTCACCATGTCACGCGAAAAGTGCTTCCCCGACTTACGTGTATGGCTTTCCTGACGGGTCTCCTTCTCACGCTTCAAACCATGACCTTTTCCATCTGCTCTCTCTCATACTCTTGGAAACGCTTCTCACGGAACAGGATTCGAATCGCGACAGACATTTACACTAGTTACTTCCGTGGCACAGGCACGGGGCACATTCCTTGCGATTTCCCACTTCCATTGCAAAAGTCTACCAGTTTCAGGGAAGGTGATAGTAGACGCACGGTTTCTCTGCAGTGGTGTTTCTGCAGTAGGATACCACACAGACATTATGTGACTATGGATTCCTCGGGAACCCAGATGGAAGCTCGAAGTCGCGATCGGCACAGACGTGGTTCGCCGAGATTCGTGTATGCCTTTCCTTTGGCGAAGTCACATACTTTCGCAAACCCTTCTATCTTCGTGACACATGCTGTTCGTTGAGAAAAGCCCTCCATCAGAAGTTGTGCCGCGAGTGAGGTATATCACCCTTCCTTGCCCTCCGTTTCCTTTCACACTTGGCTTCAAGCCGCTTCGTTCCTTAGCAAAGAGGAAGGGCAGTCGAAGGACCGCACCTCCACAGCGTTGTTTCTTGGAGTTAAGTGTATAGCACGTCCGTTACGCTTCCTCCCACTTCCAGACACACACCTCTCTAGGGGACAACGAGTGTGTTGGTGGTCACGTTCGACCCACATTTCTCTTCACAATTCAGCGTGTGGCATTTTCCTTGTGTTTCCACACAAAGTACCGACAGCGCTTCTATCTTCCCGAAACAAGATCTGAGTTGGGAGAAGCTTTCGACACAAGTTCTTTCCCAAGCAGGGCTCTATGGCACAGTAACTTGCGCCTTCACGTTTAACGTGGGACATTTCCTCCGTCTTCTTCCCTGTAGATGGTAGTGGGAAGACTATTGCTCTACCGTTTTGTTTCTTGAGAGGTGAGTGCAAGACCCTCACACACATATCTCAAAAGGCTTCGCGCTTCGCGAACCAAGGTGTTAGCACGAAATCATGTTTGACGCGGCCTCGTTTCTCTGAGTTCAGTGGAAGGCTCTGCTGACGCTAGCTCACGTACATTTGAAGGCCCTTCCAAATTCGTGACCCGAGACTTTGGTGGAGAGAAGCCCTCCACACAACGTGTTCCCCACTGTGGTGTATCTCGCATTCCGTCTCTTTTCTCTCGCCCTAAGCTTTAACACGGCGCTTCCATCCGTAGGGAAAGAGCTGGTCGTCGACGGACGGCAACCCTCTAGATTTGTCCTTAGAGTTAAACACCCGTAGGCAATCTTCCCTATGCTTCCTCACATCATACATTTCCATACTCACCCTTCTTCGTGGAACGACGGGCGGCACATTCGAAACGGACAGCTCACTCTAGGGCACGTCCCTCGTGCCTTCACGCCCACGGCGGAAAACACTTTTATCTTCCTGAAACCATATGATAGCTGAGGGAAGACTTCTTCACAAGGGGTTTGTCAAGCACCGTCCCAGGACACATTCTTTATGCCTTCACACGTTCGCGCCAGAATGCCGCTCATACGTAGGCGTACGGCTTTCCAGGGTTTCCTTCTCAGACTTAAAGGCATGACCTTTTCCCTCTGCTCTCTCTCGCACTCTTGAAAACATTTCTCACGGAACAAGGTTTGAACCGGGAGAGACAATCTCCACTCCTTATTTCCGTGGCGCAGGCATGGGGCACATGCCTTGCGCTGTCACACTTACCTTGGAATAGACTACCATTTTCAGGGAAGAGGTTGGTAGAAACACGGTTTCTCTGCAGTGGTGTTTCTTCAGACCGACGTGCACGCCGCCTGTTTAGGGTTCCACACGTTCATGTTGTGACTAGGTTTTCCCCGTGAAGCCAGATGGAAGCTCGAAGGCGCGGTTTGACACAGACTTGTTTCGCACAGTGTAGTCTGTGGCTTTCCTTTGGCGAACTCACGTACGTTTGAAAACCCTTCTAGCGTCGTGAGCCGTGGTGTTCATTGAGAGAAGCCCTCCATACAAAGTGGTTCCACGAGTAAGGTATAGCAGGCTTTTCCTCTGCTTCCGTTCACACTCGGCGTCAAGCTGCTTCGATCCTTAGGAAAGGAGGCGGGGAGTCGAAGGACCGCTCCTCCACAGCATTGTCTCTTAGACTTAAGTGTACAGCTCGTTCCTTACGCTTCCTCCCATTTCCAGACACACACCTCCCTAGGGGACAACTTGTTAGTTGGTGGTCGCATTCGACCCACATTTTCCTTCACCATTCAGCCTATGGCATTGTCCTTACGCTTTCACACGAAGTCCTGAAAACGCTTCTCCCTTCCCGAAGCAAGATCTGGGTTGACAGGAGCTTGAGACACAACTCCTCTCTCAAACAGTGGTAGACGGCCCAGCATTTGTGCCTTCACTTTGAACGTCGGAAAGTTCTTCCAACTTCTTCCCCGGAGGCGGTAGTGGAAAGACTAGTTCCCTACAGTTTGGTTTCGTGAGAGGTGAGTGTAAGACGCCTACCTTATATAGCAACGCACATGTCTCCAAAGGCTTCTTTCTTCAAGCACCACGATGTTAGCGCGAAAGCCTGTTTGACATGGCCTTGTTTCTCAGAATTCAGTGTCAGGCTACTACTGCTACTGAGGCTAGCCCACGTACATTGCAAGACCCATCCACCTCCATGACACAGGACGTAATGGAGAGAAACCCTCCGCACAACGTGTTCCTCACTGTGCGGTATCGCGCGTTCCATCTCTTTTCGTTCACACGAGGTTTAAGGAGCGGCTTCGCATCCTTACGAGAAGAGATGGTAGTCGAAGGACGGGAACCCTCGAGACTTGTTCTTAGAGTTAAACAAACGCATGCCATCTTCCTTATGCTTCCGCAGTCATCCATTTCCATACACATCCTTCTTCGTGTAACGACGGCAGGCACCTTCGAAGCGGAGAGCGAAGTCTCGTCTACGTCCCTTATGCCTTCACACCCACTACGGAAAACAGTTTCCTCCTACGGAAACGATACGGCAGTTGAGGGAAGCCTTCTTCACAAGTGGTTTCTCGAGCACCGTCACAGGGCACATTCTAGATGCCTTCACCATGTCACGCGAAAAGTGCTTCCCCGACTTACGTGTATGGCTTTCCTGACGGGTCTCCTTCTCACGCTTCAAACCATGACCTTTTCCATCTGCTCTCTCTCATACTCTTGGAAACGCTTCTCACGGAACAGGATTCGAATCGCGACAGACATTTACACTAGTTACTTCCGTGGCACAGGCACGGGGCACATTCCTTGCGATTTCCCACTTCCATTGCAAAAGTCTACCAGTTTCAGGGAAGGTGATAGTAGACGCACGGTTTCTCTGCAGTGGTGTTTCTGCAGTAGGATACCACACAGACATTATGTGACTATGGATTCCTCGGGAACCCAGATGGAAGCTCGAAGTCGCGATCGGCACAGACGTGGTTCGCCGAGATTCGTGTATGCCTTTCCTTTGGCGAAGTCACATACTTTCGCAAACCCTTCTATCTTCGTGACACATGCTGTTCGTTGAGAAAAGCCCTCCATCAGAAGTTGTGCCGCGAGTGAGGTATATCACCCTTCCTTGCCCTCCGTTTCCTTTCACACTTGGCTTCAAGCCGCTTCGTTCCTTAGCAAAGAGGAAGGGCAGTCGAAGGACCGCACCTCCACAGCGTTGTTTCTTGGAGTTAAGTGTATAGCACGTCCGTTACGCTTCCTCCCACTTCCAGACACACACCTCTCTAGGGGACAACGAGCGTGTTGGTGGTCACGTTCGACCCACATTTCTCTTCACAATTCAGCGTGTGGCATTTTCCTTGTGTTTCCACACAAAGTACCGACAGCGCTTCTATCTTCCCGAAACAAGATCTGAGTTGGGAGAAGCTTTCGACACAAGTTCTTTCCCAAGCAGGGCTCTATGGCACAGTAACTTGCGCCTTCACGTTTAACGTGGGACATTTCCTCCGTCTTCTTCCCTGTAGATGGTAGTGGGAAGACTATTGCTCTACCGTTTTGTTTCTTGAGAGGTGAGTGCAAGACCCTCACACACATATCTCAAAAGGCTTCGCGCTTCGCGAACCAAGGTGTTAGCACGAAATCATGTTTGACGCGGCCTCGTTTCTCTGAGTTCAGTGGAAGGCTCTGCTGACGCTAGCTCACGTACATTTGAAGGCCCTTCCAAATTCGTGACCCGAGACTTTGGTGGAGAGAAGCCCTCCACACAACGTGTTCCCCACTGTGGTGTATCTCGCATTCCGTCTCTTTTCTCTCGCCCTAAGCTTTAACACGGCGCTTCCATCCGTAGGGAAAGAGCTGGTCGTCGACGGACGGCAACCCTCTAGATTTGTCCTTAGAGTTAAACACCCGTAGGCAATCTTCCCTATGCTTCCTCACATCATACATTTCCATACTCACCCTTCTTCGTGGAACGACGGGCGGCACATTCGAAACGGACAGCTCACTCTAGGGCACGTCCCTCGTGCCTTCACGCCCACGGCGGAAAACACTTTTATCTTCCTGAAACCATATGATAGCTGAGGGAAGACTTCTTCACAAGGGGTTTGTCAAGCACCGTCCCAGGACACATTCTTTATGCCTTCACACGTTCGCGCCAGAATGCCGCTCATACGTAGGCGTACGGCTTTCCAGGGTTTCCTTCTCAGACTTAAAGGCATGACCTTTTCCCTCTGCTCTCTCTCGCACTCTTGAAAACATTTCTCACGGAACAAGGTTTGAACCGGGAGAGACAATCTCCACTCCTTATTTCCGTGGCGCAGGCATGGGGCACATGCCTTGCGCTGTCACACTTACCTTGGAATAGACTACCATTTTCAGGGAAGAGGTTGGTAGAAACACGGTTTCTCTGCAGTGGTGTTTCTTCAGACCGACGTGCACGCCGCCTGTTTAGGGTTCCACACGTTCATGTTGTGACTAGGTTTTCCCCGTGAAGCCAGATGGAAGCTCGAAGGCGCGGTTTGACACAGACTTGTTTCGCACAGTGTAGTCTGTGGCTTTCCTTTGGCGAACTCACGTACGTTTGAAAACCCTTCTAGCGTCGTGAGCCGTGGTGTTCATTGAGAGAAGCCCTCCATACAAAGTGGTTCCACGAGTAAGGTATAGCAGGCTTTTCCTCTGCTTCCGTTCACACTCGGCGTCAAGCTGCTTCGATCCTTAGGAAAGGAGGCGGGGAGTCGAAGGACCGCTCCTCCACAGCATTGTCTCTTAGACTTAAGTGTACAGCTCGTTCCTTACGCTTCCTCCCATTTCCAGACACACACCTCCCTAGGGGACAACTTGTTAGTTGGTGGTCGCATTCGACCCACATTTTCCTTCACCATTCAGCCTATGGCATTGTCCTTACGCTTTCACACGAAGTCCTGAAAACGCTTCTCCCTTCCCGAAGCAAGATCTGGGTTGACAGGAGCTTGAGACACAACTCCTCTCTCAAACAGTGGTAGACGGCCCAGCATTTGTGCCTTCACTTTGAACGTCGGAAAGTTCTTCCAACTTCTTCCCCGGAGGCGGTAGTGGAAAGACTAGTTCCCTACAGTTTGGTTTCGTGAGAGGTGAGTGTAAGACGCCTACCTTATATAGCAACGCACATGTCTCCAAAGGCTTCTTTCTTCAAGCACCACGATGTTAGCGCGAAAGCCTGTTTGACATGGCCTTGTTTCTCAGAATTCAGTGTCAGGCTACTACTGCTACTGAGGCTAGCCCACGTACATTGCAAGACCCATCCACCTCCATGACACAGGACGTAATGGAGAGAAACCCTCCGCACAACGTGTTCCTCACTGTGCGGTATCGCGCGTTCCATCTCTTTTCGTTCACACGAGGTTTAAGGAGCGGCTTCGCATCCTTACGAGAAGAGATGGTAGTCGAAGGACGGGAACCCTCGAGACTTGTTCTTAGAGTTAAACAAACGCATGCCATCTTCCTTATGCTTCCGCAGTCATCCATTTCCATACACATCCTTCTTCGTGTAACGACGGCAGGCACCTTCGAAGCGGAGAGCGAAGTCTCGTCTACGTCCCTTATGCCTTCACACCCACTACGGAAAACAGTTTCCTCCTACGGAAACGATACGGCAGTTGAGGGAAGCCTTCTTCACAAGTGGTTTCTCGAGCACCGTCACAGGGCACATTCTAGATGCCTTCACCATGTCACGCGAAAAGTGCTTCCCCGACTTACGTGTATGGCTTTCCTGACGGGTCTCCTTCTCACGCTTCAAACCATGACCTTTTCCATCTGCTCTCTCTCATACTCTTGGAAACGCTTCTCACGGAACAGGATTCGAATCGCGACAGACATTTACACTAGTTACTTCCGTGGCACAGGCACGGGGCACATTCCTTGCGATTTCCCACTTCCATTGCAAAAGTCTACCAGTTTCAGGGAAGGTGATAGTAGACGCACGGTTTCTCTGCAGTGGTGTTTCTGCAGTAGGATACCACACAGACATTATGTGACTATGGATTCCTCGGGAACCCAGATGGAAGCTCGAAGTCGCGATCGGCACAGACGTGGTTCGCCGAGATTCGTGTATGCCTTTCCTTTGGCGAAGTCACATACTTTCGCAAACCCTTCTATCTTCGTGACACATGCTGTTCGTTGAGAAAAGCCCTCCATCAGAAGTTGTGCCGCGAGTGAGGTATATCACCCTTCCTTGCCCTCCGTTTCCTTTCACACTTGGCTTCAAGCCGCTTCGTTCCTTAGCAAAGAGGAAGGGCAGTCGAAGGACCGCACCTCCACAGCGTTGTTTCTTGGAGTTAAGTGTATAGCACGTCCGTTACGCTTCCTCCCACTTCCAGACACACACCTCTCTAGGGGACAACGAGCGTGTTGGTGGTCACGTTCGACCCACATTTCTCTTCACAATTCAGCGTGTGGCATTTTCCTTGTGTTTCCACACAAAGTACCGACAGCGCTTCTATCTTCCCGAAACAAGATCTGAGTTGGGAGAAGCTTTCGACACAAGTTCTTTCCCAAGCAGGGCTCTATGGCACAGTAACTTGCGCCTTCACGTTTAACGTGGGACATTTCCTCCGTCTTCTTCCCTGTAGATGGTAGTGGGAAGACTATTGCTCTACCGTTTTGTTTCTTGAGAGGTGAGTGCAAGACCCTCACACACATATCTCAAAAGGCTTCGCGCTTCGCGAACCAAGGTGTTAGCACGAAATCATGTTTGACGCGGCCTCGTTTCTCTGAGTTCAGTGGAAGGCTCTGCTGACGCTAGCTCACGTACATTTGAAGGCCCTTCCAAATTCGTGACCCGAGACTTTGGTGGAGAGAAGCCCTCCACACAACGTGTTCCCCACTGTGGTGTATCTCGCATTCCGTCTCTTTTCTCTCGCCCTAAGCTTTAACACGGCGCTTCCATCCGTAGGGAAAGAGCTGGTCGTCGACGGACGGCAACCCTCTAGATTTGTCCTTAGAGTTAAACACCCGTAGGCAATCTTCCCTATGCTTCCTCACATCATACATTTCCATACTCACCCTTCTTCGTGGAACGACGGGCGGCACATTCGAAACGGACAGCTCACTCTAGGGCACGTCCCTCGTGCCTTCACGCCCACGGCGGAAAACACTTTTATCTTCCTGAAACCATATGATAGCTGAGGGAAGACTTCTTCACAAGGGGTTTGTCAAGCACCGTCCCAGGACACATTCTTTATGCCTTCACACGTTCGCGCCAGAATGCCGCTCATACGTAGGCGTACGGCTTTCCAGGGTTTCCTTCTCAGACTTAAAGGCATGACCTTTTCCCTCTGCTCTCTCTCGCACTCTTGAAAACATTTCTCACGGAACAAGGTTTGAACCGGGAGAGACAATCTCCACTCCTTATTTCCGTGGCGCAGGCATGGGGCACATGCCTTGCGCTGTCACACTTACCTTGGAATAGACTACCATTTTCAGGGAAGAGGTTGGTAGAAACACGGTTTCTCTGCAGTGGTGTTTCTTCAGACCGACGTGCACGCCGCCTGTTTAGGGTTCCACACGTTCATGTTGTGACTAGGTTTTCCCCGTGAAGCCAGATGGAAGCTCGAAGGCGCGGTTTGACACAGACTTGTTTCGCACAGTGTAGTCTGTGGCTTTCCTTTGGCGAACTCACGTACGTTTGAAAACCCTTCTAGCGTCGTGAGCCGTGGTGTTCATTGAGAGAAGCCCTCCATACAAAGTGGTTCCACGAGTAAGGTATAGCAGGCTTTTCCTCTGCTTCCGTTCACACTCGGCGTCAAGCTGCTTCGATCCTTAGGAAAGGAGGCGGGGAGTCGAAGGACCGCTCCTCCACAGCATTGTCTCTTAGACTTAAGTGTACAGCTCGTTCCTTACGCTTCCTCCCATTTCCAGACACACACCTCCCTAGGGGACAACTTGTTAGTTGGTGGTCGCATTCGACCCACATTTTCCTTCACCATTCAGCCTATGGCATTGTCCTTACGCTTTCACACGAAGTCCTGAAAACGCTTCTCCCTTCCCGAAGCAAGATCTGGGTTGACAGGAGCTTGAGACACAACTCCTCTCTCAAACAGTGGTAGACGGCCCAGCATTTGTGCCTTCACTTTGAACGTCGGAAAGTTCTTCCAACTTCTTCCCCGGAGGCGGTAGTGGAAAGACTAGTTCCCTACAGTTTGGTTTCGTGAGAGGTGAGTGTAAGACGCCTACCTTATATAGCAACGCACATGTCTCCAAAGGCTTCTTTCTTCAAGCACCACGATGTTAGCGCGAAAGCCTGTTTGACATGGCCTTGTTTCTCAGAATTCAGTGTCAGGCTACTACTGCTACTGAGGCTAGCCCACGTACATTGCAAGACCCATCCACCTCCATGACACAGGACGTAATGGAGAGAAACCCTCCGCACAACGTGTTCCTCACTGTGCGGTATCGCGCGTTCCATCTCTTTTCGTTCACACGAGGTTTAAGGAGCGGCTTCGCATCCTTACGAGAAGAGATGGTAGTCGAAGGACGGGAACCCTCGAGACTTGTTCTTAGAGTTAAACAAACGCATGCCATCTTCCTTATGCTTCCGCAGTCATCCATTTCCATACACATCCTTCTTCGTGTAACGACGGCAGGCACCTTCGAAGCGGAGAGCGAAGTCTCGTCTACGTCCCTTATGCCTTCACACCCACTACGGAAAACAGTTTCCTCCTACGGAAACGATACGGCAGTTGAGGGAAGCCTTCTTCACAAGTGGTTTCTCGAGCACCGTCACAGGGCACATTCTAGATGCCTTCACCATGTCACGCGAAAAGTGCTTCCCCGACTTACGTGTATGGCTTTCCTGACGGGTCTCCTTCTCACGCTTCAAACCATGACCTTTTCCATCTGCTCTCTCTCATACTCTTGGAAACGCTTCTCACGGAACAGGATTCGAATCGCGACAGACATTTACACTAGTTACTTCCGTGGCACAGGCACGGGGCACATTCCTTGCGATTTCCCACTTCCATTGCAAAAGTCTACCAGTTTCAGGGAAGGTGATAGTAGACGCACGGTTTCTCTGCAGTGGTGTTTCTGCAGTAGGATACCACACAGACATTATGTGACTATGGATTCCTCGGGAACCCAGATGGAAGCTCGAAGTCGCGATCGGCACAGACGTGGTTCGCCGAGATTCGTGTATGCCTTTCCTTTGGCGAAGTCACATACTTTCGCAAACCCTTCTATCTTCGTGACACATGCTGTTCGTTGAGAAAAGCCCTCCATCAGAAGTTGTGCCGCGAGTGAGGTATATCACCCTTCCTTGCCCTCCGTTTCCTTTCACACTTGGCTTCAAGCCGCTTCGTTCCTTAGCAAAGAGGAAGGGCAGTCGAAGGACCGCACCTCCACAGCGTTGTTTCTTGGAGTTAAGTGTATAGCACGTCCGTTACGCTTCCTCCCACTTCCAGACACACACCTCTCTAGGGGACAACGAGCGTGTTGGTGGTCACGTTCGACCCACATTTCTCTTCACAATTCAGCGTGTGGCATTTTCCTTGTGTTTCCACACAAAGTACCGACAGCGCTTCTATCTTCCCGAAACAAGATCTGAGTTGGGAGAAGCTTTCGACACAAGTTCTTTCCCAAGCAGGGCTCTATGGCACAGTAACTTGCGCCTTCACGTTTAACGTGGGACATTTCCTCCGTCTTCTTCCCTGTAGATGGTAGTGGGAAGACTATTGCTCTACCGTTTTGTTTCTTGAGAGGTGAGTGCAAGACCCTCACACACATATCTCAAAAGGCTTCGCGCTTCGCGAACCAAGGTGTTAGCACGAAATCATGTTTGACGCGGCCTCGTTTCTCTGAGTTCAGTGGAAGGCTCTGCTGACGCTAGCTCACGTACATTTGAAGGCCCTTCCAAATTCGTGACCCGAGACTTTGGTGGAGAGAAGCCCTCCACACAACGTGTTCCCCACTGTGGTGTATCTCGCATTCCGTCTCTTTTCTCTCGCCCTAAGCTTTAACACGGCGCTTCCATCCGTAGGGAAAGAGCTGGTCGTCGACGGACGGCAACCCTCTAGATTTGTCCTTAGAGTTAAACACCCGTAGGCAATCTTCCCTATGCTTCCTCACATCATACATTTCCATACTCACCCTTCTTCGTGGAACGACGGGCGGCACATTCGAAACGGACAGCTCACTCTAGGGCACGTCCCTCGTGCCTTCACGCCCACGGCGGAAAACACTTTTATCTTCCTGAAACCATATGATAGCTGAGGGAAGACTTCTTCACAAGGGGTTTGTCAAGCACCGTCCCAGGACACATTCTTTATGCCTTCACACGTTCGCGCCAGAATGCCGCTCATACGTAGGCGTACGGCTTTCCAGGGTTTCCTTCTCAGACTTAAAGGCATGACCTTTTCCCTCTGCTCTCTCTCGCACTCTTGAAAACATTTCTCACGGAACAAGGTTTGAACCGGGAGAGACAATCTCCACTCCTTATTTCCGTGGCGCAGGCATGGGGCACATGCCTTGCGCTGTCACACTTACCTTGGAATAGACTACCATTTTCAGGGAAGAGGTTGGTAGAAACACGGTTTCTCTGCAGTGGTGTTTCTTCAGACCGACGTGCACGCCGCCTGTTTAGGGTTCCACACGTTCATGTTGTGACTAGGTTTTCCCCGTGAAGCCAGATGGAAGCTCGAAGGCGCGGTTTGACACAGACTTGTTTCGCACAGTGTAGTCTGTGGCTTTCCTTTGGCGAACTCACGTACGTTTGAAAACCCTTCTAGCGTCGTGAGCCGTGGTGTTCATTGAGAGAAGCCCTCCATACAAAGTGGTTCCACGAGTAAGGTATAGCAGGCTTTTCCTCTGCTTCCGTTCACACTCGGCGTCAAGCTGCTTCGATCCTTAGGAAAGGAGGCGGGGAGTCGAAGGACCGCTCCTCCACAGCATTGTCTCTTAGACTTAAGTGTACAGCTCGTTCCTTACGCTTCCTCCCATTTCCAGACACACACCTCCCTAGGGGACAACTTGTTAGTTGGTGGTCGCATTCGACCCACATTTTCCTTCACCATTCAGCCTATGGCATTGTCCTTACGCTTTCACACGAAGTCCTGAAAACGCTTCTCCCTTCCCGAAGCAAGATCTGGGTTGCCAGGAGCTTGAGACACAACTCCTCTCTCAAACAGTGGTAGACGGCCCAGCATTTGTGCCTTCACTTTGAACGTCGGAAAGTTCTTCCAACTTCTTCCCCGGAGGCGGTAGTGGAAAGACTAGTTCCCTACAGTTTGGTTTCGTGAGAGGTGAGTGTAAGACGCCTACCTTATATAGCAACGCACATGTCTCCAAAGGCTTCTTTCTTCAAGCACCACGATGTTAGCGCGAAAGCCTGTTTGACATGGCCTTGTTTCTCAGAATTCAGTGTCAGGCTACTACTGCTACTGAGGCTAGCCCACGTACATTGCAAGACCCATCCACCTCCATGACACAGGACGTAATGGAGAGAAACCCTCCGCACAACGTGTTCCTCACTGTGCGGTATCGCGCGTTCCATCTCTTTTCGTTCACACGAGGTTTAAGGAGCGGCTTCGCATCCTTACGAGAAGAGATGGTAGTCGAAGGACGGGAACCCTCGAGACTTGTTCTTAGAGTTAAACAAACGCATGCCATCTTCCTTATGCTTCCGCAGTCATCCATTTCCATACACATCCTTCTTCGTGTAACGACGGCAGGCACCTTCGAAGCGGAGAGCGAAGTCTCGTCTACGTCCCTTATGCCTTCACACCCACTACGGAAAACAGTTTCCTCCTACGGAAACGATACGGCAGTTGAGGGAAGCCTTCTTCACAAGTGGTTTCTCGAGCACCGTCACAGGGCACATTCTAGATGCCTTCACCATGTCACGCGAAAAGTGCTTCCCCGACTTACGTGTATGGCTTTCCTGACGGGTCTCCTTCTCACGCTTCAAACCATGACCTTTTCCATCTGCTCTCTCTCATACTCTTGGAAACGCTTCTCACGGAACAGGATTCGAATCGCGACAGACATTTACACTAGTTACTTCCGTGGCACAGGCACGGGGCACATTCCTTGCGATTTCCCACTTCCATTGCAAAAGTCTACCAGTTTCAGGGAAGGTGATAGTAGACGCACGGTTTCTCTGCAGTGGTGTTTCTGCAGTAGGATACCACACAGACATTATGTGACTATGGATTCCTCGGGAACCCAGATGGAAGCTCGAAGTCGCGATCGGCACAGACGTGGTTCGCCGAGATTCGTGTATGCCTTTCCTTTGGCGAAGTCACATACTTTCGCAAACCCTTCTATCTTCGTGACACATGCTGTTCGTTGAGAAAAGCCCTCCATCAGAAGTTGTGCCGCGAGTGAGGTATATCACCCTTCCTTGCCCTCCGTTTCCTTTCACACTTGGCTTCAAGCCGCTTCGTTCCTTAGCAAAGAGGAAGGGCAGTCGAAGGACCGCACCTCCACAGCGTTGTTTCTTGGAGTTAAGTGTATAGCACGTCCGTTACGCTTCCTCCCACTTCCAGACACACACCTCTCTAGGGGACAACGAGTGTGTTGGTGGTCACGTTCGACCCACATTTCTCTTCACAATTCAGCGTGTGGCATTTTCCTTGTGTTTCCACACAAAGTACCGACAGCGCTTCTATCTTCCCGAAACAAGATCTGAGTTGGGAGAAGCTTTCGACACAAGTTCTTTCCCAAGCAGGGCTCTATGGCACAGTAACTTGCGCCTTCACGTTTAACGTGGGACATTTCCTCCGTCTTCTTCCCTGTAGATGGTAGTGGGAAGACTATTGCTCTACCGTTTTGTTTCTTGAGAGGTGAGTGCAAGACCCTCACACACATATCTCAAAAGGCTTCGCGCTTCGCGAACCAAGGTGTTAGCACGAAATCATGTTTGACGCGGCCTCGTTTCTCTGAGTTCAGTGGAAGGCTCTGCTGACGCTAGCTCACGTACATTTGAAGGCCCTTCCAAATTCGTGACCCGAGACTTTGGTGGAGAGAAGCCCTCCACACAACGTGTTCCCCACTGTGGTGTATCTCGCATTCCGTCTCTTTTCTCTCGCCCTAAGCTTTAACACGGCGCTTCCATCCGTAGGGAAAGAGCTGGTCGTCGACGGACGGCAACCCTCTAGATTTGTCCTTAGAGTTAAACACCCGTAGGCAATCTTCCCTATGCTTCCTCACATCATACATTTCCATACTCACCCTTCTTCGTGGAACGACGGGCGGCACATTCGAAACGGACAGCTCACTCTAGGGCACGTCCCTCGTGCCTTCACGCCCACGGCGGAAAACACTTTTATCTTCCTGAAACCATATGATAGCTGAGGGAAGACTTCTTCACAAGGGGTTTGTCAAGCACCGTCCCAGGACACATTCTTTATGCCTTCACACGTTCGCGCCAGAATGCCGCTCATACGTAGGCGTACGGCTTTCCAGGGTTTCCTTCTCAGACTTAAAGGCATGACCTTTTCCCTCTGCTCTCTCTCGCACTCTTGAAAACATTTCTCACGGAACAAGGTTTGAACCGGGAGAGACAATCTCCACTCCTTATTTCCGTGGCGCAGGCATGGGGCACATGCCTTGCGCTGTCACACTTACCTTGGAATAGACTACCATTTTCAGGGAAGAGGTTGGTAGAAACACGGTTTCTCTGCAGTGGTGTTTCTTCAGACCGACGTGCACGCCGCCTGTTTAGGGTTCCACACGTTCATGTTGTGACTAGGTTTTCCCCGTGAAGCCAGATGGAAGCTCGAAGGCGCGGTTTGACACAGACTTGTTTCGCACAGTGTAGTCTGTGGCTTTCCTTTGGCGAACTCACGTACGTTTGAAAACCCTTCTAGCGTCGTGAGCCGTGGTGTTCATTGAGAGAAGCCCTCCATACAAAGTGGTTCCACGAGTAAGGTATAGCAGGCTTTTCCTCTGCTTCCGTTCACACTCGGCGTCAAGCTGCTTCGATCCTTAGGAAAGGAGGCGGGGAGTCGAAGGACCGCTCCTCCACAGCATTGTCTCTTAGACTTAAGTGTACAGCTCGTTCCTTACGCTTCCTCCCATTTCCAGACACACACCTCCCTAGGGGACAACTTGTTAGTTGGTGGTCGCATTCGACCCACATTTTCCTTCACCATTCAGCCTATGGCATTGTCCTTACGCTTTCACACGAAGTCCTGAAAACGCTTCTCCCTTCCCGAAGCAAGATCTGGGTTGACAGGAGCTTGAGACACAACTCCTCTCTCAAACAGTGGTAGACGGCCCAGCATTTGTGCCTTCACTTTGAACGTCGGAAAGTTCTTCCAACTTCTTCCCCGGAGGCGGTAGTGGAAAGACTAGTTCCCTACAGTTTGGTTTCGTGAGAGGTGAGTGTAAGACGCCTACCTTATATAGCAACGCACATGTCTCCAAAGGCTTCTTTCTTCAAGCACCACGATGTTAGCGCGAAAGCCTGTTTGACATGGCCTTGTTTCTCAGAATTCAGTGTCAGGCTACTACTGCTACTGAGGCTAGCCCACGTACATTGCAAGACCCATCCACCTCCATGACACAGGACGTAATGGAGAGAAACCCTCCGCACAACGTGTTCCTCACTGTGCGGTATCGCGCGTTCCATCTCTTTTCGTTCACACGAGGTTTAAGGAGCGGCTTCGCATCCTTACGAGAAGAGATGGTAGTCGAAGGACGGGAACCCTCGAGACTTGTTCTTAGAGTTAAACAAACGCATGCCATCTTCCTTATGCTTCCGCAGTCATCCATTTCCATACACATCCTTCTTCGTGTAACGACGGCAGGCACCTTCGAAGCGGAGAGCGAAGTCTCGTCTACGTCCCTTATGCCTTCACACCCACTACGGAAAACAGTTTCCTCCTACGGAAACGATACGGCAGTTGAGGGAAGCCTTCTTCACAAGTGGTTTCTCGAGCACCGTCACAGGGCACATTCTAGATGCCTTCACCATGTCACGCGAAAAGTGCTTCCCCGACTTACGTGTATGGCTTTCCTGACGGGTCTCCTTCTCACGCTTCAAACCATGACCTTTTCCATCTGCTCTCTCTCATACTCTTGGAAACGCTTCTCACGGAACAGGATTCGAATCGCGACAGACATTTACACTAGTTACTTCCGTGGCACAGGCACGGGGCACATTCCTTGCGATTTCCCACTTCCATTGCAAAAGTCTACCAGTTTCAGGGAAGGTGATAGTAGACGCACGGTTTCTCTGCAGTGGTGTTTCTGCAGTAGGATACCACACAGACATTATGTGACTATGGATTCCTCGGGAACCCAGATGGAAGCTCGAAGTCGCGATCGGCACAGACGTGGTTCGCCGAGATTCGTGTATGCCTTTCCTTTGGCGAAGTCACATACTTTCGCAAACCCTTCTATCTTCGTGACACATGCTGTTCGTTGAGAAAAGCCCTCCATCAGAAGTTGTGCCGCGAGTGAGGTATATCACCCTTCCTTGCCCTCCGTTTCCTTTCACACTTGGCTTCAAGCCGCTTCGTTCCTTAGCAAAGAGGAAGGGCAGTCGAAGGACCGCACCTCCACAGCGTTGTTTCTTGGAGTTAAGTGTATAGCACGTCCGTTACGCTTCCTCCCACTTCCAGACACACACCTCTCTAGGGGACAACGAGTGTGTTGGTGGTCACGTTCGACCCACATTTCTCTTCACAATTCAGCGTGTGGCATTTTCCTTGTGTTTCCACACAAAGTACCGACAGCGCTTCTATCTTCCCGAAACAAGATCTGAGTTGGGAGAAGCTTTCGACACAAGTTCTTTCCCAAGCAGGGCTCTATGGCCCAGTAACTTGCGCCTTCACGTTTAACGTGGGACATTTCCTCCGTCTTCTTCCCTGTAGATGGTAGTGGGAAGACTATTGCTCTACCGTTTTGTTTCTTGAGAGGTGAGTGCAAGACCCTCACACACATATCTCAAAAGGCTTCGCGCTTCGCGAACCAAGGTGTTAGCACGAAATCATGTTTGACGCGGCCTCGTTTCTCTGAGTTCAGTGGAAGGCTCTGCTGACGCTAGCTCACGTACATTTGAAGGCCCTTCCAAATTCGTGACCCGAGACTTTGGTGGAGAGAAGCCCTCCACACAACGTGTTCCCCACTGTGGTGTATCTCGCATTCCGTCTCTTTTCTCTCGCCCTAAGCTTTAACACGGCGCTTCCATCCGTAGGGAAAGAGCTGGTCGTCGACGGACGGCAACCCTCTAGATTTGTCCTTAGAGTTAAACACCCGTAGGCAATCTTCCCTATGCTTCCTCACATCATACATTTCCATACTCACCCTTCTTCGTGGAACGACGGGCGGCACATTCGAAACGGACAGCTCACTCTAGGGCACGTCCCTCGTGCCTTCACGCCCACGGCGGAAAACACTTTTATCTTCCTGAAACCATATGATAGCTGAGGGAAGACTTCTTCACAAGGGGTTTGTCAAGCACCGTCCCAGGACACATTCTTTATGCCTTCACACGTTCGCGCCAGAATGCCGCTCATACGTAGGCGTACGGCTTTCCAGGGTTTCCTTCTCAGACTTAAAGGCATGACCTTTTCCCTCTGCTCTCTCTCGCACTCTTGAAAACATTTCTCACGGAACAAGGTTTGAACCGGGAGAGACAATCTCCACTCCTTATTTCCGTGGCGCAGGCATGGGGCACATGCCTTGCGCTGTCACACTTACCTTGGAATAGACTACCATTTTCAGGGAAGAGGTTGGTAGAAACACGGTTTCTCTGCAGTGGTGTTTCTTCAGACCGACGTGCACGCCGCCTGTTTAGGGTTCCACACGTTCATGTTGTGACTAGGTTTTCCCCGTGAAGCCAGATGGAAGCTCGAAGGCGCGGTTTGACACAGACTTGTTTCGCACAGTGTAGTCTGTGGCTTTCCTTTGGCGAACTCACGTACGTTTGAAAACCCTTCTAGCGTCGTGAGCCGTGGTGTTCATTGAGAGAAGCCCTCCATACAAAGTGGTTCCACGAGTAAGGTATAGCAGGCTTTTCCTCTGCTTCCGTTCACACTCGGCGTCAAGCTGCTTCGATCCTTAGGAAAGGAGGCGGGGAGTCGAAGGACCGCTCCTCCACAGCATTGTCTCTTAGACTTAAGTGTACAGCTCGTTCCTTACGCTTCCTCCCATTTCCAGACACACACCTCCCTAGGGGACAACTTGTTAGTTGGTGGTCGCATTCGACCCACATTTTCCTTCACCATTCAGCCTATGGCATTGTCCTTACGCTTTCACACGAAGTCCTGAAAACGCTTCTCCCTTCCCGAAGCAAGATCTGGGTTGACAGGAGCTTGAGACACAACTCCTCTCTCAAACAGTGGTAGACGGCCCAGCATTTGTGCCTTCACTTTGAACGTCGGAAAGTTCTTCCAACTTCTTCCCCGGAGGCGGTAGTGGAAAGACTAGTTCCCTACAGTTTGGTTTCGTGAGAGGTGAGTGTAAGACGCCTACCTTATATAGCAACGCACATGTCTCCAAAGGCTTCTTTCTTCAAGCACCACGATGTTAGCGCGAAAGCCTGTTTGACATGGCCTTGTTTCTCAGAATTCAGTGTCAGGCTACTACTGCTACTGAGGCTAGCCCACGTACATTGCAAGACCCATCCACCTCCATGACACAGGACGTAATGGAGAGAAACCCTCCGCACAACGTGTTCCTCACTGTGCGGTATCGCGCGTTCCATCTCTTTTCGTTCACACGAGGTTTAAGGAGCGGCTTCGCATCCTTACGAGAAGAGATGGTAGTCGAAGGACGGGAACCCTCGAGACTTGTTCTTAGAGTTAAACAAACGCATGCCATCTTCCTTATGCTTCCGCAGTCATCCATTTCCATACACATCCTTCTTCGTGTAACGACGGCAGGCACCTTCGAAGCGGAGAGCGAAGTCTCGTCTACGTCCCTTATGCCTTCACACCCACTACGGAAAACAGTTTCCTCCTACGGAAACGATACGGCAGTTGAGGGAAGCCTTCTTCACAAGTGGTTTCTCGAGCACCGTCACAGGGCACATTCTAGATGCCTTCACCATGTCACGCGAAAAGTGCTTCCCCGACTTACGTGTATGGCTTTCCTGACGGGTCTCCTTCTCACGCTTCAAACCATGACCTTTTCCATCTGCTCTCTCTCATACTCTTGGAAACGCTTCTCACGGAACAGGATTCGAATCGCGACAGACATTTACACTAGTTACTTCCGTGGCACAGGCACGGGGCACATTCCTTGCGATTTCCCACTTCCATTGCAAAAGTCTACCAGTTTCAGGGAAGGTGATAGTAGACGCACGGTTTCTCTGCAGTGGTGTTTCTGCAGTAGGATACCACACAGACATTATGTGACTATGGATTCCTCGGGAACCCAGATGGAAGCTCGAAGTCGCGATCGGCACAGACGTGGTTCGCCGAGATTCGTGTATGCCTTTCCTTTGGCGAAGTCACATACTTTCGCAAACCCTTCTATCTTCGTGACACATGCTGTTCGTTGAGAAAAGCCCTCCATCAGAAGTTGTGCCGCGAGTGAGGTATATCACCCTTCCTTGCCCTCCGTTTCCTTTCACACTTGGCTTCAAGCCGCTTCGTTCCTTAGCAAAGAGGAAGGGCAGTCGAAGGACCGCACCTCCACAGCGTTGTTTCTTGGAGTTAAGTGTATAGCACGTCCGTTACGCTTCCTCCCACTTCCAGACACACACCTCTCTAGGGGACAACGAGTGTGTTGGTGGTCACGTTCGACCCACATTTCTCTTCACAATTCAGCGTGTGGCATTTTCCTTGTGTTTCCACACAAAGTACCGACAGCGCTTCTATCTTCCCGAAACAAGATCTGAGTTGGGAGAAGCTTTCGACACAAGTTCTTTCCCAAGCAGGGCTCTATGGCCCAGTAACTTGCGCCTTCACGTTTAACGTGGGACATTTCCTCCGTCTTCTTCCCTGTAGATGGTAGTGGGAAGACTATTGCTCTACCGTTTTGTTTCTTGAGAGGTGAGTGCAAGACCCTCACACACATATCTCAAAAGGCTTCGCGCTTCGCGAACCAAGGTGTTAGCACGAAATCATGTTTGACGCGGCCTCGTTTCTCTGAGTTCAGTGGAAGGCTCTGCTGACGCTAGCTCACGTACATTTGAAGGCCCTTCCAAATTCGTGACCCGAGACTTTGGTGGAGAGAAGCCCTCCACACAACGTGTTCCCCACTGTGGTGTATCTCGCATTCCGTCTCTTTTCTCTCGCCCTAAGCTTTAACACGGCGCTTCCATCCGTAGGGAAAGAGCTGGTCGTCGACGGACGGCAACCCTCTAGATTTGTCCTTAGAGTTAAACACCCGTAGGCAATCTTCCCTATGCTTCCTCACATCATACATTTCCATACTCACCCTTCTTCGTGGAACGACGGGCGGCACATTCGAAACGGACAGCTCACTCTAGGGCACGTCCCTCGTGCCTTCACGCCCACGGCGGAAAACACTTTTATCTTCCTGAAACCATATGATAGCTGAGGGAAGACTTCTTCACAAGGGGTTTGTCAAGCACCGTCCCAGGACACATTCTTTATGCCTTCACACGTTCGCGCCAGAATGCCGCTCATACGTAGGCGTACGGCTTTCCAGGGTTTCCTTCTCAGACTTAAAGGCATGACCTTTTCCCTCTGCTCTCTCTCGCACTCTTGAAAACATTTCTCACGGAACAAGGTTTGAACCGGGAGAGACAATCTCCACTCCTTATTTCCGTGGCGCAGGCATGGGGCACATGCCTTGCGCTGTCACACTTACCTTGGAATAGACTACCATTTTCAGGGAAGAGGTTGGTAGAAACACGGTTTCTCTGCAGTGGTGTTTCTTCAGACCGACGTGCACGCCGCCTGTTTAGGGTTCCACACGTTCATGTTGTGACTAGGTTTTCCCCGTGAAGCCAGATGGAAGCTCGAAGGCGCGGTTTGACACAGACTTGTTTCGCACAGTGTAGTCTGTGGCTTTCCTTTGGCGAACTCACGTACGTTTGAAAACCCTTCTAGCGTCGTGAGCCGTGGTGTTCATTGAGAGAAGCCCTCCATACAAAGTGGTTCCACGAGTAAGGTATAGCAGGCTTTTCCTCTGCTTCCGTTCACACTCGGCGTCAAGCTGCTTCGATCCTTAGGAAAGGAGGCGGGGAGTCGAAGGACCGCTCCTCCACAGCATTGTCTCTTAGACTTAAGTGTACAGCTCGTTCCTTACGCTTCCTCCCATTTCCAGACACACACCTCCCTAGGGGACAACTTGTTAGTTGGTGGTCGCATTCGACCCACATTTTCCTTCACCATTCAGCCTATGGCATTGTCCTTACGCTTTCACACGAAGTCCTGAAAACGCTTCTCCCTTCCCGAAGCAAGATCTGGGTTGACAGGAGCTTGAGACACAACTCCTCTCTCAAACAGTGGTAGACGGCCCAGCATTTGTGCCTTCACTTTGAACGTCGGAAAGTTCTTCCAACTTCTTCCCCGGAGGCGGTAGTGGAAAGACTAGTTCCCTACAGTTTGGTTTCGTGAGAGGTGAGTGTAAGACGCCTACCTTATATAGCAACGCACATGTCTCCAAAGGCTTCTTTCTTCAAGCACCACGATGTTAGCGCGAAAGCCTGTTTGACATGGCCTTGTTTCTCAGAATTCAGTGTCAGGCTACTACTGCTACTGAGGCTAGCCCACGTACATTGCAAGACCCATCCACCTCCATGACACAGGACGTAATGGAGAGAAACCCTCCGCACAACGTGTTCCTCACTGTGCGGTATCGCGCGTTCCATCTCTTTTCGTTCACACGAGGTTTAAGGAGCGGCTTCGCATCCTTACGAGAAGAGATGGTAGTCGAAGGACGGGAACCCTCGAGACTTGTTCTTAGAGTTAAACAAACGCATGCCATCTTCCTTATGCTTCCGCAGTCATCCATTTCCATACACATCCTTCTTCGTGTAACGACGGCAGGCACCTTCGAAACGGAGAGCGAAGTCTCGTCTACGTCCCTTATGCCTTCACACCCACTACGGAAAACAGTTTCCTCCTACGGAAACGATACGGCAGTTGAGGGAAGCCTTCTTCACAAGTGGTTTCTCGAGCACCGTCACAGGGCACATTCTAGATGCCTTCACCATGTCACGCGAAAAGTGCTTCCCCGACTTACGTGTATGGCTTTCCTGACGGGTCTCCTTCTCACGCTTCAAACCATGACCTTTTCCATCTGCTCTCTCTCATACTCTTGGAAACGCTTCTCACGGAACAGGATTCGAATCGCGACAGACATTTACACTAGTTACTTCCGTGGCACAGGCACGGGGCACATTCCTTGCGATTTCCCACTTCCATTGCAAAAGTCTACCAGTTTCAGGGAAGGTGATAGTAGACGCACGGTTTCTCTGCAGTGGTGTTTCTGCAGTAGGATACCACACAGACATTATGTGACTATGGATTCCTCGGGAACCCAGATGGAAGCTCGAAGTCGCGATCGGCACAGACGTGGTTCGCCGAGATTCGTGTATGCCTTCCCTTTGGCGAAGTCACATACTTTCGCAAACCCTTCTATCTTCGTGACACATGCTGTTCGTTGAGAAAAGCCCTCCATCAGAAGTTGTGCCGCGAGTGAGGTATATCACCCTTCCTTGCCCTCCGTTTCCTTTCACACTTGGCTTCAAGCCGCTTCGTTCCTTAGCAAAGAGGAAGGGCAGTCGAAGGACCGCACCTCCACAGCGTTGTTTCTTGGAGTTAAGTGTATAGCACGTCCGTTACGCTTCCTCCCACTTCCAGACACACACCTCTCTAGGGGACAACGAGTGTGTTGGTGGTCACGTTCGACCCACATTTCTCTTCACAATTCAGCGTGTGGCATTTTCCTTGTGTTTCCACACAAAGTACCGACAGCGCTTCTATCTTCCCGAAACAAGATCTGAGTTGGGAGAAGCTTTCGACACAAGTTCTTTCCCAAGCAGGGCTCTATGGCCCAGTAACTTGCGCCTTCACGTTTAACGTGGGACATTTCCTCCGTCTTCTTCCCTGTAGATGGTAGTGGGAAGACTATTGCTCTACCGTTTTGTTTCTTGAGAGGTGAGTGCAAGACCCTCACACACATATCTCAAAAGGCTTCGCGCTTCGCGAACCAAGGTGTTAGCACGAAATCATGTTTGACGCGGCCTCGTTTCTCTGAGTTCAGTGGAAGGCTCTGCTGACGCTAGCTCACGTACATTTGAAGGCCCTTCCAAATTCGTGACCCGAGACTTTGGTGGAGAGAAGCCCTCCACACAACGTGTTCCCCACTGTGGTGTATCTCGCATTCCGTCTCTTTTCTCTCGCCCTAAGCTTTAACACGGCGCTTCCATCCGTAGGGAAAGAGCTGGTCGTCGACGGACGGCAACCCTCTAGATTTGTCCTTAGAGTTAAACACCCGTAGGCAATCTTCCCTATGCTTCCTCACATCATACATTTCCATACTCACCCTTCTTCGTGGAACGACGGGCGGCACATTCGAAACGGACAGCTCACTCTAGGGCACGTCCCTCGTGCCTTCACGCCCACGGCGGAAAACACTTTTATCTTCCTGAAACCATATGATAGCTGAGGGAAGACTTCTTCACAAGGGGTTTGTCAAGCACCGTCCCAGGACACATTCTTTATGCCTTCACACGTTCGCGCCAGAATGCCGCTCATACGTAGGCGTACGGCTTTCCAGGGTTTCCTTCTCAGACTTAAAGGCATGACCTTTTCCCTCTGCTCTCTCTCGCACTCTTGAAAACATTTCTCACGGAACAAGGTTTGAACCGGGAGAGACAATCTCCACTCCTTATTTCCGTGGCGCAGGCATGGGGCACATGCCTTGCGCTGTCACACTTACCTTGGAATAGACTACCATTTTCAGGGAAGAGGTTGGTAGAAACACGGTTTCTCTGCAGTGGTGTTTCTTCAGACCGACGTGCACGCCGCCTGTTTAGGGTTCCACACGTTCATGTTGTGACTAGGTTTTCCCCGTGAAGCCAGATGGAAGCTCGAAGGCGCGGTTTGACACAGACTTGTTTCGCACAGTGTAGTCTGTGGCTTTCCTTTGGCGAACTCACGTACGTTTGAAAACCCTTCTAGCGTCGTGAGCCGTGGTGTTCATTGAGAGAAGCCCTCCATACAAAGTGGTTCCACGAGTAAGGTATAGCAGGCTTTTCCTCTGCTTCCGTTCACACTCGGCGTCAAGCTGCTTCGATCCTTAGGAAAGGAGGCGGGGAGTCGAAGGACCGCTCCTCCACAGCATTGTCTCTTAGACTTAAGTGTACAGCTCGTTCCTTACGCTTCCTCCCATTTCCAGACACACACCTCCCTAGGGGACAACTTGTTAGTTGGTGGTCGCATTCGACCCACATTTTCCTTCACCATTCAGCCTATGGCATTGTCCTTACGCTTTCACACGAAGTCCTGAAAACGCTTCTCCCTTCCCGAAGCAAGATCTGGGTTGCCAGGAGCTTGAGACACAACTCCTCTCTCAAACAGTGGTAGACGGCCCAGCATTTGTGCCTTCACTTTGAACGTCGGAAAGTTCTTCCAACTTCTTCCCCGGAGGCGGTAGTGGAAAGACTAGTTCCCTACAGTTTGGTTTCGTGAGAGGTGAGTGTAAGACGCCTACCTTATATAGCAACGCACATGTCTCCAAAGGCTTCTTTCTTCAAGCACCACGATGTTAGCGCGAAAGCCTGTTTGACATGGCCTTGTTTCTCAGAATTCAGTGTCAGGCTACTACTGCTACTGAGGCTAGCCCACGTACATTGCAAGACCCATCCACCTCCATGACACAGGACGTAATGGAGAGAAACCCTCCGCACAACGTGTTCCTCACTGTGCGGTATCGCGCGTTCCATCTCTTTTCGTTCACACGAGGTTTAAGGAGCGGCTTCGCATCCTTACGAGAAGAGATGGTAGTCGAAGGACGGGAACCCTCGAGACTTGTTCTTAGAGTTAAACAAACGCATGCCATCTTCCTTATGCTTCCGCAGTCATCCATTTCCATACACATCCTTCTTCGTGTAACGACGGCAGGCACCTTCGAAGCGGAGAGCGAAGTCTCGTCTACGTCCCTTATGCCTTCACACCCACTACGGAAAACAGTTTCCTCCTACGGAAACGATACGGCAGTTGAGGGAAGCCTTCTTCACAAGTGGTTTCTCGAGCACCGTCACAGGGCACATTCTAGATGCCTTCACCATGTCACGCGAAAAGTGCTTCCCCGACTTACGTGTATGGCTTTCCTGACGGGTCTCCTTCTCACGCTTCAAACCATGACCTTTTCCATCTGCTCTCTCTCATACTCTTGGAAACGCTTCTCACGGAACAGGATTCGAATCGCGACAGACATTTACACTAGTTACTTCCGTGGCACAGGCACGGGGCACATTCCTTGCGATTTCCCACTTCCATTGCAAAAGTCTACCAGTTTCAGGGAAGGTGATAGTAGACGCACGGTTTCTCTGCAGTGGTGTTTCTGCAGTAGGATACCACACAGACATTATGTGACTATGGATTCCTCGGGAACCCAGATGGAAGCTCGAAGTCGCGATCGGCACAGACGTGGTTCGCCGAGATTCGTGTATGCCTTCCCTTTGGCGAAGTCACATACTTTCGCAAACCCTTCTATCTTCGTGACACATGCTGTTCGTTGAGAAAAGCCCTCCATCAGAAGTTGTGCCGCGAGTGAGGTATATCACCCTTCCTTGCCCTCCGTTTCCTTTCACACTTGGCTTCAAGCCGCTTCGTTCCTTAGCAAAGAGGAAGGGCAGTCGAAGGACCGCACCTCCACAGCGTTGTTTCTTGGAGTTAAGTGTATAGCACGTCCGTTACGCTTCCTCCCACTTCCAGACACACACCTCTCTAGGGGACAACGAGTGTGTTGGTGGTCACGTTCGACCCACATTTCTCTTCACAATTCAGCGTGTGGCATTTTCCTTGTGTTTCCACACAAAGTACCGACAGCGCTTCTATCTTCCCGAAACAAGATCTGAGTTGGGAGAAGCTTTCGACACAAGTTCTTTCCCAAGCAGGGCTCTATGGCACAGTAACTTGCGCCTTCACGTTTAACGTGGGACATTTCCTCCGTCTTCTTCCCTGTAGATGGTAGTGGGAAGACTATTGCTCTACCGTTTTGTTTCTTGAGAGGTGAGTGCAAGACCCTCACACACATATCTCAAAAGGCTTCGCGCTTCGCGAACCAAGGGGTTAGCACGAAATCATGTTTGACGCGGCCTCGTTTCTCTGAGTTCAGTGGAAGGCTCTGCTGACGCTAGCTCACGTACATTTGAAGGCCCTTCCAAATTCGTGACCCGAGACTTTGGTGGAGAGAAGCCCTCCACACAACGTGTTCCCCACTGTGGTGTATCTCGCATTCCGTCTCTTTTCTCTCGCCCTAAGCTTTAACACGGCGCTTCCATCCGTAGGGAAAGAGCTGGTCGTCGACGGACGGCAACCCTCTAGATTTGTCCTTAGAGTTAAACACCCGTAGGCAATCTTCCCTATGCTTCCTCACATCATACATTTCCATACTCACCCTTCTTCGTGGAACGACGGGCGGCACATTCGAAACGGACAGCTCACTCTAGGGCACGTCCCTCGTGCCTTCACGCCCACGGCGGAAAACACTTTTATCTTCCTGAAACCATATGATAGCTGAGGGAAGACTTCTTCACAAGGGGTTTGTCAAGCACCGTCCCAGGACACATTCTTTATGCCTTCACACGTTCGCGCCAGAATGCCGCTCATACGTAGGCGTACGGCTTTCCAGGGTTTCCTTCTCAGACTTAAAGGCATGACCTTTTCCCTCTGCTCTCTCTCGCACTCTTGAAAACATTTCTCACGGAACAAGGTTTGAACCGGGAGAGACAATCTCCACTCCTTATTTCCGTGGCGCAGGCATGGGGCACATGCCTTGCGCTGTCACACTTACCTTGGAATAGACTACCATTTTCAGGGAAGAGGTTGGTAGAAACACGGTTTCTCTGCAGTGGTGTTTCTTCAGACCGACGTGCACGCCGCCTGTTTAGGGTTCCACACGTTCATGTTGTGACTAGGTTTTCCCCGTGAAGCCAGATGGAAGCTCGAAGGCGCGGTTTGACACAGACTTGTTTCGCACAGTGTAGTCTGTGGCTTTCCTTTGGCGAACTCACGTACGTTTGAAAACCCTTCTAGCGTCGTGAGCCGTGGTGTTCATTGAGAGAAGCCCTCCATACAAAGTGGTTCCACGAGTAAGGTATAGCAGGCTTTTCCTCTGCTTCCGTTCACACTCGGCGTCAAGCTGCTTCGATCCTTAGGAAAGGAGGCGGGGAGTCGAAGGACCGCTCCTCCACAGCATTGTCTCTTAGACTTAAGTGTACAGCTCGTTCCTTACGCTTCCTCCCATTTCCAGACACACACCTCCCTAGGGGACAACTTGTTAGTTGGTGGTCGCATTCGACCCACATTTTCCTTCACCATTCAGCCTATGGCATTGTCCTTACGCTTTCACACGAAGTCCTGAAAACGCTTCTCCCTTCCCGAAGCAAGATCTGGGTTGACAGGAGCTTGAGACACAACTCCTCTCTCAAACAGTGGTAGACGGCCCAGCATTTGTGCCTTCACTTTGAACGTCGGAAAGTTCTTCCAACTTCTTCCCCGGAGGCGGTAGTGGAAAGACTAGTTCCCTACAGTTTGGTTTCGTGAGAGGTGAGTGTAAGACGCCTACCTTATATAGCAACGCACATGTCTCCAAAGGCTTCTTTCTTCAAGCACCACGATGTTAGCGCGAAAGCCTGTTTGACATGGCCTTGTTTCTCAGAATTCAGTGTCAGGCTACTACTGCTACTGAGGCTAGCCCACGTACATTGCAAGACCCATCCACCTCCATGACACAGGACGTAATGGAGAGAAACCCTCCGCACAACGTGTTCCTCACTGTGCGGTATCGCGCGTTCCATCTCTTTTCGTTCACACGAGGTTTAAGGAGCGGCTTCGCATCCTTACGAGAAGAGATGGTAGTCGAAGGACGGGAACCCTCGAGACTTGTTCTTAGAGTTAAACAAACGCATGCCATCTTCCTTATGCTTCCGCAGTCATCCATTTCCATACACATCCTTCTTCGTGTAACGACGGCAGGCACCTTCGAAACGGAGAGCGAAGTCTCGTCTACGTCCCTTATGCCTTCACACCCACTACGGAAAACAGTTTCCTCCTACGGAAACGATACGGCAGTTGAGGGAAGCCTTCTTCACAAGTGGTTTCTCGAGCACCGTCACAGGGCACATTCTAGATGCCTTCACCATGTCACGCGAAAAGTGCTTCCCCGACTTACGTGTATGGCTTTCCTGACGGGTCTCCTTCTCACGCTTCAAACCATGACCTTTTCCATCTGCTCTCTCTCATACTCTTGGAAACGCTTCTCACGGAACAGGATTCGAATCGCGACAGACATTTACACTAGTTACTTCCGTGGCACAGGCACGGGGCACATTCCTTGCGATTTCCCACTTCCATTGCAAAAGTCTACCAGTTTCAGGGAAGGTGATAGTAGACGCACGGTTTCTCTGCAGTGGTGTTTCTGCAGTAGGATACCACACAGACATTATGTGACTATGGATTCCTCGGGAACCCAGATGGAAGCTCGAAGTCGCGATCGGCACAGACGTGGTTCGCCGAGATTCGTGTATGCCTTCCCTTTGGCGAAGTCACATACTTTCGCAAACCCTTCTATCTTCGTGACACATGCTGTTCGTTGAGAAAAGCCCTCCATCAGAAGTTGTGCCGCGAGTGAGGTATATCACCCTTCCTTGCCCTCCGTTTCCTTTCACACTTGGCTTCAAGCCGCTTCGTTCCTTAGCAAAGAGGAAGGGCAGTCGAAGGACCGCACCTCCACAGCGTTGTTTCTTGGAGTTAAGTGTATAGCACGTCCGTTACGCTTCCTCCCACTTCCAGACACACACCTCTCTAGGGGACAACGAGTGTGTTGGTGGTCACGTTCGACCCACATTTCTCTTCACAATTCAGCGTGTGGCATTTTCCTTGTGTTTCCACACAAAGTACCGACAGCGCTTCTATCTTCCCGAAACAAGATCTGAGTTGGGAGAAGCTTTCGACACAAGTTCTTTCCCAAGCAGGGCTCTATGGCCCAGTAACTTGCGCCTTCACGTTTAACGTGGGACATTTCCTCCGTCTTCTTCCCTGTAGATGGTAGTGGGAAGACTATTGCTCTACCGTTTTGTTTCTTGAGAGGTGAGTGCAAGACCCTCACACACATATCTCAAAAGGCTTCGCGCTTCGCGAACCAAGGTGTTAGCACGAAATCATGTTTGACGCGGCCTCGTTTCTCTGAGTTCAGTGGAAGGCTCTGCTGACGCTAGCTCACGTACATTTGAAGGCCCTTCCAAATTCGTGACCCGAGACTTTGGTGGAGAGAAGCCCTCCACACAACGTGTTCCCCACTGTGGTGTATCTCGCATTCCGTCTCTTTTCTCTCGCCCTAAGCTTTAACACGGCGCTTCCATCCGTAGGGAAAGAGCTGGTCGTCGACGGACGGCAACCCTCTAGATTTGTCCTTAGAGTTAAACACCCGTAGGCAATCTTCCCTATGCTTCCTCACATCATACATTTCCATACTCACCCTTCTTCGTGGAACGACGGGCGGCACATTCGAAACGGACAGCTCACTCTAGGGCACGTCCCTCGTGCCTTCACGCCCACGGCGGAAAACACTTTTATCTTCCTGAAACCATATGATAGCTGAGGGAAGACTTCTTCACAAGGGGTTTGTCAAGCACCGTCCCAGGACACATTCTTTATGCCTTCACACGTTCGCGCCAGAATGCCGCTCATACGTAGGCGTACGGCTTTCCAGGGTTTCCTTCTCAGACTTAAAGGCATGACCTTTTCCCTCTGCTCTCTCTCGCACTCTTGAAAACATTTCTCACGGAACAAGGTTTGAACCGGGAGAGACAATCTCCACTCCTTATTTCCGTGGCGCAGGCATGGGGCACATGCCTTGCGCTGTCACACTTACCTTGGAATAGACTACCATTTTCAGGGAAGAGGTTGGTAGAAACACGGTTTCTCTGCAGTGGTGTTTCTTCAGACCGACGTGCACGCCGCCTGTTTAGGGTTCCACACGTTCATGTTGTGACTAGGTTTTCCCCGTGAAGCCAGATGGAAGCTCGAAGGCGCGGTTTGACACAGACTTGTTTCGCACAGTGTAGTCTGTGGCTTTCCTTTGGCGAACTCACGTACGTTTGAAAACCCTTCTAGCGTCGTGAGCCGTGGTGTTCATTGAGAGAAGCCCTCCATACAAAGTGGTTCCACGAGTAAGGTATAGCAGGCTTTTCCTCTGCTTCCGTTCACACTCGGCGTCAAGCTGCTTCGATCCTTAGGAAAGGAGGCGGGGAGTCGAAGGACCGCTCCTCCACAGCATTGTCTCTTAGACTTAAGTGTACAGCTCGTTCCTTACGCTTCCTCCCATTTCCAGACACACACCTCCCTAGGGGACAACTTGTTAGTTGGTGGTCGCATTCGACCCACATTTTCCTTCACCATTCAGCCTATGGCATTGTCCTTACGCTTTCACACGAAGTCCTGAAAACGCTTCTCCCTTCCCGAAGCAAGATCTGGGTTGCCAGGAGCTTGAGACACAACTCCTCTCTCAAACAGTGGTAGACGGCCCAGCATTTGTGCCTTCACTTTGAACGTCGGAAAGTTCTTCCAACTTCTTCCCCGGAGGCGGTAGTGGAAAGACTAGTTCCCTACAGTTTGGTTTCGTGAGAGGTGAGTGTAAGACGCCTACCTTATATAGCAACGCACATGTCTCCAAAGGCTTCTTTCTTCAAGCACCACGATGTTAGCGCGAAAGCCTGTTTGACATGGCCTTGTTTCTCAGAATTCAGTGTCAGGCTACTACTGCTACTGAGGCTAGCCCACGTACATTGCAAGACCCATCCACCTCCATGACACAGGACGTAATGGAGAGAAACCCTCCGCACAACGTGTTCCTCACTGTGCGGTATCGCGCGTTCCATCTCTTTTCGTTCACACGAGGTTTAAGGAGCGGCTTCGCATCCTTACGAGAAGAGATGGTAGTCGAAGGACGGGAACCCTCGAGACTTGTTCTTAGAGTTAAACAAACGCATGCCATCTTCCTTATGCTTCCGCAGTCATCCATTTCCATACACATCCTTCTTCGTGTAACGACGGCAGGCACCTTCGAAGCGGAGAGCGAAGTCTCGTCTACGTCCCTTATGCCTTCACACCCACTACGGAAAACAGTTTCCTCCTACGGAAACGATACGGCAGTTGAGGGAAGCCTTCTTCACAAGTGGTTTCTCGAGCACCGTCACAGGGCACATTCTAGATGCCTTCACCATGTCACGCGAAAAGTGCTTCCCCGACTTACGTGTATGGCTTTCCTGACGGGTCTCCTTCTCACGCTTCAAACCATGACCTTTTCCATCTGCTCTCTCTCATACTCTTGGAAACGCTTCTCACGGAACAGGATTCGAATCGCGACAGACATTTACACTAGTTACTTCCGTGGCACAGGCACGGGGCACATTCCTTGCGATTTCCCACTTCCATTGCAAAAGTCTACCAGTTTCAGGGAAGGTGATAGTAGACGCACGGTTTCTCTGCAGTGGTGTTTCTGCAGTAGGATACCACACAGACATTATGTGACTATGGATTCCTCGGGAACCCAGATGGAAGCTCGAAGTCGCGATCGGCACAGACGTGGTTCGCCGAGATTCGTGTATGCCTTCCCTTTGGCGAAGTCACATACTTTCGCAAACCCTTCTATCTTCGTGACACATGCTGTTCGTTGAGAAAAGCCCTCCATCAGAAGTTGTGCCGCGAGTGAGGTATATCACCCTTCCTTGCCCTCCGTTTCCTTTCACACTTGGCTTCAAGCCGCTTCGTTCCTTAGCAAAGAGGAAGGGCAGTCGAAGGACCGCACCTCCACAGCGTTGTTTCTTGGAGTTAAGTGTATAGCACGTCCGTTACGCTTCCTCCCACTTCCAGACACACACCTCTCTAGGGGACAACGAGTGTGTTGGTGGTCACGTTCGACCCACATTTCTCTTCACAATTCAGCGTGTGGCATTTTCCTTGTGTTTCCACACAAAGTACCGACAGCGCTTCTATCTTCCCGAAACAAGATCTGAGTTGGGAGAAGCTTTCGACACAAGTTCTTTCCCAAGCAGGGCTCTATGGCACAGTAACTTGCGCCTTCACGTTTAACGTGGGACATTTCCTCCGTCTTCTTCCCTGTAGATGGTAGTGGGAAGACTATTGCTCTACCGTTTTGTTTCTTGAGAGGTGAGTGCAAGACCCTCACACACATATCTCAAAAGGCTTCGCGCTTCGCGAACCAAGGTGTTAGCACGAAATCATGTTTGACGCGGCCTCGTTTCTCTGAGTTCAGTGGAAGGCTCTGCTGACGCTAGCTCACGTACATTTGAAGGCCCTTCCAAATTCGTGACCCGAGACTTTGGTGGAGAGAAGCCCTCCACACAACGTGTTCCCCACTGTGGTGTATCTCGCATTCCGTCTCTTTTCTCTCGCCCTAAGCTTTAACACGGCGCTTCCATCCGTAGGGAAAGAGCTGGTCGTCGACGGACGGCAACCCTCTAGATTTGTCCTTAGAGTTAAACACCCGTAGGCAATCTTCCCTATGCTTCCTCACATCATACATTTCCATACTCACCCTTCTTCGTGGAACGACGGGCGGCACATTCGAAACGGACAGCTCACTCTAGGGCACGTCCCTCGTGCCTTCACGCCCACGGCGGAAAACACTTTTATCTTCCTGAAACCATATGATAGCTGAGGGAAGACTTCTTCACAAGGGGTTTGTCAAGCACCGTCCCAGGACACATTCTTTATGCCTTCACACGTTCGCGCCAGAATGCCGCTCATACGTAGGCGTACGGCTTTCCAGGGTTTCCTTCTCAGACTTAAAGGCATGACCTTTTCCCTCTGCTCTCTCTCGCACTCTTGAAAACATTTCTCACGGAACAAGGTTTGAACCGGGAGAGACAATCTCCACTCCTTATTTCCGTGGCGCAGGCATGGGGCACATGCCTTGTGCTGTCACACTTACCTTGGAATAGACTACCATTTTCAGGGAAGAGGTTGGTAGAAACACGGTTTCTCTGCAGTGGTGTTTCTTCAGACCGACGTGCACGCCGCCTGTTTAGGGTTCCACACGTTCATGTTGTGACTAGGTTTTCCCCGTGAAGCCAGATGGAAGCTCGAAGGCGCGGTTTGACACAGACTTGTTTCGCACAGTGTAGTCTGTGGCTTTCCTTTGGCGAACTCACGTACGTTTGAAAACCCTTCTAGCGTCGTGAGCCGTGGTGTTCATTGAGAGAAGCCCTCCATACAAAGTGGTTCCACGAGTAAGGTATAGCAGGCTTTTCCTCTGCTTCCGTTCACACTCGGCGTCAAGCTGCTTCGATCCTTAGGAAAGGAGGCGGGGAGTCGAAGGACCGCTCCTCCACAGCATTGTCTCTTAGACTTAAGTGTACAGCTCGTTCCTTACGCTTCCTCCCATTTCCAGACACACACCTCCCTAGGGGACAACTTGTTAGTTGGTGGTCGCATTCGACCCACATTTTCCTTCACCATTCAGCCTATGGCATTGTCCTTACGCTTTCACACGAAGTCCTGAAAACGCTTCTCCCTTCCCGAAGCAAGATCTGGGTTGCCAGGAGCTTGAGACACAACTCCTCTCTCAAACAGTGGTAGACGGCCCAGCATTTGTGCCTTCACTTTGAACGTCGGAAAGTTCTTCCAACTTCTTCCCCGGAGGCGGTAGTGGAAAGACTAGTTCCCTACAGTTTGGTTTCGTGAGAGGTGAGTGTAAGACGCCTACCTTATATAGCAACGCACATGTCTCCAAAGGCTTCTTTCTTCAAGCACCACGATGTTAGCGCGAAAGCCTGTTTGACATGGCCTTGTTTCTCAGAATTCAGTGTCAGGCTACTACTGCTACTGAGCCTAGCCCACGTACATTGCAAGACCCATCCACCTCCATGACACAGGACGTAATGGAGAGAAACCCTCCGCACAACGTGTTCCTCACTGTGCGGTATCGCGCGTTCCATCTCTTTTCGTTCACACGAGGTTTAAGGAGCGGCTTCGCATCCTTACGAGAAGAGATGGTAGTCGAAGGACGGGAACCCTCGAGACTTGTTCTTAGAGTTAAACAAACGCATGCCATCTTCCTTATGCTTCCGCAGTCATCCATTTCCATACACATCCTTCTTCGTGTAACGACGGCAGGCACCTTCGAAGCGGAGAGCGAAGTCTCGTCTACGTCCCTTATGCCTTCACACCCACTACGGAAAACAGTTTCCTCCTACGGAAACGATACGGCAGTTGAGGGAAGCCTTCTTCACAAGTGGTTTCTCGAGCACCGTCACAGGGCACATTCTAGATGCCTTCACCATGTCACGCGAAAAGTGCTTCCCCGACTTACGTGTATGGCTTTCCTGACGGGTCTCCTTCTCACGCTTCAAACCATGACCTTTTCCATCTGCTCTCTCTCATACTCTTGGAAACGCTTCTCACGGAACAGGATTCGAATCGCGACAGACATTTACACTAGTTACTTCCGTGGCACAGGCACGGGGCACATTCCTTGCGATTTCCCACTTCCATTGCAAAAGTCTACCAGTTTCAGGGAAGGTGATAGTAGACGCACGGTTTCTCTGCAGTGGTGTTTCTGCAGTAGGATACCACACAGACATTATGTGACTATGGATTCCTCGGGAACCCAGATGGAAGCTCGAAGTCGCGATCGGCACAGACGTGGTTCGCCGAGATTCGTGTATGCCTTCCCTTTGGCGAAGTCACATACTTTCGCAAACCCTTCTATCTTCGTGACACATGCTGTTCGTTGAGAAAAGCCCTCCATCAGAAGTTGTGCCGCGAGTGAGGTATATCACCCTTCCTTGCCCTCCGTTTCCTTTCACACTTGGCTTCAAGCCGCTTCGTTCCTTAGCAAAGAGGAAGGGCAGTCGAAGGACCGCACCTCCACAGCGTTGTTTCTTGGAGTTAAGTGTATAGCACGTCCGTTACGCTTCCTCCCACTTCCAGACACACACCTCTCTAGGGGACAACGAGTGTGTTGGTGGTCACGTTCGACCCACATTTCTCTTCACAATTCAGCGTGTGGCATTTTCCTTGTGTTTCCACACAAAGTACCGACAGCGCTTCTATCTTCCCGAAACAAGATCTGAGTTGGGAGAAGCTTTCGACACAAGTTCTTTCCCAAGCAGGGCTCTATGGCACAGTAACTTGCGCCTTCACGTTTAACGTGGGACATTTCCTCCGTCTTCTTCCCTGTAGATGGTAGTGGGAAGACTATTGCTCTACCGTTTTGTTTCTTGAGAGGTGAGTGCAAGACCCTCACACACATATCTCAAAAGGCTTCGCGCTTCGCGAACCAAGGTGTTAGCACGAAATCATGTTTGACGCGGCCTCGTTTCTCTGAGTTCAGTGGAAGGCTCTGCTGACGCTAGCTCACGTACATTTGAAGGCCCTTCCAAATTCGTGACCCGAGACTTTGGTGGAGAGAAGCCCTCCACACAACGTGTTCCCCACTGTGGTGTATCTCGCATTCCGTCTCTTTTCTCTCGCCCTAAGCTTTAACACGGCGCTTCCATCCGTAGGGAAAGAGCTGGTCGTCGACGGACGGCAACCCTCTAGATTTGTCCTTAGAGTTAAACACCCGTAGGCAATCTTCCCTATGCTTCCTCACATCATACATTTCCATACTCACCCTTCTTCGTGGAACGACGGGCGGCACATTCGAAACGGACAGCTCACTCTAGGGCACGTCCCTCGTGCCTTCACGCCCACGGCGGAAAACACTTTTATCTTCCTGAAACCATATGATAGCTGAGGGAAGACTTCTTCACAAGGGGTTTGTCAAGCACCGTCCCAGGACACATTCTTTATGCCTTCACACGTTCGCGCCAGAATGCCGCTCATACGTAGGCGTACGGCTTTCCAGGGTTTCCTTCTCAGACTTAAAGGCATGACCTTTTCCCTCTGCTCTCTCTCGCACTCTTGAAAACATTTCTCACGGAACAAGGTTTGAACCGGGAGAGACAATCTCCACTCCTTATTTCCGTGGCGCAGGCATGGGGCACATGCCTTGTGCTGTCACACTTACCTTGGAATAGACTACCATTTTCAGGGAAGAGGTTGGTAGAAACACGGTTTCTCTGCAGTGGTGTTTCTTCAGACCGACGTGCACGCCGCCTGTTTAGGGTTCCACACGTTCATGTTGTGACTAGGTTTTCCCCGTGAAGCCAGATGGAAGCTCGAAGGCGCGGTTTGACACAGACTTGTTTCGCACAGTGTAGTCTGTGGCTTTCCTTTGGCGAACTCACGTACGTTTGAAAACCCTTCTAGCGTCGTGAGCCGTGGTGTTCATTGAGAGAAGCCCTCCATACAAAGTGGTTCCACGAGTAAGGTATAGCAGGCTTTTCCTCTGCTTCCGTTCACACTCGGCGTCAAGCTGCTTCGATCCTTAGGAAAGGAGGCGGGGAGTCGAAGGACCGCTCCTCCACAGCATTGTCTCTTAGACTTAAGTGTACAGCTCGTTCCTTACGCTTCCTCCCATTTCCAGACACACACCTCCCTAGGGGACAACTTGTTAGTTGGTGGTCGCATTCGACCCACATTTTCCTTCACCATTCAGCCTATGGCATTGTCCTTACGCTTTCACACGAAGTCCTGAAAACGCTTCTCCCTTCCCGAAGCAAGATCTGGGTTGCCAGGAGCTTGAGACACAACTCCTCTCTCAAACAGTGGTAGACGGCCCAGCATTTGTGCCTTCACTTTGAACGTCGGAAAGTTCTTCCAACTTCTTCCCCGGAGGCGGTAGTGGAAAGACTAGTTCCCTACAGTTTGGTTTCGTGAGAGGTGAGTGTAAGACGCCTACCTTATATAGCAACGCACATGTCTCCAAAGGCTTCTTTCTTCAAGCACCACGATGTTAGCGCGAAAGCCTGTTTGACATGGCCTTGTTTCTCAGAATTCAGTGTCAGGCTACTACTGCTACTGAGCCTAGCCCACGTACATTGCAAGACCCATCCACCTCCATGACACAGGACGTAATGGAGAGAAACCCTCCGCACAACGTGTTCCTCACTGTGCGGTATCGCGCGTTCCATCTCTTTTCGTTCACACGAGGTTTAAGGAGCGGCTTCGCATCCTTACGAGAAGAGATGGTAGTCGAAGGACGGGAACCCTCGAGACTTGTTCTTAGAGTTAAACAAACGCATGCCATCTTCCTTATGCTTCCGCAGTCATCCATTTCCATACACATCCTTCTTCGTGTAACGACGGCAGGCACCTTCGAAGCGGAGAGCGAAGTCTCGTCTACGTCCCTTATGCCTTCACACCCACTACGGAAAACAGTTTCCTCCTACGGAAACGATACGGCAGTTGAGGGAAGCCTTCTTCACAAGTGGTTTCTCGAGCACCGTCACAGGGCACATTCTAGATGCCTTCACCATGTCACGCGAAAAGTGCTTCCCCGACTTACGTGTATGGCTTTCCTGACGGGTCTCCTTCTCACGCTTCAAACCATGACCTTTTCCATCTGCTCTCTCTCATACTCTTGGAAACGCTTCTCACGGAACAGGATTCGAATCGCGACAGACATTTACACTAGTTACTTCCGTGGCACAGGCACGGGGCACATTCCTTGCGATTTCCCACTTCCATTGCAAAAGTCTACCAGTTTCAGGGAAGGTGATAGTAGACGCACGGTTTCTCTGCAGTGGTGTTTCTGCAGTAGGATACCACACAGACATTATGTGACTATGGATTCCTCGGGAACCCAGATGGAAGCTCGAAGTCGCGATCGGCACAGACGTGGTTCGCCGAGATTCGTGTATGCCTTTCCTTTGGCGAAGTCACATACTTTCGCAAACCCTTCTATCTTCGTGACACATGCTGTTCGTTGAGAAAAGCCCTCCATCAGAAGTTGTGCCGCGAGTGAGGTATATCACCCTTCCTTGCCCTCCGTTTCCTTTCACACTTGGCTTCAAGCCGCTTCGTTCCTTAGCAAAGAGGAAGGGCAGTCGAAGGACCGCACCTCCACAGCGTTGTTTCTTGGAGTTAAGTGTATAGCACGTCCGTTACGCTTCCTCCCACTTCCAGACACACACCTCTCTAGGGGACAACGAGTGTGTTGGTGGTCACGTTCGACCCACATTTCTCTTCACAATTCAGCGTGTGGCATTTTCCTTGTGTTTCCACACAAAGTACCGACAGCGCTTCTATCTTCCCGAAACAAGATCTGAGTTGGGAGAAGCTTTCGACACAAGTTCTTTCCCAAGCAGGGCTCTATGGCACAGTAACTTGCGCCTTCACGTTTAACGTGGGACATTTCCTCCGTCTTCTTCCCTGTAGATGGTAGTGGGAAGACTATTGCTCTACCGTTTTGTTTCTTGAGAGGTGAGTGCAAGACCCTCACACACATATCTCAAAAGGCTTCGCGCTTCGCGAACCAAGGTGTTAGCACGAAATCATGTTTGACGCGGCCTCGTTTCTCTGAGTTCAGTGGAAGGCTCTGCTGACGCTAGCTCACGTACATTTGAAGGCCCTTCCAAATTCGTGACCCGAGACTTTGGTGGAGAGAAGCCCTCCACACAACGTGTTCCCCACTGTGGTGTATCTCGCATTCCGTCTCTTTTCTCTCGCCCTAAGCTTTAACACGGCGCTTCCATCCGTAGGGAAAGAGCTGGTCGTCGACGGACGGCAACCCTCTAGATTTGTCCTTAGAGTTAAACACCCGTAGGCAATCTTCCCTATGCTTCCTCACATCATACATTTCCATACTCACCCTTCTTCGTGGAACGACGGGCGGCACATTCGAAACGGACAGCTCACTCTAGGGCACGTCCCTCGTGCCTTCACGCCCACGGCGGAAAACACTTTTATCTTCCTGAAACCATATGATAGCTGAGGGAAGACTTCTTCACAAGGGGTTTGTCAAGCACCGTCCCAGGACACATTCTTTATGCCTTCACACGTTCGCGCCAGAATGCCGCTCATACGTAGGCGTACGGCTTTCCAGGGTTTCCTTCTCAGACTTAAAGGCATGACCTTTTCCCTCTGCTCTCTCTCGCACTCTTGAAAACATTTCTCACGGAACAAGGTTTGAACCGGGAGAGACAATCTCCACTCCTTATTTCCGTGGCGCAGGCATGGGGCACATGCCTTGCGCTGTCACACTTACCTTGGAATAGACTACCATTTTCAGGGAAGAGGTTGGTAGAAACACGGTTTCTCTGCAGTGGTGTTTCTTCAGACCGACGTGCACGCCGCCTGTTTAGGGTTCCACACGTTCATGTTGTGACTAGGTTTTCCCCGTGAAGCCAGATGGAAGCTCGAAGGCGCGGTTTGACACAGACTTGTTTCGCACAGTGTAGTCTGTGGCTTTCCTTTGGCGAACTCACGTACGTTTGAAAACCCTTCTAGCGTCGTGAGCCGTGGTGTTCATTGAGAGAAGCCCTCCATACAAAGTGGTTCCACGAGTAAGGTATAGCAGGCTTTTCCTCTGCTTCCGTTCACACTCGGCGTCAAGCTGCTTCGATCCTTAGGAAAGGAGGCGGGGAGTCGAAGGACCGCTCCTCCACAGCATTGTCTCTTAGACTTAAGTGTACAGCTCGTTCCTTACGCTTCCTCCCATTTCCAGACACACACCTCCCTAGGGGACAACTTGTTAGTTGGTGGTCGCATTCGACCCACATTTTCCTTCACCATTCAGCCTATGGCATTGTCCTTACGCTTTCACACGAAGTCCTGAAAACGCTTCTCCCTTCCCGAAGCAAGATCTGGGTTGACAGGAGCTTGAGACACAACTCCTCTCTCAAACAGTGGTAGACGGCCCAGCATTTGTGCCTTCACTTTGAACGTCGGAAAGTTCTTCCAACTTCTTCCCCGGAGGCGGTAGTGGAAAGACTAGTTCCCTACAGTTTGGTTTCGTGAGAGGTGAGTGTAAGACGCCTACCTTATATAGCAACGCACATGTCTCCAAAGGCTTCTTTCTTCAAGCACCACGATGTTAGCGCGAAAGCCTGTTTGACATGGCCTTGTTTCTCAGAATTCAGTGTCAGGCTACTACTGCTACTGAGGCTAGCCCACGTACATTGCAAGACCCATCCACCTCCATGACACAGGACGTAATGGAGAGAAACCCTCCGCACAACGTGTTCCTCACTGTGCGGTATCGCGCGTTCCATCTCTTTTCGTTCACACGAGGTTTAAGGAGCGGCTTCGCATCCTTACGAGAAGAGATGGTAGTCGAAGGACGGGAACCCTCGAGACTTGTTCTTAGAGTTAAACAAACGCATGCCATCTTCCTTATGCTTCCGCAGTCATCCATTTCCATACACATCCTTCTTCGTGTAACGACGGCAGGCACCTTCGAAGCGGAGAGCGAAGTCTCGTCTACGTCCCTTATGCCTTCACACCCACTACGGAAAACAGTTTCCTCCTACGGAAACGATACGGCAGTTGAGGGAAGCCTTCTTCACAAGTGGTTTCTCGAGCACCGTCACAGGGCACATTCTAGATGCCTTCACCATGTCACGCGAAAAGTGCTTCCCCGACTTACGTGTATGGCTTTCCTGACGGGTCTCCTTCTCACGCTTCAAACCATGACCTTTTCCATCTGCTCTCTCTCATACTCTTGGAAACGCTTCTCACGGAACAGGATTCGAATCGCGACAGACATTTACACTAGTTACTTCCGTGGCACAGGCACGGGGCACATTCCTTGCGATTTCCCACTTCCATTGCAAAAGTCTACCAGTTTCAGGGAAGGTGATAGTAGACGCACGGTTTCTCTGCAGTGGTGTTTCTGCAGTAGGATACCACACAGACATTATGTGACTATGGATTCCTCGGGAACCCAGATGGAAGCTCGAAGTCGCGATCGGCACAGACGTGGTTCGCCGAGATTCGTGTATGCCTTTCCTTTGGCGAAGTCACATACTTTCGCAAACCCTTCTATCTTCGTGACACATGCTGTTCGTTGAGAAAAGCCCTCCATCAGAAGTTGTGCCGCGAGTGAGGTATATCACCCTTCCTTGCCCTCCGTTTCCTTTCACACTTGGCTTCAAGCCGCTTCGTTCCTTAGCAAAGAGGAAGGGCAGTCGAAGGACCGCACCTCCACAGCGTTGTTTCTTGGAGTTAAGTGTATAGCACGTCCGTTACGCTTCCTCCCACTTCCAGACACACACCTCTCTAGGGGACAACGAGTGTGTTGGTGGTCACGTTCGACCCACATTTCTCTTCACAATTCAGCGTGTGGCATTTTCCTTGTGTTTCCACACAAAGTACCGACAGCGCTTCTATCTTCCCGAAACAAGATCTGAGTTGGGAGAAGCTTTCGACACAAGTTCTTTCCCAAGCAGGGCTCTATGGCACAGTAACTTGCGCCTTCACGTTTAACGTGGGACATTTCCTCCGTCTTCTTCCCTGTAGATGGTAGTGGGAAGACTATTGCTCTACCGTTTTGTTTCTTGAGAGGTGAGTGCAAGACCCTCACACACATATCTCAAAAGGCTTCGCGCTTCGCGAACCAAGGTGTTAGCACGAAATCATGTTTGACGCGGCCTCGTTTCTCTGAGTTCAGTGGAAGGCTCTGCTGACGCTAGCTCACGTACATTTGAAGGCCCTTCCAAATTCGTGACCCGAGACTTTGGTGGAGAGAAGCCCTCCACACAACGTGTTCCCCACTGTGGTGTATCTCGCATTCCGTCTCTTTTCTCTCGCCCTAAGCTTTAACACGGCGCTTCCATCCGTAGGGAAAGAGCTGGTCGTCGACGGACGGCAACCCTCTAGATTTGTCCTTAGAGTTAAACACCCGTAGGCAATCTTCCCTATGCTTCCTCACATCATACATTTCCATACTCACCCTTCTTCGTGGAACGACGGGCGGCACATTCGAAACGGACAGCTCACTCTAGGGCACGTCCCTCGTGCCTTCACGCCCACGGCGGAAAACACTTTTATCTTCCTGAAACCATATGATAGCTGAGGGAAGACTTCTTCACAAGGGGTTTGTCAAGCACCGTCCCAGGACACATTCTTTATGCCTTCACACGTTCGCGCCAGAATGCCGCTCATACGTAGGCGTACGGCTTTCCAGGGTTTCCTTCTCAGACTTAAAGGCATGACCTTTTCCCTCTGCTCTCTCTCGCACTCTTGAAAACATTTCTCACGGAACAAGGTTTGAACCGGGAGAGACAATCTCCACTCCTTATTTCCGTGGCGCAGGCATGGGGCACATGCCTTGCGCTGTCACACTTACCTTGGAATAGACTACCATTTTCAGGGAAGAGGTTGGTAGAAACACGGTTTCTCTGCAGTGGTGTTTCTTCAGACCGACGTGCACGCCGCCTGTTTAGGGTTCCACACGTTCATGTTGTGACTAGGTTTTCCCCGTGAAGCCAGATGGAAGCTCGAAGGCGCGGTTTGACACAGACTTGTTTCGCACAGTGTAGTCTGTGGCTTTCCTTTGGCGAACTCACGTACGTTTGAAAACCCTTCTAGCGTCGTGAGCCGTGGTGTTCATTGAGAGAAGCCCTCCATACAAAGTGGTTCCACGAGTAAGGTATAGCAGGCTTTTCCTCTGCTTCCGTTCACACTCGGCGTCAAGCTGCTTCGATCCTTAGGAAAGGAGGCGGGGAGTCGAAGGACCGCTCCTCCACAGCATTGTCTCTTAGACTTAAGTGTACAGCTCGTTCCTTACGCTTCCTCCCATTTCCAGACACACACCTCCCTAGGGGACAACTTGTTAGTTGGTGGTCGCATTCGACCCACATTTTCCTTCACCATTCAGCCTATGGCATTGTCCTTACGCTTTCACACGAAGTCCTGAAAACGCTTCTCCCTTCCCGAAGCAAGATCTGGGTTGACAGGAGCTTGAGACACAACTCCTCTCTCAAACAGTGGTAGACGGCCCAGCATTTGTGCCTTCACTTTGAACGTCGGAAAGTTCTTCCAACTTCTTCCCCGGAGGCGGTAGTGGAAAGACTAGTTCCCTACAGTTTGGTTTCGTGAGAGGTGAGTGTAAGACGCCTACCTTATATAGCAACGCACATGTCTCCAAAGGCTTCTTTCTTCAAGCACCACGATGTTAGCGCGAAAGCCTGTTTGACATGGCCTTGTTTCTCAGAATTCAGTGTCAGGCTACTACTGCTACTGAGGCTAGCCCACGTACATTGCAAGACCCATCCACCTCCATGACACAGGACGTAATGGAGAGAAACCCTCCGCACAACGTGTTCCTCACTGTGCGGTATCGCGCGTTCCATCTCTTTTCGTTCACACGAGGTTTAAGGAGCGGCTTCGCATCCTTACGAGAAGAGATGGTAGTCGAAGGACGGGAACCCTCGAGACTTGTTCTTAGAGTTAAACAAACGCATGCCATCTTCCTTATGCTTCCGCAGTCATCCATTTCCATACACATCCTTCTTCGTGTAACGACGGCAGGCACCTTCGAAGCGGAGAGCGAAGTCTCGTCTACGTCCCTTATGCCTTCACACCCACTACGGAAAACAGTTTCCTCCTACGGAAACGATACGGCAGTTGAGGGAAGCCTTCTTCACAAGTGGTTTCTCGAGCACCGTCACAGGGCACATTCTAGATGCCTTCACCATGTCACGCGAAAAGTGCTTCCCCGACTTACGTGTATGGCTTTCCTGACGGGTCTCCTTCTCACGCTTCAAACCATGACCTTTTCCATCTGCTCTCTCTCATACTCTTGGAAACGCTTCTCACGGAACAGGATTCGAATCGCGACAGACATTTACACTAGTTACTTCCGTGGCACAGGCACGGGGCACATTCCTTGCGATTTCCCACTTCCATTGCAAAAGTCTACCAGTTTCAGGGAAGGTGATAGTAGACGCACGGTTTCTCTGCAGTGGTGTTTCTGCAGTAGGATACCACACAGACATTATGTGACTATGGATTCCTCGGGAACCCAGATGGAAGCTCGAAGTCGCGATCGGCACAGACGTGGTTCGCCGAGATTCGTGTATGCCTTTCCTTTGGCGAAGTCACATACTTTCGCAAACCCTTCTATCTTCGTGACACATGCTGTTCGTTGAGAAAAGCCCTCCATCAGAAGTTGTGCCGCGAGTGAGGTATATCACCCTTCCTTGCCCTCCGTTTCCTTTCACACTTGGCTTCAAGCCGCTTCGTTCCTTAGCAAAGAGGAAGGGCAGTCGAAGGACCGCACCTCCACAGCGTTGTTTCTTGGAGTTAAGTGTATAGCACGTCCGTTACGCTTCCTCCCACTTCCAGACACACACCTCTCTAGGGGACAACGAGTGTGTTGGTGGTCACGTTCGACCCACATTTCTCTTCACAATTCAGCGTGTGGCATTTTCCTTGTGTTTCCACACAAAGTACCGACAGCGCTTCTATCTTCCCGAAACAAGATCTGAGTTGGGAGAAGCTTTCGACACAAGTTCTTTCCCAAGCAGGGCTCTATGGCACAGTAACTTGCGCCTTCACGTTTAACGTGGGACATTTCCTCCGTCTTCTTCCCTGTAGATGGTAGTGGGAAGACTATTGCTCTACCGTTTTGTTTCTTGAGAGGTGAGTGCAAGACCCTCACACACATATCTCAAAAGGCTTCGCGCTTCGCGAACCAAGGTGTTAGCACGAAATCATGTTTGACGCGGCCTCGTTTCTCTGAGTTCAGTGGAAGGCTCTGCTGACGCTAGCTCACGTACATTTGAAGGCCCTTCCAAATTCGTGACCCGAGACTTTGGTGGAGAGAAGCCCTCCACACAACGTGTTCCCCACTGTGGTGTATCTCGCATTCCGTCTCTTTTCTCTCGCCCTAAGCTTTAACACGGCGCTTCCATCCGTAGGGAAAGAGCTGGTCGTCGACGGACGGCAACCCTCTAGATTTGTCCTTAGAGTTAAACACCCGTAGGCAATCTTCCCTATGCTTCCTCACATCATACATTTCCATACTCACCCTTCTTCGTGGAACGACGGGCGGCACATTCGAAACGGACAGCTCACTCTAGGGCACGTCCCTCGTGCCTTCACGCCCACGGCGGAAAACACTTTTATCTTCCTGAAACCATATGATAGCTGAGGGAAGACTTCTTCACAAGGGGTTTGTCAAGCACCGTCCCAGGACACATTCTTTATGCCTTCACACGTTCGCGCCAGAATGCCGCTCATACGTAGGCGTACGGCTTTCCAGGGTTTCCTTCTCAGACTTAAAGGCATGACCTTTTCCCTCTGCTCTCTCTCGCACTCTTGAAAACATTTCTCACGGAACAAGGTTTGAACCGGGAGAGACAATCTCCACTCCTTATTTCCGTGGCGCAGGCATGGGGCACATGCCTTGCGCTGTCACACTTACCTTGGAATAGACTACCATTTTCAGGGAAGAGGTTGGTAGAAACACGGTTTCTCTGCAGTGGTGTTTCTTCAGACCGACGTGCACGCCGCCTGTTTAGGGTTCCACACGTTCATGTTGTGACTAGGTTTTCCCCGTGAAGCCAGATGGAAGCTCGAAGGCGCGGTTTGACACAGACTTGTTTCGCACAGTGTAGTCTGTGGCTTTCCTTTGGCGAACTCACGTACGTTTGAAAACCCTTCTAGCGTCGTGAGCCGTGGTGTTCATTGAGAGAAGCCCTCCATACAAAGTGGTTCCACGAGTAAGGTATAGCAGGCTTTTCCTCTGCTTCCGTTCACACTCGGCGTCAAGCTGCTTCGATCCTTAGGAAAGGAGGCGGGGAGTCGAAGGACCGCTCCTCCACAGCATTGTCTCTTAGACTTAAGTGTACAGCTCGTTCCTTACGCTTCCTCCCATTTCCAGACACACACCTCCCTAGGGGACAACTTGTTAGTTGGTGGTCGCATTCGACCCACATTTTCCTTCACCATTCAGCCTATGGCATTGTCCTTACGCTTTCACACGAAGTCCTGAAAACGCTTCTCCCTTCCCGAAGCAAGATCTGGGTTGCCAGGAGCTTGAGACACAACTCCTCTCTCAAACAGTGGTAGACGGCCCAGCATTTGTGCCTTCACTTTGAACGTCGGAAAGTTCTTCCAACTTCTTCCCCGGAGGCGGTAGTGGAAAGACTAGTTCCCTACAGTTTGGTTTCGTGAGAGGTGAGTGTAAGACGCCTACCTTATATAGCAACGCACATGTCTCCAAAGGCTTCTTTCTTCAAGCACCACGATGTTAGCGCGAAAGCCTGTTTGACATGGCCTTGTTTCTCAGAATTCAGTGTCAGGCTACTACTGCTACTGAGGCTAGCCCACGTACATTGCAAGACCCATCCACCTCCATGACACAGGACGTAATGGAGAGAAACCCTCCGCACAACGTGTTCCTCACTGTGCGGTATCGCGCGTTCCATCTCTTTTCGTTCACACGAGGTTTAAGGAGCGGCTTCGCATCCTTACGAGAAGAGATGGTAGTCGAAGGACGGGAACCCTCGAGACTTGTTCTTAGAGTTAAACAAACGCATGCCATCTTCCTTATGCTTCCGCAGTCATCCATTTCCATACACATCCTTCTTCGTGTAACGACGGCAGGCACCTTCGAAGCGGAGAGCGAAGTCTCGTCTACGTCCCTTATGCCTTCACACCCACTACGGAAAACAGTTTCCTCCTACGGAAACGATACGGCAGTTGAGGGAAGCCTTCTTCACAAGTGGTTTCTCGAGCACCGTCACAGGGCACATTCTAGATGCCTTCACCATGTCACGCGAAAAGTGCTTCCCCGACTTACGTGTATGGCTTTCCTGACGGGTCTCCTTCTCACGCTTCAAACCATGACCTTTTCCATCTGCTCTCTCTCATACTCTTGGAAACGCTTCTCACGGAACAGGATTCGAATCGCGACAGACATTTACACTAGTTACTTCCGTGGCACAGGCACGGGGCACATTCCTTGCGATTTCCCACTTCCATTGCAAAAGTCTACCAGTTTCAGGGAAGGTGATAGTAGACGCACGGTTTCTCTGCAGTGGTGTTTCTGCAGTAGGATACCACACAGACATTATGTGACTATGGATTCCTCGGGAACCCAGATGGAAGCTCGAAGTCGCGATCGGCACAGACGTGGTTCGCCGAGATTCGTGTATGCCTTTCCTTTGGCGAAGTCACATACTTTCGCAAACCCTTCTATCTTCGTGACACATGCTGTTCGTTGAGAAAAGCCCTCCATCAGAAGTTGTGCCGCGAGTGAGGTATATCACCCTTCCTTGCCCTCCGTTTCCTTTCACACTTGGCTTCAAGCCGCTTCGTTCCTTAGCAAAGAGGAAGGGCAGTCGAAGGACCGCACCTCCACAGCGTTGTTTCTTGGAGTTAAGTGTATAGCACGTCCGTTACGCTTCCTCCCACTTCCAGACACACACCTCTCTAGGGGACAACGAGTGTGTTGGTGGTCACGTTCGACCCACATTTCTCTTCACAATTCAGCGTGTGGCATTTTCCTTGTGTTTCCACACAAAGTACCGACAGCGCTTCTATCTTCCCGAAACAAGATCTGAGTTGGGAGAAGCTTTCGACACAAGTTCTTTCCCAAGCAGGGCTCTATGGCACAGTAACTTGCGCCTTCACGTTTAACGTGGGACATTTCCTCCGTCTTCTTCCCTGTAGATGGTAGTGGGAAGACTATTGCTCTACCGTTTTGTTTCTTGAGAGGTGAGTGCAAGACCCTCACACACATATCTCAAAAGGCTTCGCGCTTCGCGAACCAAGGTGTTAGCACGAAATCATGTTTGACGCGGCCTCGTTTCTCTGAGTTCAGTGGAAGGCTCTGCTGACGCTAGCTCACGTACATTTGAAGGCCCTTCCAAATTCGTGACCCGAGACTTTGGTGGAGAGAAGCCCTCCACACAACGTGTTCCCCACTGTGGTGTATCTCGCATTCCGTCTCTTTTCTCTCGCCCTAAGCTTTAACACGGCGCTTCCATCCGTAGGGAAAGAGCTGGTCGTCGACGGACGGCAACCCTCTAGATTTGTCCTTAGAGTTAAACACCCGTAGGCAATCTTCCCTATGCTTCCTCACATCATACATTTCCATACTCACCCTTCTTCGTGGAACGACGGGCGGCACATTCGAAACGGACAGCTCACTCTAGGGCACGTCCCTCGTGCCTTCACGCCCACGGCGGAAAACACTTTTATCTTCCTGAAACCATATGATAGCTGAGGGAAGACTTCTTCACAAGGGGTTTGTCAAGCACCGTCCCAGGACACATTCTTTATGCCTTCACACGTTCGCGCCAGAATGCCGCTCATACGTAGGCGTACGGCTTTCCAGGGTTTCCTTCTCAGACTTAAAGGCATGACCTTTTCCCTCTGCTCTCTCTCGCACTCTTGAAAACATTTCTCACGGAACAAGGTTTGAACCGGGAGAGACAATCTCCACTCCTTATTTCCGTGGCGCAGGCATGGGGCACATGCCTTGCGCTGTCACACTTACCTTGGAATAGACTACCATTTTCAGGGAAGAGGTTGGTAGAAACACGGTTTCTCTGCAGTGGTGTTTCTTCAGACCGACGTGCACGCCGCCTGTTTAGGGTTCCACACGTTCATGTTGTGACTAGGTTTTCCCCGTGAAGCCAGATGGAAGCTCGAAGGCGCGGTTTGACACAGACTTGTTTCGCACAGTGTAGTCTGTGGCTTTCCTTTGGCGAACTCACGTACGTTTGAAAACCCTTCTAGCGTCGTGAGCCGTGGTGTTCATTGAGAGAAGCCCTCCATACAAAGTGGTTCCACGAGTAAGGTATAGCAGGCTTTTCCTCTGCTTCCGTTCACACTCGGCGTCAAGCTGCTTCGATCCTTAGGAAAGGAGGCGGGGAGTCGAAGGACCGCTCCTCCACAGCATTGTCTCTTAGACTTAAGTGTACAGCTCGTTCCTTACGCTTCCTCCCATTTCCAGACACACACCTCCCTAGGGGACAACTTGTTAGTTGGTGGTCGCATTCGACCCACATTTTCCTTCACCATTCAGCCTATGGCATTGTCCTTACGCTTTCACACGAAGTCCTGAAAACGCTTCTCCCTTCCCGAAGCAAGATCTGGGTTGACAGGAGCTTGAGACACAACTCCTCTCTCAAACAGTGGTAGACGGCCCAGCATTTGTGCCTTCACTTTGAACGTCGGAAAGTTCTTCCAACTTCTTCCCCGGAGGCGGTAGTGGAAAGACTAGTTCCCTACAGTTTGGTTTCGTGAGAGGTGAGTGTAAGACGCCTACCTTATATAGCAACGCACATGTCTCCAAAGGCTTCTTTCTTCAAGCACCACGATGTTAGCGCGAAAGCCTGTTTGACATGGCCTTGTTTCTCAGAATTCAGTGTCAGGCTACTACTGCTACTGAGGCTAGCCCACGTACATTGCAAGACCCATCCACCTCCATGACACAGGACGTAATGGAGAGAAACCCTCCGCACAACGTGTTCCTCACTGTGCGGTATCGCGCGTTCCATCTCTTTTCGTTCACACGAGGTTTAAGGAGCGGCTTCGCATCCTTACGAGAAGAGATGGTAGTCGAAGGACGGGAACCCTCGAGACTTGTTCTTAGAGTTAAACAAACGCATGCCATCTTCCTTATGCTTCCGCAGTCATCCATTTCCATACACATCCTTCTTCGTGTAACGACGGCAGGCACCTTCGAAGCGGAGAGCGAAGTCTCGTCTACGTCCCTTATGCCTTCACACCCACTACGGAAAACAGTTTCCTCCTACGGAAACGATACGGCAGTTGAGGGAAGCCTTCTTCACAAGTGGTTTCTCGAGCACCGTCACAGGGCACATTCTAGATGCCTTCACCATGTCACGCGAAAAGTGCTTCCCCGACTTACGTGTATGGCTTTCCTGACGGGTCTCCTTCTCACGCTTCAAACCATGACCTTTTCCATCTGCTCTCTCTCATACTCTTGGAAACGCTTCTCACGGAACAGGATTCGAATCGCGACAGACATTTACACTAGTTACTTCCGTGGCACAGGCACGGGGCACATTCCTTGCGATTTCCCACTTCCATTGCAAAAGTCTACCAGTTTCAGGGAAGGTGATAGTAGACGCACGGTTTCTCTGCAGTGGTGTTTCTGCAGTAGGATACCACACAGACATTATGTGACTATGGATTCCTCGGGAACCCAGATGGAAGCTCGAAGTCGCGATCGGCACAGACGTGGTTCGCCGAGATTCGTGTATGCCTTTCCTTTGGCGAAGTCACATACTTTCGCAAACCCTTCTATCTTCGTGACACATGCTGTTCGTTGAGAAAAGCCCTCCATCAGAAGTTGTGCCGCGAGTGAGGTATATCACCCTTCCTTGCCCTCCGTTTCCTTTCACACTTGGCTTCAAGCCGCTTCGTTCCTTAGCAAAGAGGAAGGGCAGTCGAAGGACCGCACCTCCACAGCGTTGTTTCTTGGAGTTAAGTGTATAGCACGTCCGTTACGCTTCCTCCCACTTCCAGACACACACCTCTCTAGGGGACAACGAGTGTGTTGGTGGTCACGTTCGACCCACATTTCTCTTCACAATTCAGCGTGTGGCATTTTCCTTGTGTTTCCACACAAAGTACCGACAGCGCTTCTATCTTCCCGAAACAAGATCTGAGTTGGGAGAAGCTTTCGACACAAGTTCTTTCCCAAGCAGGGCTCTATGGCACAGTAACTTGCGCCTTCACGTTTAACGTGGGACATTTCCTCCGTCTTCTTCCCTGTAGATGGTAGTGGGAAGACTATTGCTCTACCGTTTTGTTTCTTGAGAGGTGAGTGCAAGACCCTCACACACATATCTCAAAAGGCTTCGCGCTTCGCGAACCAAGGTGTTAGCACGAAATCATGTTTGACGCGGCCTCGTTTCTCTGAGTTCAGTGGAAGGCTCTGCTGACGCTAGCTCACGTACATTTGAAGGCCCTTCCAAATTCGTGACCCGAGACTTTGGTGGAGAGAAGCCCTCCACACAACGTGTTCCCCACTGTGGTGTATCTCGCATTCCGTCTCTTTTCTCTCGCCCTAAGCTTTAACACGGCGCTTCCATCCGTAGGGAAAGAGCTGGTCGTCGACGGACGGCAACCCTCTAGATTTGTCCTTAGAGTTAAACACCCGTAGGCAATCTTCCCTATGCTTCCTCACATCATACATTTCCATACTCACCCTTCTTCGTGGAACGACGGGCGGCACATTCGAAACGGACAGCTCACTCTAGGGCACGTCCCTCGTGCCTTCACGCCCACGGCGGAAAACACTTTTATCTTCCTGAAACCATATGATAGCTGAGGGAAGACTTCTTCACAAGGGGTTTGTCAAGCACCGTCCCAGGACACATTCTTTATGCCTTCACACGTTCGCGCCAGAATGCCGCTCATACGTAGGCGTACGGCTTTCCAGGGTTTCCTTCTCAGACTTAAAGGCATGACCTTTTCCCTCTGCTCTCTCTCGCACTCTTGAAAACATTTCTCACGGAACAAGGTTTGAACCGGGAGAGACAATCTCCACTCCTTATTTCCGTGGCGCAGGCATGGGGCACATGCCTTGCGCTGTCACACTTACCTTGGAATAGACTACCATTTTCAGGGAAGAGGTTGGTAGAAACACGGTTTCTCTGCAGTGGTGTTTCTTCAGACCGACGTGCACGCCGCCTGTTTAGGGTTCCACACGTTCATGTTGTGACTAGGTTTTCCCCGTGAAGCCAGATGGAAGCTCGAAGGCGCGGTTTGACACAGACTTGTTTCGCACAGTGTAGTCTGTGGCTTTCCTTTGGCGAACTCACGTACGTTTGAAAACCCTTCTAGCGTCGTGAGCCGTGGTGTTCATTGAGAGAAGCCCTCCATACAAAGTGGTTCCACGAGTAAGGTATAGCAGGCTTTTCCTCTGCTTCCGTTCACACTCGGCGTCAAGCTGCTTCGATCCTTAGGAAAGGAGGCGGGGAGTCGAAGGACCGCTCCTCCACAGCATTGTCTCTTAGACTTAAGTGTACAGCTCGTTCCTTACGCTTCCTCCCATTTCCAGACACACACCTCCCTAGGGGACAACTTGTTAGTTGGTGGTCGCATTCGACCCACATTTTCCTTCACCATTCAGCCTATGGCATTGTCCTTACGCTTTCACACGAAGTCCTGAAAACGCTTCTCCCTTCCCGAAGCAAGATCTGGGTTGACAGGAGCTTGAGACACAACTCCTCTCTCAAACAGTGGTAGACGGCCCAGCATTTGTGCCTTCACTTTGAACGTCGGAAAGTTCTTCCAACTTCTTCCCCGGAGGCGGTAGTGGAAAGACTAGTTCCCTACAGTTTGGTTTCGTGAGAGGTGAGTGTAAGACGCCTACCTTATATAGCAACGCACATGTCTCCAAAGGCTTCTTTCTTCAAGCACCACGATGTTAGCGCGAAAGCCTGTTTGACATGGCCTTGTTTCTCAGAATTCAGTGTCAGGCTACTACTGCTACTGAGGCTAGCCCACGTACATTGCAAGACCCATCCACCTCCATGACACAGGACGTAATGGAGAGAAACCCTCCGCACAACGTGTTCCTCACTGTGCGGTATCGCGCGTTCCATCTCTTTTCGTTCACACGAGGTTTAAGGAGCGGCTTCGCATCCTTACGAGAAGAGATGGTAGTCGAAGGACGGGAACCCTCGAGACTTGTTCTTAGAGTTAAACAAACGCATGCCATCTTCCTTATGCTTCCGCAGTCATCCATTTCCATACACATCCTTCTTCGTGTAACGACGGCAGGCACCTTCGAAGCGGAGAGCGAAGTCTCGTCTACGTCCCTTATGCCTTCACACCCACTACGGAAAACAGTTTCCTCCTACGGAAACGATACGGCAGTTGAGGGAAGCCTTCTTCACAAGTGGTTTCTCGAGCACCGTCACAGGGCACATTCTAGATGCCTTCACCATGTCACGCGAAAAGTGCTTCCCCGACTTACGTGTATGGCTTTCCTGACGGGTCTCCTTCTCACGCTTCAAACCATGACCTTTTCCATCTGCTCTCTCTCATACTCTTGGAAACGCTTCTCACGGAACAGGATTCGAATCGCGACAGACATTTACACTAGTTACTTCCGTGGCACAGGCACGGGGCACATTCCTTGCGATTTCCCACTTCCATTGCAAAAGTCTACCAGTTTCAGGGAAGGTGATAGTAGACGCACGGTTTCTCTGCAGTGGTGTTTCTGCAGTAGGATACCACACAGACATTATGTGACTATGGATTCCTCGGGAACCCAGATGGAAGCTCGAAGTCGCGATCGGCACAGACGTGGTTCGCCGAGATTCGTGTATGCCTTTCCTTTGGCGAAGTCACATACTTTCGCAAACCCTTCTATCTTCGTGACACATGCTGTTCGTTGAGAAAAGCCCTCCATCAGAAGTTGTGCCGCGAGTGAGGTATATCACCCTTCCTTGCCCTCCGTTTCCTTTCACACTTGGCTTCAAGCCGCTTCGTTCCTTAGCAAAGAGGAAGGGCAGTCGAAGGACCGCACCTCCACAGCGTTGTTTCTTGGAGTTAAGTGTATAGCACGTCCGTTACGCTTCCTCCCACTTCCAGACACACACCTCTCTAGGGGACAACGAGTGTGTTGGTGGTCACGTTCGACCCACATTTCTCTTCACAATTCAGCGTGTGGCATTTTCCTTGTGTTTCCACACAAAGTACCGACAGCGCTTCTATCTTCCCGAAACAAGATCTGAGTTGGGAGAAGCTTTCGACACAAGTTCTTTCCCAAGCAGGGCTCTATGGCACAGTAACTTGCGCCTTCACGTTTAACGTGGGACATTTCCTCCGTCTTCTTCCCTGTAGATGGTAGTGGGAAGACTATTGCTCTACCGTTTTGTTTCTTGAGAGGTGAGTGCAAGACCCTCACACACATATCTCAAAAGGCTTCGCGCTTCGCGAACCAAGGTGTTAGCACGAAATCATGTTTGACGCGGCCTCGTTTCTCTGAGTTCAGTGGAAGGCTCTGCTGACGCTAGCTCACGTACATTTGAAGGCCCTTCCAAATTCGTGACCCGAGACTTTGGTGGAGAGAAGCCCTCCACACAACGTGTTCCCCACTGTGGTGTATCTCGCATTCCGTCTCTTTTCTCTCGCCCTAAGCTTTAACACGGCGCTTCCATCCGTAGGGAAAGAGCTGGTCGTCGACGGACGGCAACCCTCTAGATTTGTCCTTAGAGTTAAACACCCGTAGGCAATCTTCCCTATGCTTCCTCACATCATACATTTCCATACTCACCCTTCTTCGTGGAACGACGGGCGGCACATTCGAAACGGACAGCTCACTCTAGGGCACGTCCCTCGTGCCTTCACGCCCACGGCGGAAAACACTTTTATCTTCCTGAAACCATATGATAGCTGAGGGAAGACTTCTTCACAAGGGGTTTGTCAAGCACCGTCCCAGGACACATTCTTTATGCCTTCACACGTTCGCGCCAGAATGCCGCTCATACGTAGGCGTACGGCTTTCCAGGGTTTCCTTCTCAGACTTAAAGGCATGACCTTTTCCCTCTGCTCTCTCTCGCACTCTTGAAAACATTTCTCACGGAACAAGGTTTGAACCGGGAGAGACAATCTCCACTCCTTATTTCCGTGGCGCAGGCATGGGGCACATGCCTTGCGCTGTCACACTTACCTTGGAATAGACTACCATTTTCAGGGAAGAGGTTGGTAGAAACACGGTTTCTCTGCAGTGGTGTTTCTTCAGACCGACGTGCACGCCGCCTGTTTAGGGTTCCACACGTTCATGTTGTGACTAGGTTTTCCCCGTGAAGCCAGATGGAAGCTCGAAGGCGCGGTTTGACACAGACTTGTTTCGCACAGTGTAGTCTGTGGCTTTCCTTTGGCGAACTCACGTACGTTTGAAAACCCTTCTAGCGTCGTGAGCCGTGGTGTTCATTGAGAGAAGCCCTCCATACAAAGTGGTTCCACGAGTAAGGTATAGCAGGCTTTTCCTCTGCTTCCGTTCACACTCGGCGTCAAGCTGCTTCGATCCTTAGGAAAGGAGGCGGGGAGTCGAAGGACCGCTCCTCCACAGCATTGTCTCTTAGACTTAAGTGTACAGCTCGTTCCTTACGCTTCCTCCCATTTCCAGACACACACCTCCCTAGGGGACAACTTGTTAGTTGGTGGTCGCATTCGACCCACATTTTCCTTCACCATTCAGCCTATGGCATTGTCCTTACGCTTTCACACGAAGTCCTGAAAACGCTTCTCCCTTCCCGAAGCAAGATCTGGGTTGACAGGAGCTTGAGACACAACTCCTCTCTCAAACAGTGGTAGACGGCCCAGCATTTGTGCCTTCACTTTGAACGTCGGAAAGTTCTTCCAACTTCTTCCCCGGAGGCGGTAGTGGAAAGACTAGTTCCCTACAGTTTGGTTTCGTGAGAGGTGAGTGTAAGACGCCTACCTTATATAGCAACGCACATGTCTCCAAAGGCTTCTTTCTTCAAGCACCACGATGTTAGCGCGAAAGCCTGTTTGACATGGCCTTGTTTCTCAGAATTCAGTGTCAGGCTACTACTGCTACTGAGGCTAGCCCACGTACATTGCAAGACCCATCCACCTCCATGACACAGGACGTAATGGAGAGAAACCCTCCGCACAACGTGTTCCTCACTGTGCGGTATCGCGCGTTCCATCTCTTTTCGTTCACACGAGGTTTAAGGAGCGGCTTCGCATCCTTACGAGAAGAGATGGTAGTCGAAGGACGGGAACCCTCGAGACTTGTTCTTAGAGTTAAACAAACGCATGCCATCTTCCTTATGCTTCCGCAGTCATCCATTTCCATACACATCCTTCTTCGTGTAACGACGGCAGGCACCTTCGAAGCGGAGAGCGAAGTCTCGTCTACGTCCCTTATGCCTTCACACCCACTACGGAAAACAGTTTCCTCCTACGGAAACGATACGGCAGTTGAGGGAAGCCTTCTTCACAAGTGGTTTCTCGAGCACCGTCACAGGGCACATTCTAGATGCCTTCACCATGTCACGCGAAAAGTGCTTCCCCGACTTACGTGTATGGCTTTCCTGACGGGTCTCCTTCTCACGCTTCAAACCATGACCTTTTCCATCTGCTCTCTCTCATACTCTTGGAAACGCTTCTCACGGAACAGGATTCGAATCGCGACAGACATTTACACTAGTTACTTCCGTGGCACAGGCACGGGGCACATTCCTTGCGATTTCCCACTTCCATTGCAAAAGTCTACCAGTTTCAGGGAAGGTGATAGTAGACGCACGGTTTCTCTGCAGTGGTGTTTCTGCAGTAGGATACCACACAGACATTATGTGACTATGGATTCCTCGGGAACCCAGATGGAAGCTCGAAGTCGCGATCGGCACAGACGTGGTTCGCCGAGATTCGTGTATGCCTTTCCTTTGGCGAAGTCACATACTTTCGCAAACCCTTCTATCTTCGTGACACATGCTGTTCGTTGAGAAAAGCCCTCCATCAGAAGTTGTGCCGCGAGTGAGGTATATCACCCTTCCTTGCCCTCCGTTTCCTTTCACACTTGGCTTCAAGCCGCTTCGTTCCTTAGCAAAGAGGAAGGGCAGTCGAAGGACCGCACCTCCACAGCGTTGTTTCTTGGAGTTAAGTGTATAGCACGTCCGTTACGCTTCCTCCCACTTCCAGACACACACCTCTCTAGGGGACAACGAGTGTGTTGGTGGTCACGTTCGACCCACATTTCTCTTCACAATTCAGCGTGTGGCATTTTCCTTGTGTTTCCACACAAAGTACCGACAGCGCTTCTATCTTCCCGAAACAAGATCTGAGTTGGGAGAAGCTTTCGACACAAGTTCTTTCCCAAGCAGGGCTCTATGGCACAGTAACTTGCGCCTTCACGTTTAACGTGGGACATTTCCTCCGTCTTCTTCCCTGTAGATGGTAGTGGGAAGACTATTGCTCTACCGTTTTGTTTCTTGAGAGGTGAGTGCAAGACCCTCACACACATATCTCAAAAGGCTTCGCGCTTCGCGAACCAAGGTGTTAGCACGAAATCATGTTTGACGCGGCCTCGTTTCTCTGAGTTCAGTGGAAGGCTCTGCTGACGCTAGCTCACGTACATTTGAAGGCCCTTCCAAATTCGTGACCCGAGACTTTGGTGGAGAGAAGCCCTCCACACAACGTGTTCCCCACTGTGGTGTATCTCGCATTCCGTCTCTTTTCTCTCGCCCTAAGCTTTAACACGGCGCTTCCATCCGTAGGGAAAGAGCTGGTCGTCGACGGACGGCAACCCTCTAGATTTGTCCTTAGAGTTAAACACCCGTAGGCAATCTTCCCTATGCTTCCTCACATCATACATTTCCATACTCACCCTTCTTCGTGGAACGACGGGCGGCACATTCGAAACGGACAGCTCACTCTAGGGCACGTCCCTCGTGCCTTCACGCCCACGGCGGAAAACACTTTTATCTTCCTGAAACCATATGATAGCTGAGGGAAGACTTCTTCACAAGGGGTTTGTCAAGCACCGTCCCAGGACACATTCTTTATGCCTTCACACGTTCGCGCCAGAATGCCGCTCATACGTAGGCGTACGGCTTTCCAGGGTTTCCTTCTCAGACTTAAAGGCATGACCTTTTCCCTCTGCTCTCTCTCGCACTCTTGAAAACATTTCTCACGGAACAAGGTTTGAACCGGGAGAGACAATCTCCACTCCTTATTTCCGTGGCGCAGGCATGGGGCACATGCCTTGCGCTGTCACACTTACCTTGGAATAGACTACCATTTTCAGGGAAGAGGTTGGTAGAAACACGGTTTCTCTGCAGTGGTGTTTCTTCAGACCGACGTGCACGCCGCCTGTTTAGGGTTCCACACGTTCATGTTGTGACTAGGTTTTCCCCGTGAAGCCAGATGGAAGCTCGAAGGCGCGGTTTGACACAGACTTGTTTCGCACAGTGTAGTCTGTGGCTTTCCTTTGGCGAACTCACGTACGTTTGAAAACCCTTCTAGCGTCGTGAGCCGTGGTGTTCATTGAGAGAAGCCCTCCATACAAAGTGGTTCCACGAGTAAGGTATAGCAGGCTTTTCCTCTGCTTCCGTTCACACTCGGCGTCAAGCTGCTTCGATCCTTAGGAAAGGAGGCGGGGAGTCGAAGGACCGCTCCTCCACAGCATTGTCTCTTAGACTTAAGTGTACAGCTCGTTCCTTACGCTTCCTCCCATTTCCAGACACACACCTCCCTAGGGGACAACTTGTTAGTTGGTGGTCGCATTCGACCCACATTTTCCTTCACCATTCAGCCTATGGCATTGTCCTTACGCTTTCACACGAAGTCCTGAAAACGCTTCTCCCTTCCCGAAGCAAGATCTGGGTTGACAGGAGCTTGAGACACAACTCCTCTCTCAAACAGTGGTAGACGGCCCAGCATTTGTGCCTTCACTTTGAACGTCGGAAAGTTCTTCCAACTTCTTCCCCGGAGGCGGTAGTGGAAAGACTAGTTCCCTACAGTTTGGTTTCGTGAGAGGTGAGTGTAAGACGCCTACCTTATATAGCAACGCACATGTCTCCAAAGGCTTCTTTCTTCAAGCACCACGATGTTAGGGCGAAAGCCTGTTTGACATGGCCTTGTTTCTCAGAATTCAGTGTCAGGCTACTACTGCTACTGAGGCTAGCCCACGTACATTGCAAGACCCATCCACCTCCATGACACAGGACGTAATGGAGAGAAACCCTCCGCACAACGTGTTCCTCACTGTGCGGTATCGCGCGTTCCATCTCTTTTCGTTCACACGAGGTTTAAGGAGCGGCTTCGCATCCTTACGAGAAGAGATGGTAGTCGAAGGACGGGAACCCTCGAGACTTGTTCTTAGAGTTAAACAAACGCATGCCATCTTCCTTATGCTTCCGCAGTCATCCATTTCCATACACATCCTTCTTCGTGTAACGACGGCAGGCACCTTCGAAGCGGAGAGCGAAGTCTCGTCTACGTCCCTTATGCCTTCACACCCACTACGGAAAACAGTTTCCTCCTACGGAAACGATACGGCAGTTGAGGGAAGCCTTCTTCACAAGTGGTTTCTCGAGCACCGTCACAGGGCACATTCTAGATGCCTTCACCATGTCACGCGAAAAGTGCTTCCCCGACTTACGTGTATGGCTTTCCTGACGGGTCTCCTTCTCACGCTTCAAACCATGACCTTTTCCATCTGCTCTCTCTCATACTCTTGGAAACGCTTCTCACGGAACAGGATTCGAATCGCGACAGACATTTACACTAGTTACTTCCGTGGCACAGGCACGGGGCACATTCCTTGCGATTTCCCACTTCCATTGCAAAAGTCTACCAGTTTCAGGGAAGGTGATAGTAGACGCACGGTTTCTCTGCAGTGGTGTTTCTGCAGTAGGATACCACACAGACATTATGTGACTATGGATTCCTCGGGAACCCAGATGGAAGCTCGAAGTCGCGATCGGCACAGACGTGGTTCGCCGAGATTCGTGTATGCCTTTCCTTTGGCGAAGTCACATACTTTCGCAAACCCTTCTATCTTCGTGACACATGCTGTTCGTTGAGAAAAGCCCTCCATCAGAAGTTGTGCCGCGAGTGAGGTATATCACCCTTCCTTGCCCTCCGTTTCCTTTCACACTTGGCTTCAAGCCGCTTCGTTCCTTAGCAAAGAGGAAGGGCAGTCGAAGGACCGCACCTCCACAGCGTTGTTTCTTGGAGTTAAGTGTATAGCACGTCCGTTACGCTTCCTCCCACTTCCAGACACACACCTCTCTAGGGGACAACGAGTGTGTTGGTGGTCACGTTCGACCCACATTTCTCTTCACAATTCAGCGTGTGGCATTTTCCTTGTGTTTCCACACAAAGTACCGACAGCGCTTCTATCTTCCCGAAACAAGATCTGAGTTGGGAGAAGCTTTCGACACAAGTTCTTTCCCAAGCAGGGCTCTATGGCACAGTAACTTGCGCCTTCACGTTTAACGTGGGACATTTCCTCCGTCTTCTTCCCTGTAGATGGTAGTGGGAAGACTATTGCTCTACCGTTTTGTTTCTTGAGAGGTGAGTGCAAGACCCTCACACACATATCTCAAAAGGCTTCGCGCTTCGCGAACCAAGGTGTTAGCACGAAATCATGTTTGACGCGGCCTCGTTTCTCTGAGTTCAGTGGAAGGCTCTGCTGACGCTAGCTCACGTACATTTGAAGGCCCTTCCAAATTCGTGACCCGAGACTTTGGTGGAGAGAAGCCCTCCACACAACGTGTTCCCCACTGTGGTGTATCTCGCATTCCGTCTCTTTTCTCTCGCCCTAAGCTTTAACACGGCGCTTCCATCCGTAGGGAAAGAGCTGGTCGTCGACGGACGGCAACCCTCTAGATTTGTCCTTAGAGTTAAACACCCGTAGGCAATCTTCCCTATGCTTCCTCACATCATACATTTCCATACTCACCCTTCTTCGTGGAACGACGGGCGGCACATTCGAAACGGACAGCTCACTCTAGGGCACGTCCCTCGTGCCTTCACGCCCACGGCGGAAAACACTTTTATCTTCCTGAAACCATATGATAGCTGAGGGAAGACTTCTTCACAAGGGGTTTGTCAAGCACCGTCCCAGGACACATTCTTTATGCCTTCACACGTTCGCGCCAGAATGCCGCTCATACGTAGGCGTACGGCTTTCCAGGGTTTCCTTCTCAGACTTAAAGGCATGACCTTTTCCCTCTGCTCTCTCTCGCACTCTTGAAAACATTTCTCACGGAACAAGGTTTGAACCGGGAGAGACAATCTCCACTCCTTATTTCCGTGGCGCAGGCATGGGGCACATGCCTTGCGCTGTCACACTTACCTTGGAATAGACTACCATTTTCAGGGAAGAGGTTGGTAGAAACACGGTTTCTCTGCAGTGGTGTTTCTTCAGACCGACGTGCACGCCGCCTGTTTAGGGTTCCACACGTTCATGTTGTGACTAGGTTTTCCCCGTGAAGCCAGATGGAAGCTCGAAGGCGCGGTTTGACACAGACTTGTTTCGCACAGTGTAGTCTGTGGCTTTCCTTTGGCGAACTCACGTACGTTTGAAAACCCTTCTAGCGTCGTGAGCCGTGGTGTTCATTGAGAGAAGCCCTCCATACAAAGTGGTTCCACGAGTAAGGTATAGCAGGCTTTTCCTCTGCTTCCGTTCACACTCGGCGTCAAGCTGCTTCGATCCTTAGGAAAGGAGGCGGGGAGTCGAAGGACCGCTCCTCCACAGCATTGTCTCTTAGACTTAAGTGTACAGCTCGTTCCTTACGCTTCCTCCCATTTCCAGACACACACCTCCCTAGGGGACAACTTGTTAGTTGGTGGTCGCATTCGACCCACATTTTCCTTCACCATTCAGCCTATGGCATTGTCCTTACGCTTTCACACGAAGTCCTGAAAACGCTTCTCCCTTCCCGAAGCAAGATCTGGGTTGACAGGAGCTTGAGACACAACTCCTCTCTCAAACAGTGGTAGACGGCCCAGCATTTGTGCCTTCACTTTGAACGTCGGAAAGTTCTTCCAACTTCTTCCCCGGAGGCGGTAGTGGAAAGACTAGTTCCCTACAGTTTGGTTTCGTGAGAGGTGAGTGTAAGACGCCTACCTTATATAGCAACGCACATGTCTCCAAAGGCTTCTTTCTTCAAGCACCACGATGTTAGGGCGAAAGCCTGTTTGACATGGCCTTGTTTCTCAGAATTCAGTGTCAGGCTACTACTGCTACTGAGGCTAGCCCACGTACATTGCAAGACCCATCCACCTCCATGACACAGGACGTAATGGAGAGAAACCCTCCGCACAACGTGTTCCTCACTGTGCGGTATCGCGCGTTCCATCTCTTTTCGTTCACACGAGGTTTAAGGAGCGGCTTCGCATCCTTACGAGAAGAGATGGTAGTCGAAGGACGGGAACCCTCGAGACTTGTTCTTAGAGTTAAACAAACGCATGCCATCTTCCTTATGCTTCCGCAGTCATCCATTTCCATACACATCCTTCTTCGTGTAACGACGGCAGGCACCTTCGAAGCGGAGAGCGAAGTCTCGTCTACGTCCCTTATGCCTTCACACCCACTACGGAAAACAGTTTCCTCCTACGGAAACGATACGGCAGTTGAGGGAAGCCTTCTTCACAAGTGGTTTCTCGAGCACCGTCACAGGGCACATTCTAGATGCCTTCACCATGTCACGCGAAAAGTGCTTCCCCGACTTACGTGTATGGCTTTCCTGACGGGTCTCCTTCTCACGCTTCAAACCATGACCTTTTCCATCTGCTCTCTCTCATACTCTTGGAAACGCTTCTCACGGAACAGGATTCGAATCGCGACAGACATTTACACTAGTTACTTCCGTGGCACAGGCACGGGGCACATTCCTTGCGATTTCCCACTTCCATTGCAAAAGTCTACCAGTTTCAGGGAAGGTGATAGTAGACGCACGGTTTCTCTGCAGTGGTGTTTCTGCAGTAGGATACCACACAGACATTATGTGACTATGGATTCCTCGGGAACCCAGATGGAAGCTCGAAGTCGCGATCGGCACAGACGTGGTTCGCCGAGATTCGTGTATGCCTTTCCTTTGGCGAAGTCACATACTTTCGCAAACCCTTCTATCTTCGTGACACATGCTGTTCGTTGAGAAAAGCCCTCCATCAGAAGTTGTGCCGCGAGTGAGGTATATCACCCTTCCTTGCCCTCCGTTTCCTTTCACACTTGGCTTCAAGCCGCTTCGTTCCTTAGCAAAGAGGAAGGGCAGTCGAAGGACCGCACCTCCACAGCGTTGTTTCTTGGAGTTAAGTGTATAGCACGTCCGTTACGCTTCCTCCCACTTCCAGACACACACCTCTCTAGGGGACAACGAGTGTGTTGGTGGTCACGTTCGACCCACATTTCTCTTCACAATTCAGCGTGTGGCATTTTCCTTGTGTTTCCACACAAAGTACCGACAGCGCTTCTATCTTCCCGAAACAAGATCTGAGTTGGGAGAAGCTTTCGACACAAGTTCTTTCCCAAGCAGGGCTCTATGGCACAGTAACTTGCGCCTTCACGTTTAACGTGGGACATTTCCTCCGTCTTCTTCCCTGTAGATGGTAGTGGGAAGACTATTGCTCTACCGTTTTGTTTCTTGAGAGGTGAGTGCAAGACCCTCACACACATATCTCAAAAGGCTTCGCGCTTCGCGAACCAAGGTGTTAGCACGAAATCATGTTTGACGCGGCCTCGTTTCTCTGAGTTCAGTGGAAGGCTCTGCTGACGCTAGCTCACGTACATTTGAAGGCCCTTCCAAATTCGTGACCCGAGACTTTGGTGGAGAGAAGCCCTCCACACAACGTGTTCCCCACTGTGGTGTATCTCGCATTCCGTCTCTTTTCTCTCGCCCTAAGCTTTAACACGGCGCTTCCATCCGTAGGGAAAGAGCTGGTCGTCGACGGACGGCAACCCTCTAGATTTGTCCTTAGAGTTAAACACCCGTAGGCAATCTTCCCTATGCTTCCTCACATCATACATTTCCATACTCACCCTTCTTCGTGGAACGACGGGCGGCACATTCGAAACGGACAGCTCACTCTAGGGCACGTCCCTCGTGCCTTCACGCCCACGGCGGAAAACACTTTTATCTTCCTGAAACCATATGATAGCTGAGGGAAGACTTCTTCACAAGGGGTTTGTCAAGCACCGTCCCAGGACACATTCTTTATGCCTTCACACGTTCGCGCCAGAATGCCGCTCATACGTAGGCGTACGGCTTTCCAGGGTTTCCTTCTCAGACTTAAAGGCATGACCTTTTCCCTCTGCTCTCTCTCGCACTCTTGAAAACATTTCTCACGGAACAAGGTTTGAACCGGGAGAGACAATCTCCACTCCTTATTTCCGTGGCGCAGGCATGGGGCACATGCCTTGCGCTGTCACACTTACCTTGGAATAGACTACCATTTTCAGGGAAGAGGTTGGTAGAAACACGGTTTCTCTGCAGTGGTGTTTCTTCAGACCGACGTGCACGCCGCCTGTTTAGGGTTCCACACGTTCATGTTGTGACTAGGTTTTCCCCGTGAAGCCAGATGGAAGCTCGAAGGCGCGGTTTGACACAGACTTGTTTCGCACAGTGTAGTCTGTGGCTTTCCTTTGGCGAACTCACGTACGTTTGAAAACCCTTCTAGCGTCGTGAGCCGTGGTGTTCATTGAGAGAAGCCCTCCATACAAAGTGGTTCCACGAGTAAGGTATAGCAGGCTTTTCCTCTGCTTCCGTTCACACTCGGCGTCAAGCTGCTTCGATCCTTAGGAAAGGAGGCGGGGAGTCGAAGGACCGCTCCTCCACAGCATTGTCTCTTAGACTTAAGTGTACAGCTCGTTCCTTACGCTTCCTCCCATTTCCAGACACACACCTCCCTAGGGGACAACTTGTTAGTTGGTGGTCGCATTCGACCCACATTTTCCTTCACCATTCAGCCTATGGCATTGTCCTTACGCTTTCACACGAAGTCCTGAAAACGCTTCTCCCTTCCCGAAGCAAGATCTGGGTTGACAGGAGCTTGAGACACAACTCCTCTCTCAAACAGTGGTAGACGGCCCAGCATTTGTGCCTTCACTTTGAACGTCGGAAAGTTCTTCCAACTTCTTCCCCGGAGGCGGTAGTGGAAAGACTAGTTCCCTACAGTTTGGTTTCGTGAGAGGTGAGTGTAAGACGCCTACCTTATATAGCAACGCACATGTCTCCAAAGGCTTCTTTCTTCAAGCACCACGATGTTAGCGCGAAAGCCTGTTTGACATGGCCTTGTTTCTCAGAATTCAGTGTCAGGCTACTACTGCTACTGAGGCTAGCCCACGTACATTGCAAGACCCATCCACCTCCATGACACAGGACGTAATGGAGAGAAACCCTCCGCACAACGTGTTCCTCACTGTGCGGTATCGCGCGTTCCATCTCTTTTCGTTCACACGAGGTTTAAGGAGCGGCTTCGCATCCTTACGAGAAGAGATGGTAGTCGAAGGACGGGAACCCTCGAGACTTGTTCTTAGAGTTAAACAAACGCATGCCATCTTCCTTATGCTTCCGCAGTCATCCATTTCCATACACATCCTTCTTCGTGTAACGACGGCAGGCACCTTCGAAGCGGAGAGCGAAGTCTCGTCTACGTCCCTTATGCCTTCACACCCACTACGGAAAACAGTTTCCTCCTACGGAAACGATACGGCAGTTGAGGGAAGCCTTCTTCACAAGTGGTTTCTCGAGCACCGTCACAGGGCACATTCTAGATGCCTTCACCATGTCACGCGAAAAGTGCTTCCCCGACTTACGTGTATGGCTTTCCTGACGGGTCTCCTTCTCACGCTTCAAACCATGACCTTTTCCATCTGCTCTCTCTCATACTCTTGGAAACGCTTCTCACGGAACAGGATTCGAATCGCGACAGACATTTACACTAGTTACTTCCGTGGCACAGGCACGGGGCACATTCCTTGCGATTTCCCACTTCCATTGCAAAAGTCTACCAGTTTCAGGGAAGGTGATAGTAGACGCACGGTTTCTCTGCAGTGGTGTTTCTGCAGTAGGATACCACACAGACATTATGTGACTATGGATTCCTCGGGAACCCAGATGGAAGCTCGAAGTCGCGATCGGCACAGACGTGGTTCGCCGAGATTCGTGTATGCCTTTCCTTTGGCGAAGTCACATACTTTCGCAAACCCTTCTATCTTCGTGACACATGCTGTTCGTTGAGAAAAGCCCTCCATCAGAAGTTGTGCCGCGAGTGAGGTATATCACCCTTCCTTGCCCTCCGTTTCCTTTCACACTTGGCTTCAAGCCGCTTCGTTCCTTAGCAAAGAGGAAGGGCAGTCGAAGGACCGCACCTCCACAGCGTTGTTTCTTGGAGTTAAGTGTATAGCACGTCCGTTACGCTTCCTCCCACTTCCAGACACACACCTCTCTAGGGGACAACGAGTGTGTTGGTGGTCACGTTCGACCCACATTTCTCTTCACAATTCAGCGTGTGGCATTTTCCTTGTGTTTCCACACAAAGTACCGACAGCGCTTCTATCTTCCCGAAACAAGATCTGAGTTGGGAGAAGCTTTCGACACAAGTTCTTTCCCAAGCAGGGCTCTATGGCACAGTAACTTGCGCCTTCACGTTTAACGTGGGACATTTCCTCCGTCTTCTTCCCTGTAGATGGTAGTGGGAAGACTATTGCTCTACCGTTTTGTTTCTTGAGAGGTGAGTGCAAGACCCTCACACACATATCTCAAAAGGCTTCGCGCTTCGCGAACCAAGGTGTTAGCACGAAATCATGTTTGACGCGGCCTCGTTTCTCTGAGTTCAGTGGAAGGCTCTGCTGACGCTAGCTCACGTACATTTGAAGGCCCTTCCAAATTCGTGACCCGAGACTTTGGTGGAGAGAAGCCCTCCACACAACGTGTTCCCCACTGTGGTGTATCTCGCATTCCGTCTCTTTTCTCTCGCCCTAAGCTTTAACACGGCGCTTCCATCCGTAGGGAAAGAGCTGGTCGTCGACGGACGGCAACCCTCTAGATTTGTCCTTAGAGTTAAACACCCGTAGGCAATCTTCCCTATGCTTCCTCACATCATACATTTCCATACTCACCCTTCTTCGTGGAACGACGGGCGGCACATTCGAAACGGACAGCTCACTCTAGGGCACGTCCCTCGTGCCTTCACGCCCACGGCGGAAAACACTTTTATCTTCCTGAAACCATATGATAGCTGAGGGAAGACTTCTTCACAAGGGGTTTGTCAAGCACCGTCCCAGGACACATTCTTTATGCCTTCACACGTTCGCGCCAGAATGCCGCTCATACGTAGGCGTACGGCTTTCCAGGGTTTCCTTCTCAGACTTAAAGGCATGACCTTTTCCCTCTGCTCTCTCTCGCACTCTTGAAAACATTTCTCACGGAACAAGGTTTGAACCGGGAGAGACAATCTCCACTCCTTATTTCCGTGGCGCAGGCATGGGGCACATGCCTTGCGCTGTCACACTTACCTTGGAATAGACTACCATTTTCAGGGAAGAGGTTGGGAGAAACACGGTTTCTCTGCAGTGGTGTTTCTTCAGACCGACGTGCACGCCGCCTGTTTAGGGTTCCACACGTTCATGTTGTGACTAGGTTTTCCCCGTGAAGCCAGATGGAAGCTCGAAGGCGCGGTTTGACACAGACTTGTTTCGCACAGTGTAGTCTGTGGCTTTCCTTTGGCGAACTCACGTACGTTTGAAAACCCTTCTAGCGTCGTGAGCCGTGGTGTTCATTGAGAGAAGCCCTCCATACAAAGTGGTTCCACGAGTAAGGTATAGCAGGCTTTTCCTCTGCTTCCGTTCACACTCGGCGTCAAGCTGCTTCGATCCTTAGGAAAGGAGGCGGGGAGTCGAAGGACCGCTCCTCCACAGCATTGTCTCTTAGACTTAAGTGTACAGCTCGTTCCTTACGCTTCCTCCCATTTCCAGACACACACCTCCCTAGGGGACAACTTGTTAGTTGGTGGTCGCATTCGACCCACATTTTCCTTCACCATTCAGCCTATGGCATTGTCCTTACGCTTTCACACGAAGTCCTGAAAACGCTTCTCCCTTCCCGAAGCAAGATCTGGGTTGACAGGAGCTTGAGACACAACTCCTCTCTCAAACAGTGGTAGACGGCCCAGCATTTGTGCCTTCACTTTGAACGTCGGAAAGTTCTTCCAACTTCTTCCCCGGAGGCGGTAGTGGAAAGACTAGTTCCCTACAGTTTGGTTTCGTGAGAGGTGAGTGTAAGACGCCTACCTTATATAGCAACGCACATGTCTCCAAAGGCTTCTTTCTTCAAGCACCACGATGTTAGCGCGAAAGCCTGTTTGACATGGCCTTGTTTCTCAGAATTCAGTGTCAGGCTACTACTGCTACTGAGGCTAGCCCACGTACATTGCAAGACCCATCCACCTCCATGACACAGGACGTAATGGAGAGAAACCCTCCGCACAACGTGTTCCTCACTGTGCGGTATCGCGCGTTCCATCTCTTTTCGTTCACACGAGGTTTAAGGAGCGGCTTCGCATCCTTACGAGAAGAGATGGTAGTCGAAGGACGGGAACCCTCGAGACTTGTTCTTAGAGTTAAACAAACGCATGCCATCTTCCTTATGCTTCCGCAGTCATCCATTTCCATACACATCCTTCTTCGTGTAACGACGGCAGGCACCTTCGAAGCGGAGAGCGAAGTCTCGTCTACGTCCCTTATGCCTTCACACCCACTACGGAAAACAGTTTCCTCCTACGGAAACGATACGGCAGTTGAGGGAAGCCTTCTTCACAAGTGGTTTCTCGAGCACCGTCACAGGGCACATTCTAGATGCCTTCACCATGTCACGCGAAAAGTGCTTCCCCGACTTACGTGTATGGCTTTCCTGACGGGTCTCCTTCTCACGCTTCAAACCATGACCTTTTCCATCTGCTCTCTCTCATACTCTTGGAAACGCTTCTCACGGAACAGGATTCGAATCGCGACAGACATTTACACTAGTTACTTCCGTGGCACAGGCACGGGGCACATTCCTTGCGATTTCCCACTTCCATTGCAAAAGTCTACCAGTTTCAGGGAAGGTGATAGTAGACGCACGGTTTCTCTGCAGTGGTGTTTCTGCAGTAGGATACCACACAGACATTATGTGACTATGGATTCCTCGGGAACCCAGATGGAAGCTCGAAGTCGCGATCGGCACAGACGTGGTTCGCCGAGATTCGTGTATGCCTTTCCTTTGGCGAAGTCACATACTTTCGCAAACCCTTCTATCTTCGTGACACATGCTGTTCGTTGAGAAAAGCCCTCCATCAGAAGTTGTGCCGCGAGTGAGGTATATCACCCTTCCTTGCCCTCCGTTTCCTTTCACACTTGGCTTCAAGCCGCTTCGTTCCTTAGCAAAGAGGAAGGGCAGTCGAAGGACCGCACCTCCACAGCGTTGTTTCTTGGAGTTAAGTGTATAGCACGTCCGTTACGCTTCCTCCCACTTCCAGACACACACCTCTCTAGGGGACAACGAGTGTGTTGGTGGTCACGTTCGACCCACATTTCTCTTCACAATTCAGCGTGTGGCATTTTCCTTGTGTTTCCACACAAAGTACCGACAGCGCTTCTATCTTCCCGAAACAAGATCTGAGTTGGGAGAAGCTTTCGACACAAGTTCTTTCCCAAGCAGGGCTCTATGGCACAGTAACTTGCGCCTTCACGTTTAACGTGGGACATTTCCTCCGTCTTCTTCCCTGTAGATGGTAGTGGGAAGACTATTGCTCTACCGTTTTGTTTCTTGAGAGGTGAGTGCAAGACCCTCACACACATATCTCAAAAGGCTTCGCGCTTCGCGAACCAAGGTGTTAGCACGAAATCATGTTTGACGCGGCCTCGTTTCTCTGAGTTCAGTGGAAGGCTCTGCTGACGCTAGCTCACGTACATTTGAAGGCCCTTCCAAATTCGTGACCCGAGACTTTGGTGGAGAGAAGCCCTCCACACAACGTGTTCCCCACTGTGGTGTATCTCGCATTCCGTCTCTTTTCTCTCGCCCTAAGCTTTAACACGGCGCTTCCATCCGTAGGGAAAGAGCTGGTCGTCGACGGACGGCAACCCTCTAGATTTGTCCTTAGAGTTAAACACCCGTAGGCAATCTTCCCTATGCTTCCTCACATCATACATTTCCATACTCACCCTTCTTCGTGGAACGACGGGCGGCACATTCGAAACGGACAGCTCACTCTAGGGCACGTCCCTCGTGCCTTCACGCCCACGGCGGAAAACACTTTTATCTTCCTGAAACCATATGATAGCTGAGGGAAGACTTCTTCACAAGGGGTTTGTCAAGCACCGTCCCAGGACACATTCTTTATGCCTTCACACGTTCGCGCCAGAATGCCGCTCATACGTAGGCGTACGGCTTTCCAGGGTTTCCTTCTCAGACTTAAAGGCATGACCTTTTCCCTCTGCTCTCTCTCGCACTCTTGAAAACATTTCTCACGGAACAAGGTTTGAACCGGGAGAGACAATCTCCACTCCTTATTTCCGTGGCGCAGGCATGGGGCACATGCCTTGCGCTGTCACACTTACCTTGGAATAGACTACCATTTTCAGGGAAGAGGTTGGGAGAAACACGGTTTCTCTGCAGTGGTGTTTCTTCAGACCGACGTGCACGCCGCCTGTTTAGGGTTCCACACGTTCATGTTGTGACTAGGTTTTCCCCGTGAAGCCAGATGGAAGCTCGAAGGCGCGGTTTGACACAGACTTGTTTCGCACAGTGTAGTCTGTGGCTTTCCTTTGGCGAACTCACGTACGTTTGAAAACCCTTCTAGCGTCGTGAGCCGTGGTGTTCATTGAGAGAAGCCCTCCATACAAAGTGGTTCCACGAGTAAGGTATAGCAGGCTTTTCCTCTGCTTCCGTTCACACTCGGCGTCAAGCTGCTTCGATCCTTAGGAAAGGAGGCGGGGAGTCGAAGGACCGCTCCTCCACAGCATTGTCTCTTAGACTTAAGTGTACAGCTCGTTCCTTACGCTTCCTCCCATTTCCAGACACACACCTCCCTAGGGGACAACTTGTTAGTTGGTGGTCGCATTCGACCCACATTTTCCTTCACCATTCAGCCTATGGCATTGTCCTTACGCTTTCACACGAAGTCCTGAAAACGCTTCTCCCTTCCCGAAGCAAGATCTGGGTTGACAGGAGCTTGAGACACAACTCCTCTCTCAAACAGTGGTAGACGGCCCAGCATTTGTGCCTTCACTTTGAACGTCGGAAAGTTCTTCCAACTTCTTCCCCGGAGGCGGTAGTGGAAAGACTAGTTCCCTACAGTTTGGTTTCGTGAGAGGTGAGTGTAAGACGCCTACCTTATATAGCAACGCACATGTCTCCAAAGGCTTCTTTCTTCAAGCACCACGATGTTAGCGCGAAAGCCTGTTTGACATGGCCTTGTTTCTCAGAATTCAGTGTCAGGCTACTACTGCTACTGAGGCTAGCCCACGTACATTGCAAGACCCATCCACCTCCATGACACAGGACGTAATGGAGAGAAACCCTCCGCACAACGTGTTCCTCACTGTGCGGTATCGCGCGTTCCATCTCTTTTCGTTCACACGAGGTTTAAGGAGCGGCTTCGCATCCTTACGAGAAGAGATGGTAGTCGAAGGACGGGAACCCTCGAGACTTGTTCTTAGAGTTAAACAAACGCATGCCATCTTCCTTATGCTTCCGCAGTCATCCATTTCCATACACATCCTTCTTCGTGTAACGACGGCAGGCACCTTCGAAGCGGAGAGCGAAGTCTCGTCTACGTCCCTTATGCCTTCACACCCACTACGGAAAACAGTTTCCTCCTACGGAAACGATACGGCAGTTGAGGGAAGCCTTCTTCACAAGTGGTTTCTCGAGCACCGTCACAGGGCACATTCTAGATGCCTTCACCATGTCACGCGAAAAGTGCTTCCCCGACTTACGTGTATGGCTTTCCTGACGGGTCTCCTTCTCACGCTTCAAACCATGACCTTTTCCATCTGCTCTCTCTCATACTCTTGGAAACGCTTCTCACGGAACAGGATTCGAATCGCGACAGACATTTACACTAGTTACTTCCGTGGCACAGGCACGGGGCACATTCCTTGCGATTTCCCACTTCCATTGCAAAAGTCTACCAGTTTCAGGGAAGGTGATAGTAGACGCACGGTTTCTCTGCAGTGGTGTTTCTGCAGTAGGATACCACACAGACATTATGTGACTATGGATTCCTCGGGAACCCAGATGGAAGCTCGAAGTCGCGATCGGCACAGACGTGGTTCGCCGAGATTCGTGTATGCCTTTCCTTTGGCGAAGTCACATACTTTCGCAAACCCTTCTATCTTCGTGACACATGCTGTTCGTTGAGAAAAGCCCTCCATCAGAAGTTGTGCCGCGAGTGAGGTATATCACCCTTCCTTGCCCTCCGTTTCCTTTCACACTTGGCTTCAAGCCGCTTCGTTCCTTAGCAAAGAGGAAGGGCAGTCGAAGGACCGCACCTCCACAGCGTTGTTTCTTGGAGTTAAGTGTATAGCACGTCCGTTACGCTTCCTCCCACTTCCAGACACACACCTCTCTAGGGGACAACGAGTGTGTTGGTGGTCACGTTCGACCCACATTTCTCTTCACAATTCAGCGTGTGGCATTTTCCTTGTGTTTCCACACAAAGTACCGACAGCGCTTCTATCTTCCCGAAACAAGATCTGAGTTGGGAGAAGCTTTCGACACAAGTTCTTTCCCAAGCAGGGCTCTATGGCACAGTAACTTGCGCCTTCACGTTTAACGTGGGACATTTCCTCCGTCTTCTTCCCTGTAGATGGTAGTGGGAAGACTATTGCTCTACCGTTTTGTTTCTTGAGAGGTGAGTGCAAGACCCTCACACACATATCTCAAAAGGCTTCGCGCTTCGCGAACCAAGGTGTTAGCACGAAATCGTGTTTGACGCGGCCTCGTTTCTCTGAGTTCAGTGGAAGGCTCTGCTGACGCTAGCTCACGTACATTTGAAGGCCCTTCCAAATTCGTGACCCGAGACTTTGGTGGAGAGAAGCCCTCCACACAACGTGTTCCCCACTGTGGTGTATCTCGCATTCCGTCTCTTTTCTCTCGCCCTAAGCTTTAACACGGCGCTTCCATCCGTAGGGAAAGAGCTGGTCGTCGACGGACGGCAACCCTCTAGATTTGTCCTTAGAGTTAAACACCCGTAGGCAATCTTCCCTATGCTTCCTCACATCATACATTTCCATACTCACCCTTCTTCGTGGAACGACGGGCGGCACATTCGAAACGGACAGCTCACTCTAGGGCACGTCCCTCGTGCCTTCACGCCCACGGCGGAAAACACTTTTATCTTCCTGAAACCATATGATAGCTGAGGGAAGACTTCTTCACAAGGGGTTTGTCAAGCACCGTCCCAGGACACATTCTTTATGCCTTCACACGTTCGCGCCAGAATGCCGCTCATACGTAGGCGTACGGCTTTCCAGGGTTTCCTTCTCAGACTTAAAGGCATGACCTTTTCCCTCTGCTCTCTCTCGCACTCTTGAAAACATTTCTCACGGAACAAGGTTTGAACCGGGAGAGACAATCTCCACTCCTTATTTCCGTGGCGCAGGCATGGGGCACATGCCTTGCGCTGTCACACTTACCTTGGAATAGACTACCATTTTCAGGGAAGAGGTTGGGAGAAACACGGTTTCTCTGCAGTGGTGTTTCTTCAGACCGACGTGCACGCCGCCTGTTTAGGGTTCCACACGTTCATGTTGTGACTAGGTTTTCCCCGTGAAGCCAGATGGAAGCTCGAAGGCGCGGTTTGACACAGACTTGTTTCGCACAGTGTAGTCTGTGGCTTTCCTTTGGCGAACTCACGTACGTTTGAAAACCCTTCTAGCGTCGTGAGCCGTGGTGTTCATTGAGAGAAGCCCTCCATACAAAGTGGTTCCACGAGTAAGGTATAGCAGGCTTTTCCTCTGCTTCCGTTCACACTCGGCGTCAAGCTGCTTCGATCCTTAGGAAAGGAGGCGGGGAGTCGAAGGACCGCTCCTCCACAGCATTGTCTCTTAGACTTAAGTGTACAGCTCGTTCCTTACGCTTCCTCCCATTTCCAGACACACACCTCCCTAGGGGACAACTTGTTAGTTGGTGGTCGCATTCGACCCACATTTTCCTTCACCATTCAGCCTATGGCATTGTCCTTACGCTTTCACACGAAGTCCTGAAAACGCTTCTCCCTTCCCGAAGCAAGATCTGGGTTGACAGGAGCTTGAGACACAACTCCTCTCTCAAACAGTGGTAGACGGCCCAGCATTTGTGCCTTCACTTTGAACGTCGGAAAGTTCTTCCAACTTCTTCCCCGGAGGCGGTAGTGGAAAGACTAGTTCCCTACAGTTTGGTTTCGTGAGAGGTGAGTGTAAGACGCCTACCTTATATAGCAACGCACATGTCTCCAAAGGCTTCTTTCTTCAAGCACCACGATGTTAGCGCGAAAGCCTGTTTGACATGGCCTTGTTTCTCAGAATTCAGTGTCAGGCTACTACTGCTACTGAGGCTAGCCCACGTACATTGCAAGACCCATCCACCTCCATGACACAGGACGTAATGGAGAGAAACCCTCCGCACAACGTGTTCCTCACTGTGCGGTATCGCGCGTTCCATCTCTTTTCGTTCACACGAGGTTTAAGGAGCGGCTTCGCATCCTTACGAGAAGAGATGGTAGTCGAAGGACGGGAACCCTCGAGACTTGTTCTTAGAGTTAAACAAACGCATGCCATCTTCCTTATGCTTCCGCAGTCATCCATTTCCATACACATCCTTCTTCGTGTAACGACGGCAGGCACCTTCGAAGCGGAGAGCGAAGTCTCGTCTACGTCCCTTATGCCTTCACACCCACTACGGAAAACAGTTTCCTCCTACGGAAACGATACGGCAGTTGAGGGAAGCCTTCTTCACAAGTGGTTTCTCGAGCACCGTCACAGGGCACATTCTAGATGCCTTCACCATGTCACGCGAAAAGTGCTTCCCCGACTTACGTGTATGGCTTTCCTGACGGGTCTCCTTCTCACGCTTCAAACCATGACCTTTTCCATCTGCTCTCTCTCATACTCTTGGAAACGCTTCTCACGGAACAGGATTCGAATCGCGACAGACATTTACACTAGTTACTTCCGTGGCACAGGCACGGGGCACATTCCTTGCGATTTCCCACTTCCATTGCAAAAGTCTACCAGTTTCAGGGAAGGTGATAGTAGACGCACGGTTTCTCTGCAGTGGTGTTTCTGCAGTAGGATACCACACAGACATTATGTGACTATGGATTCCTCGGGAACCCAGATGGAAGCTCGAAGTCGCGATCGGCACAGACGTGGTTCGCCGAGATTCGTGTATGCCTTTCCTTTGGCGAAGTCACATACTTTCGCAAACCCTTCTATCTTCGTGACACATGCTGTTCGTTGAGAAAAGCCCTCCATCAGAAGTTGTGCCGCGAGTGAGGTATATCACCCTTCCTTGCCCTCCGTTTCCTTTCACACTTGGCTTCAAGCCGCTTCGTTCCTTAGCAAAGAGGAAGGGCAGTCGAAGGACCGCACCTCCACAGCGTTGTTTCTTGGAGTTAAGTGTATAGCACGTCCGTTACGCTTCCTCCCACTTCCAGACACACACCTCTCTAGGGGACAACGAGTGTGTTGGTGGTCACGTTCGACCCACATTTCTCTTCACAATTCAGCGTGTGGCATTTTCCTTGTGTTTCCACACAAAGTACCGACAGCGCTTCTATCTTCCCGAAACAAGATCTGAGTTGGGAGAAGCTTTCGACACAAGTTCTTTCCCAAGCAGGGCTCTATGGCACAGTAACTTGCGCCTTCACGTTTAACGTGGGACATTTCCTCCGTCTTCTTCCCTGTAGATGGTAGTGGGAAGACTATTGCTCTACCGTTTTGTTTCTTGAGAGGTGAGTGCAAGACCCTCACACACATATCTCAAAAGGCTTCGCGCTTCGCGAACCAAGGTGTTAGCACGAAATCGTGTTTGACGCGGCCTCGTTTCTCTGAGTTCAGTGGAAGGCTCTGCTGACGCTAGCTCACGTACATTTGAAGGCCCTTCCAAATTCGTGACCCGAGACTTTGGTGGAGAGAAGCCCTCCACACAACGTGTTCCCCACTGTGGTGTATCTCGCATTCCGTCTCTTTTCTCTCGCCCTAAGCTTTAACACGGCGCTTCCATCCGTAGGGAAAGAGCTGGTCGTCGACGGACGGCAACCCTCTAGATTTGTCCTTAGAGTTAAACACCCGTAGGCAATCTTCCCTATGCTTCCTCACATCATACATTTCCATACTCACCCTTCTTCGTGGAACGACGGGCGGCACATTCGAAACGGACAGCTCACTCTAGGGCACGTCCCTCGTGCCTTCACGCCCACGGCGGAAAACACTTTTATCTTCCTGAAACCATATGATAGCTGAGGGAAGACTTCTTCACAAGGGGTTTGTCAAGCACCGTCCCAGGACACATTCTTTATGCCTTCACACGTTCGCGCCAGAATGCCGCTCATACGTAGGCGTACGGCTTTCCAGGGTTTCCTTCTCAGACTTAAAGGCATGACCTTTTCCCTCTGCTCTCTCTCGCACTCTTGAAAACATTTCTCACGGAACAAGGTTTGAACCGGGAGAGACAATCTCCACTCCTTATTTCCGTGGCGCAGGCATGGGGCACATGCCTTGCGCTGTCACACTTACCTTGGAATAGACTACCATTTTCAGGGAAGAGGTTGGGAGAAACACGGTTTCTCTGCAGTGGTGTTTCTTCAGACCGACGTGCACGCCGCCTGTTTAGGGTTCCACACGTTCATGTTGTGACTAGGTTTTCCCCGTGAAGCCAGATGGAAGCTCGAAGGCGCGGTTTGACACAGACTTGTTTCGCACAGTGTAGTCTGTGGCTTTCCTTTGGCGAACTCACGTACGTTTGAAAACCCTTCTAGCGTCGTGAGCCGTGGTGTTCATTGAGAGAAGCCCTCCATACAAAGTGGTTCCACGAGTAAGGTATAGCAGGCTTTTCCTCTGCTTCCGTTCACACTCGGCGTCAAGCTGCTTCGATCCTTAGGAAAGGAGGCGGGGAGTCGAAGGACCGCTCCTCCACAGCATTGTCTCTTAGACTTAAGTGTACAGCTCGTTCCTTACGCTTCCTCCCATTTCCAGACACACACCTCCCTAGGGGACAACTTGTTAGTTGGTGGTCGCATTCGACCCACATTTTCCTTCACCATTCAGCCTATGGCATTGTCCTTACGCTTTCACACGAAGTCCTGAAAACGCTTCTCCCTTCCCGAAGCAAGATCTGGGTTGACAGGAGCTTGAGACACAACTCCTCTCTCAAACAGTGGTAGACGGCCCAGCATTTGTGCCTTCACTTTGAACGTCGGAAAGTTCTTCCAACTTCTTCCCCGGAGGCGGTAGTGGAAAGACTAGTTCCCTACAGTTTGGTTTCGTGAGAGGTGAGTGTAAGACGCCTACCTTATATAGCAACGCACATGTCTCCAAAGGCTTCTTTCTTCAAGCACCACGATGTTAGCGCGAAAGCCTGTTTGACATGGCCTTGTTTCTCAGAATTCAGTGTCAGGCTACTACTGCTACTGAGGCTAGCCCACGTACATTGCAAGACCCATCCACCTCCATGACACAGGACGTAATGGAGAGAAACCCTCCGCACAACGTGTTCCTCACTGTGCGGTATCGCGCGTTCCATCTCTTTTCGTTCACACGAGGTTTAAGGAGCGGCTTCGCATCCTTACGAGAAGAGATGGTAGTCGAAGGACGGGAACCCTCGAGACTTGTTCTTAGAGTTAAACAAACGCATGCCATCTTCCTTATGCTTCCGCAGTCATCCATTTCCATACACATCCTTCTTCGTGTAACGACGGCAGGCACCTTCGAAGCGGAGAGCGAAGTCTCGTCTACGTCCCTTATGCCTTCACACCCACTACGGAAAACAGTTTCCTCCTACGGAAACGATACGGCAGTTGAGGGAAGCCTTCTTCACAAGTGGTTTCTCGAGCACCGTCACAGGGCACATTCTAGATGCCTTCACCATGTCACGCGAAAAGTGCTTCCCCGACTTACGTGTATGGCTTTCCTGACGGGTCTCCTTCTCACGCTTCAAACCATGACCTTTTCCATCTGCTCTCTCTCATACTCTTGGAAACGCTTCTCACGGAACAGGATTCGAATCGCGACAGACATTTACACTAGTTACTTCCGTGGCACAGGCACGGGGCACATTCCTTGCGATTTCCCACTTCCATTGCAAAAGTCTACCAGTTTCAGGGAAGGTGATAGTAGACGCACGGTTTCTCTGCAGTGGTGTTTCTGCAGTAGGATACCACACAGACATTATGTGACTATGGATTCCTCGGGAACCCAGATGGAAGCTCGAAGTCGCGATCGGCACAGACGTGGTTCGCCGAGATTCGTGTATGCCTTTCCTTTGGCGAAGTCACATACTTTCGCAAACCCTTCTATCTTCGTGACACATGCTGTTCGTTGAGAAAAGCCCTCCATCAGAAGTTGTGCCGCGAGTGAGGTATATCACCCTTCCTTGCCCTCCGTTTCCTTTCACACTTGGCTTCAAGCCGCTTCGTTCCTTAGCAAAGAGGAAGGGCAGTCGAAGGACCGCACCTCCACAGCGTTGTTTCTTGGAGTTAAGTGTATAGCACGTCCGTTACGCTTCCTCCCACTTCCAGACACACACCTCTCTAGGGGACAACGAGTGTGTTGGTGGTCACGTTCGACCCACATTTCTCTTCACAATTCAGCGTGTGGCATTTTCCTTGTGTTTCCACACAAAGTACCGACAGCGCTTCTATCTTCCCGAAACAAGATCTGAGTTGGGAGAAGCTTTCGACACAAGTTCTTTCCCAAGCAGGGCTCTATGGCACAGTAACTTGCGCCTTCACGTTTAACGTGGGACATTTCCTCCGTCTTCTTCCCTGTAGATGGTAGTGGGAAGACTATTGCTCTACCGTTTTGTTTCTTGAGAGGTGAGTGCAAGACCCTCACACACATATCTCAAAAGGCTTCGCGCTTCGCGAACCAAGGTGTTAGCACGAAATCATGTTTGACGCGGCCTCGTTTCTCTGAGTTCAGTGGAAGGCTCTGCTGACGCTAGCTCACGTACATTTGAAGGCCCTTCCAAATTCGTGACCCGAGACTTTGGTGGAGAGAAGCCCTCCACACAACGTGTTCCCCACTGTGGTGTATCTCGCATTCCGTCTCTTTTCTCTCGCCCTAAGCTTTAACACGGCGCTTCCATCCGTAGGGAAAGAGCTGGTCGTCGACGGACGGCAACCCTCTAGATTTGTCCTTAGAGTTAAACACCCGTAGGCAATCTTCCCTATGCTTCCTCACATCATACATTTCCATACTCACCCTTCTTCGTGGAACGACGGGCGGCACATTCGAAACGGACAGCTCACTCTAGGGCACGTCCCTCGTGCCTTCACGCCCACGGCGGAAAACACTTTTATCTTCCTGAAACCATATGATAGCTGAGGGAAGACTTCTTCACAAGGGGTTTGTCAAGCACCGTCCCAGGACACATTCTTTATGCCTTCACACGTTCGCGCCAGAATGCCGCTCATACGTAGGCGTACGGCTTTCCAGGGTTTCCTTCTCAGACTTAAAGGCATGACCTTTTCCCTCTGCTCTCTCTCGCACTCTTGAAAACATTTCTCACGGAACAAGGTTTGAACCGGGAGAGACAATCTCCACTCCTTATTTCCGTGGCGCAGGCATGGGGCACATGCCTTGCGCTGTCACACTTACCTTGGAATAGACTACCATTTTCAGGGAAGAGGTTGGTAGAAACACGGTTTCTCTGCAGTGGTGTTTCTTCAGACCGACGTGCACGCCGCCTGTTTAGGGTTCCACACGTTCATGTTGTGACTAGGTTTTCCCCGTGAAGCCAGATGGAAGCTCGAAGGCGCGGTTTGACACAGACTTGTTTCGCACAGTGTAGTCTGTGGCTTTCCTTTGGCGAACTCACGTACGTTTGAAAACCCTTCTAGCGTCGTGAGCCGTGGTGTTCATTGAGAGAAGCCCTCCATACAAAGTGGTTCCACGAGTAAGGTATAGCAGGCTTTTCCTCTGCTTCCGTTCACACTCGGCGTCAAGCTGCTTCGATCCTTAGGAAAGGAGGCGGGGAGTCGAAGGACCGCTCCTCCACAGCATTGTCTCTTAGACTTAAGTGTACAGCTCGTTCCTTACGCTTCCTCCCATTTCCAGACACACACCTCCCTAGGGGACAACTTGTTAGTTGGTGGTCGCATTCGACCCACATTTTCCTTCACCATTCAGCCTATGGCATTGTCCTTACGCTTTCACACGAAGTCCTGAAAACGCTTCTCCCTTCCCGAAGCAAGATCTGGGTTGACAGGAGCTTGAGACACAACTCCTCTCTCAAACAGTGGTAGACGGCCCAGCATTTGTGCCTTCACTTTGAACGTCGGAAAGTTCTTCCAACTTCTTCCCCGGAGGCGGTAGTGGAAAGACTAGTTCCCTACAGTTTGGTTTCGTGAGAGGTGAGTGTAAGACGCCTACCTTATATAGCAACGCACATGTCTCCAAAGGCTTCTTTCTTCAAGCACCACGATGTTAGCGCGAAAGCCTGTTTGACATGGCCTTGTTTCTCAGAATTCAGTGTCAGGCTACTACTGCTACTGAGGCTAGCCCACGTACATTGCAAGACCCATCCACCTCCATGACACAGGACGTAATGGAGAGAAACCCTCCGCACAACGTGTTCCTCACTGTGCGGTATCGCGCGTTCCATCTCTTTTCGTTCACACGAGGTTTAAGGAGCGGCTTCGCATCCTTACGAGAAGAGATGGTAGTCGAAGGACGGGAACCCTCGAGACTTGTTCTTAGAGTTAAACAAACGCATGCCATCTTCCTTATGCTTCCGCAGTCATCCATTTCCATACACATCCTTCTTCGTGTAACGACGGCAGGCACCTTCGAAGCGGAGAGCGAAGTCTCGTCTACGTCCCTTATGCCTTCACACCCACTACGGAAAACAGTTTCCTCCTACGGAAACGATACGGCAGTTGAGGGAAGCCTTCTTCACAAGTGGTTTCTCGAGCACCGTCACAGGGCACATTCTAGATGCCTTCACCATGTCACGCGAAAAGTGCTTCCCCGACTTACGTGTATGGCTTTCCTGACGGGTCTCCTTCTCACGCTTCAAACCATGACCTTTTCCATCTGCTCTCTCTCATACTCTTGGAAACGCTTCTCACGGAACAGGATTCGAATCGCGACAGACATTTACACTAGTTACTTCCGTGGCACAGGCACGGGGCACATTCCTTGCGATTTCCCACTTCCATTGCAAAAGTCTACCAGTTTCAGGGAAGGTGATAGTAGACGCACGGTTTCTCTGCAGTGGTGTTTCTGCAGTAGGATACCACACAGACATTATGTGACTATGGATTCCTCGGGAACCCAGATGGAAGCTCGAAGTCGCGATCGGCACAGACGTGGTTCGCCGAGATTCGTGTATGCCTTTCCTTTGGCGAAGTCACATACTTTCGCAAACCCTTCTATCTTCGTGACACATGCTGTTCGTTGAGAAAAGCCCTCCATCAGAAGTTGTGCCGCGAGTGAGGTATATCACCCTTCCTTGCCCTCCGTTTCCTTTCACACTTGGCTTCAAGCCGCTTCGTTCCTTAGCAAAGAGGAAGGGCAGTCGAAGGACCGCACCTCCACAGCGTTGTTTCTTGGAGTTAAGTGTATAGCACGTCCGTTACGCTTCCTCCCACTTCCAGACACACACCTCTCTAGGGGACAACGAGTGTGTTGGTGGTCACGTTCGACCCACATTTCTCTTCACAATTCAGCGTGTGGCATTTTCCTTGTGTTTCCACACAAAGTACCGACAGCGCTTCTATCTTCCCGAAACAAGATCTGAGTTGGGAGAAGCTTTCGACACAAGTTCTTTCCCAAGCAGGGCTCTATGGCACAGTAACTTGCGCCTTCACGTTTAACGTGGGACATTTCCTCCGTCTTCTTCCCTGTAGATGGTAGTGGGAAGACTATTGCTCTACCGTTTTGTTTCTTGAGAGGTGAGTGCAAGACCCTCACACACATATCTCAAAAGGCTTCGCGCTTCGCGAACCAAGGTGTTAGCACGAAATCATGTTTGACGCGGCCTCGTTTCTCTGAGTTCAGTGGAAGGCTCTGCTGACGCTAGCTCACGTACATTTGAAGGCCCTTCCAAATTCGTGACCCGAGACTTTGGTGGAGAGAAGCCCTCCACACAACGTGTTCCCCACTGTGGTGTATCTCGCATTCCGTCTCTTTTCTCTCGCCCTAAGCTTTAACACGGCGCTTCCATCCGTAGGGAAAGAGCTGGTCGTCGACGGACGGCAACCCTCTAGATTTGTCCTTAGAGTTAAACACCCGTAGGCAATCTTCCCTATGCTTCCTCACATCATACATTTCCATACTCACCCTTCTTCGTGGAACGACGGGCGGCACATTCGAAACGGACAGCTCACTCTAGGGCACGTCCCTCGTGCCTTCACGCCCACGGCGGAAAACACTTTTATCTTCCTGAAACCATATGATAGCTGAGGGAAGACTTCTTCACAAGGGGTTTGTCAAGCACCGTCCCAGGACACATTCTTTATGCCTTCACACGTTCGCGCCAGAATGCCGCTCATACGTAGGCGTACGGCTTTCCAGGGTTTCCTTCTCAGACTTAAAGGCATGACCTTTTCCCTCTGCTCTCTCTCGCACTCTTGAAAACATTTCTCACGGAACAAGGTTTGAACCGGGAGAGACAATCTCCACTCCTTATTTCCGTGGCGCAGGCATGGGGCACATGCCTTGCGCTGTCACACTTACCTTGGAATAGACTACCATTTTCAGGGAAGAGGTTGGGAGAAACACGGTTTCTCTGCAGTGGTGTTTCTTCAGACCGACGTGCACGCCGCCTGTTTAGGGTTCCACACGTTCATGTTGTGACTAGGTTTTCCCCGTGAAGCCAGATGGAAGCTCGAAGGCGCGGTTTGACACAGACTTGTTTCGCACAGTGTAGTCTGTGGCTTTCCTTTGGCGAACTCACGTACGTTTGAAAACCCTTCTAGCGTCGTGAGCCGTGGTGTTCATTGAGAGAAGCCCTCCATACAAAGTGGTTCCACGAGTAAGGTATAGCAGGCTTTTCCTCTGCTTCCGTTCACACTCGGCGTCAAGCTGCTTCGATCCTTAGGAAAGGAGGCGGGGAGTCGAAGGACCGCTCCTCCACAGCATTGTCTCTTAGACTTAAGTGTACAGCTCGTTCCTTACGCTTCCTCCCATTTCCAGACACACACCTCCCTAGGGGACAACTTGTTAGTTGGTGGTCGCATTCGACCCACATTTTCCTTCACCATTCAGCCTATGGCATTGTCCTTACGCTTTCACACGAAGTCCTGAAAACGCTTCTCCCTTCCCGAAGCAAGATCTGGGTTGACAGGAGCTTGAGACACAACTCCTCTCTCAAACAGTGGTAGACGGCCCAGCATTTGTGCCTTCACTTTGAACGTCGGAAAGTTCTTCCAACTTCTTCCCCGGAGGCGGTAGTGGAAAGACTAGTTCCCTACAGTTTGGTTTCGTGAGAGGTGAGTGTAAGACGCCTACCTTATATAGCAACGCACATGTCTCCAAAGGCTTCTTTCTTCAAGCACCACGATGTTAGCGCGAAAGCCTGTTTGACATGGCCTTGTTTCTCAGAATTCAGTGTCAGGCTACTACTGCTACTGAGGCTAGCCCACGTACATTGCAAGACCCATCCACCTCCATGACACAGGACGTAATGGAGAGAAACCCTCCGCACAACGTGTTCCTCACTGTGCGGTATCGCGCGTTCCATCTCTTTTCGTTCACACGAGGTTTAAGGAGCGGCTTCGCATCCTTACGAGAAGAGATGGTAGTCGAAGGACGGGAACCCTCGAGACTTGTTCTTAGAGTTAAACAAACGCATGCCATCTTCCTTATGCTTCCGCAGTCATCCATTTCCATACACATCCTTCTTCGTGTAACGACGGCAGGCACCTTCGAAGCGGAGAGCGAAGTCTCGTCTACGTCCCTTATGCCTTCACACCCACTACGGAAAACAGTTTCCTCCTACGGAAACGATACGGCAGTTGAGGGAAGCCTTCTTCACAAGTGGTTTCTCGAGCACCGTCACAGGGCACATTCTAGATGCCTTCACCATGTCACGCGAAAAGTGCTTCCCCGACTTACGTGTATGGCTTTCCTGACGGGTCTCCTTCTCACGCTTCAAACCATGACCTTTTCCATCTGCTCTCTCTCATACTCTTGGAAACGCTTCTCACGGAACAGGATTCGAATCGCGACAGACATTTACACTAGTTACTTCCGTGGCACAGGCACGGGGCACATTCCTTGCGATTTCCCACTTCCATTGCAAAAGTCTACCAGTTTCAGGGAAGGTGAT